>NC_066620.1:32246198-32598698 GCF_025201925.1 Gopherus flavomarginatus | reverse complement strand
AGGGTCACCAGTCAGTAACAACTTTATGGGTTGTCTCAAAGAGGTAAATATCATCAGCCATAAATCCATCACAAATGTCACATCATGATTTCTAGAGATAGGCAAATACGAGAACCTCTGATCCAATTCCTTTGTATTTTGGCTGGGATTCCAATATTTGAACCTGTCCCTTCAGTCAGAATCAAAGACAAAAGTGACCTATTTTCATTTCTTGAGTGTATCTAAAACCTTGTGAATACAGCTGACCTTCTGAACAGTTCAATTCATTACATCGTATCTGGTTCCAAACCCTCACCTCAGCCTAATTTGAATCCAAACAATACTTTCTCTGTCTGTCTCTAAAAATTTTATGATCTACCTACTGTATTATTTAAAGACTTGTGTTTTGAACATATCTTTTCATTAGTTTTCTTTAACAATAAACACAATTGTAAAGATATTTCCTAACCTAATCTCACAATCTGTGATTCTCTGACGTCCTTCAATATTGTGAAAGGGAGTGAGAAGGGGTCATAAATACAAGCTTTTTATGGTGAACTGCAGCTAGTTAGTATTGATCCTGGTTTAAAGGAAGCTTGTTGTGTGAAGTGAGATGATTTATTGCATTGATAAATTTTAGTGCAATACTGGAGGCTGCTATGAGATGGTGCAATTGTATTCCAAGGTTACATTTTGGAAAGGACATAAGGGGAGTGAGAATGTGACACAATGAAGTGCTCAGACTGTGGTATCTACATGTTGTTTGTGGTGTTCCATATCCACTCTTTGTAGAGCTTAGAAACACTGGTTCAGAATCATGCTTGGTAAAGTTCACTGTTCCTGATATAATTGTAATGGTCTGTCAAAGTGTGTCTAGGACTGGCAGTCACAAGTTATGTGACCTTCAAGTGTGTGTCAAACAAAAGTATTAAATATTGCACGTAAAAAACCAGGTAAAATCCACTATTTTCTCTACTTGACTTCATTTGGACACTGTGTCTCCTCTTGGCTATGGCAACAAACTGTATTGTAACATCAACAGCAGCTTGGGAATCAAACTACCTCTTGGGTTTTGGTAGGAAAGGGGACCACAATGACAGCTTTGTAGAACTCAGTGGTTAAAAAGAAAAAAAGGGAGAGCACTCTCTGAACCAGCTTAGGAGGAGGAGGAGCTCTGGAGGAGATATACTTACCCAAGCCATGGAGAGGAGGGAGAGCTCCCTTCTGCTGTGAGCAGTGTAGTGACAGAGCTTTGCTCCCAACCACTTCCTCTTACTTTATCCCATAGTAAAATCTCAATAGCTCCACAAAACCTACATTGAAGATTCAATAACAAGTTGATTTTAAGACCTTAAGCTTTTTACTTATATATGTCCTGAGTTTGATTGAAGGAAGGCGCTATGGGAAACAGCTGGATACCTGTGGCAGACCATGCAGGAGGTGAGAGAGAAGAAATGGGGAACACCTCTAGGTCCCTGCAGCTTGCGTGGGTCAGGGGAATAGCTTTGATGTGTTGTTTTGTGTTGGAAGAATAAAACTGTGCCCTGAAGGAAGAGCCTGAATAGACTTTGAGCATAGTGTTAGTCCTTCCTGGCTGTGAGACAGGCCAGAAGCCTACTCTACCTCTCTCCTCATAACATGCTGCCAGAGTTGTGGTCAGTGGAGGCAGCTGAGTTTGAGCCCCATTGCTGGTGTAAGCAAGAGGGGACAGCTCTCAAGGCATTCTCCATTGGGGCCCCACACCTTTGAAACTCACTTCATCCCTTGGTCATAAGAGCTCAAATTTGTTAGGATTTACAGTGTGCCTTGAGGTTTAGCTTTTCTCCATCCTGAAAGCTCTATTCTTCCATTGGAAGAGACAGGGATCCTCTCAAAACAATAGTATGTGACAGTGTAATTGTATATCATAATGTGTACATACAACGGCATGAAATTAAGGTTGCACTGGTAACCTTAAATGTGGCATTTCCTAATTTGTGAGTGCTTGACTTTGCAACTTTAATGTTCTCTGAATGAAGGTCAACAGCTCTGGGCTATATCAGATCTGTGAGGGCAGAACATTACAAAGGAAAGTGATCCTTATGGAGAATGCTCTGCCTGTAGTCCCCTTTTATAACAAGGGGTGTCAAGTTCAGAGAAGTCTGCTGATCACAGTTGTGGTAGCTTGGCACAAGGAGAGACTCCATCCTTCAGGTCAGAAGATCTCAAGCCCTTTTGGACGTTTATAGGAGAAAACCAGCCTGCAGCCTGTGGATATCATAGAGCACTGGTAATGTATGCTGCCCACCCATAGATACCAGTTGGCGAGTGGGCTACAACATATTCCTCCTACTTAAGCGCCTGGTGTAGGTTTGGCCCCGTGTAGAGCACACTGAGATATACCATTCTTGAGGTGATGAAAGTATGGATAACTGTCACAATCCCCTTACAGATGGTAAAAAAGCTATATTTGTAATTGCTGTTATATAATCAAGTCATAGCAGAAAAGGATCAACATGACCTCCAGATATTCAAGAGGACTGTCTAGATAGAGTGAAATGGAGACATAAAGCTGGACGTTATCCAAAAGTGGCAAGCTCCAGAAGCCCATGCCTTCTCACCAAGCTTTCCAGATGCCCTCTATATATGTCAACTGGAGGGAAAACAAGATAGAATCTTGCGGAATTAAAGACAACACAAAGACTAAGGGCCCTTAGAAAGAAGGAGTAATTGCCACACCTTGCCCTGTGGAAAGGGTCAACACGGAAAGATCAAAGCCATCTAAGAGCTGCAGCATCCACTGTAAGATAGTCAGCAAAACCTAATTGTCAGTAGTATCAAATACTGCTGAAAGAATAGACAATTTCAACATGGAACTTGGTTTTCATTGCTGGGTTATCATGATACCAGCGCTGTTTCTGGGCCACCCCCAAATCTGTAGCCAGACTATCAGACAATTGTCTCATCACAACTTTCTCTATCAAAATGGAAGATTAAATACTGGCCAGTAATTAGTCATTGCCAGCATTGGGCTGTGTGTGGGGGGAGGGTTGGTTTCGTTTTTTTTAGTCAAAGGCTACAAAGACAGCATCCTTAGGAGAACCAATAACTTGCTTTCCTGAAGGGAGGTACTGACAATCTCACCCTATAATGGACTCAGTACTTTCCCACAGGCTTTCACCTGCCAGGAGGGACACAGGTTCACATAATAGGACAAGGTCTTCCCAATACTTCCAGTACTTCAATGAGCATTAGTGGCTTAAACTCAGCCAGAAAAGACCTAGCCTTTGTCTACTCCAGACAACATTCTGTAACCATGAAAGCAAACACCTCAGTCTAAATATATATAATTTTACTATAAAATAATCAATGTTTTTCTCACTGAGTGGGACACAGATAAGACACTGAGTGGAGTCAGATTGGGTTGATCAAGCACTCAGAACAAATGCTCTTACTGAGCTTTTGCAGATGCCATGATGAGGCAAAGAATATCATGTTTGCCTGCTGTACAGCTCAAGCATGTGGGATTAAAAATTATTTGACGCAGCTAATCATATTCAGCACCAGAGTTCTGCACCTGCCCCTGTAAGCATCTTCCCTCACATTTCATCTGTTGCAAATCATCTGTATACCAAGGTGAACTGTGATGATGAAGACAACTAAAAGGTCAGCTAGGAGCTACCCGTCAAGGGTAGAAGAAAAAATATTATTATAAAATCCTACCAAATCATCAACAGAGTGGCCTGTTGGAGGATCAGTCATGTCCTTCCAGGTCTCCTGGAAATGCTCTGGATCCATTAGCCTACAAGATGAACCATCAAAACAGGTCCCTCATCCTGACAGGCTACATGTCCCACAACCTAAAAACATAGGATATAATAGTCAATACATGACATAGGATGGGGTGAAGAGACAGACTAACAAAAATAATAGCATATGCACATTTCTTAGCCAGTAATTGCATTTTACTACCTGCCTACCTATTAGTATGTTGCAGTTTATACTATGCATTATGGAGGAGGGTCTTGAAGGAGGATTCGTAAATTTTAGGCCAGAAGGGATTATTACATCATGTAATCTGACCTCCTGTATTACAGGCCATAGCAGTTCCTTTTAACCCTGTATTGAGTCCAGAAACTCAAGATAAGATGACGGCTTGACAGATTTTGACTGGAAGCTCTTCAAATTTGTAAGAGTCATGGGAGAAAGCATGAGAGTCCTTGTCAGCATAGCAGGCAATCAAGGCTGGTGCAGTGAAGGTTGTGAATGTCTTTGGAAGTAAATACAACAAGTTTGTGATTGCAGATTCCGGGTAGTAAAATGCAATTACTGGCTAAGAAATGTGCATATGCTATTATTGGGAGCCAGTTGAGGGACTTAGAGAAAAATGCCATATACTGATGAGGCAAGAAGATAATTTTAGCAGCAGCAATTTGGATGGATTGAGATGGGGGAAGCTAAGGTATCAGAGACAAAGAAAAGGAAATTATGACAATAGTCAAGGCATGAGATAGTCGAGCACTGGACAGTAGTTTTGGCAGTGTGGACAGAAAGGAAAGATCAGAGCTTGCAGATGTTACACATGAAGAAGCAGGAAGATTTAGACATAACTTAGATGTGCTGGTCAAAAGAAAACGCCAAGTTATGCATAAAGTATGGGTTTGAAACAAAAGGGGTAGGGGGTTTGCAGGGCTTCAGGGGAAAGATCAGGAACTTGATTTTGGCCATGTTATGTTTCAGTTGATAACGAGATGTCCATGAGGAGACAGTAGAAAGGTAGGCTTTGAGATTCTAGTATGGATGAAGGAAGAGAGCTCCAGAGTAGAGGTTTGGATTTGAGAGTCATTACTATAAAGATAGTTGTCAAAACCATCTCTTCAGATGAGATCAGCCAGAGAAGGGGTCTAGAGGGAGAAAAGGAGGGGTCTAAGGACAGAACTCTGAGGCCTGTAAGCCTAAGGGTTTATCTAGACAAAGAGTCTAGATAAAATCTCAAGTGTGCTAGGGAACTTTTAGTGTTCAGCAGCATACACCAGCTTTGCATGCAGTACCTCTCCATTTAGATAAGCCCTAAGCCTCTTTGTGGCTAGGTCTCTGTAATTGTGCATGGCAAAATTGGTTTCAAAAGGCATATCCTAAAAGCCTATTTTTCAGCCTAACCTTAATCGGAGTTCCATTTTTGGCAGACAATTTTGTTAGTATTAATAACTATATGGTTTTGTACATGCAGTTTAGGCACCTAAGCACCTAATTTTGAAGCACAGTCAGATAATTGGCTATGTAAATAATTTTAATTGTTGCTGTATTTATTTGCACCTGCCAATTGTATGCATAAAAGTGGAGGTTAATGAGGTTTCAAAATGTGACCCTATATGTTAACATTTAAAAACCAAGTCCTTTGAGTTTGGCCAAGATTCACTTTGTGCAGGACTTGAGGGAGGGAGAAAAAGGTAGCAAAAAGCCTCATTTACCCATCCCACTCCCTTTTCTGTGTCTATCTGGGCCCTGCTGTAAATCAGAGCAGCCTCAGACTAGCTCTAATTTATCTTGAGCTGCAATGGCCCACAAGGGACAATTGCAGGAACTAGGGATTAGCTGAAGTGTCTCAGTGTTCTCAACATGCCTCTGTTGTATTAATTTATGTGGGATATAGGGACCTTGTGATGGGGCATGTGCCCCAAACTGGCCCATAATGGGTTAATAGAGCCCTAAGAAAGCTACGCAGGAGGCAGTCAATTAGAGAGGGGCTGTGAGGAGCAGGCAATCAGGGCTGGGCTGGCCCATATAAAAGCTGCAGAGCAGAGCAGCTTCAGTCACTTCCTGGAGTGGGAGGAGGGAGAAGGACTGGCTGCCTTGCAGGCTGATGGTAGCAAGGACCCTGGACAGAGCAGTACTGCAGGAAGAGATCTGGGGAGCTAAAGGCAGCTCCTCGTGGGCTGCAAGGATCTGCAGGCTGAGGCCCTGTGGCAAGGGCAAAGAGGGTGCTGGGACTATGGGGAAGTGGCCCAGGGAAACCTACTGAAGGGCTGGAGGGAGCACCGCAAGCAGCAACCTTCTACAGGGTCCCTGGGCCAGGACACAATATAGTGGGCAGACCAGGTGCCCCCATCTCCTTCCTTGGCACTGAGGAAGCAGCCAGACAACCACAGTGGCTGTGATTGCCACTGAAGGAAGTGACTGGACAGTGGACTGCAGTTCCCCTGGAAGGGCGGGAGAACCAAGTGTAACACAGCCAGAGGTCTATTTCCTGAAGAGGACGCCGCGGTCCTTGGGGCAACACCATATGAGACCCTTAGACAAAAAGGAGGCAAAGAGTTGGCTGTTGGTGCCATGAGGAGGGCCATATAAGCAGGTACTATGCCCCTAGGAGAAGGCGAGGTCAGAGACTGTCAAGAGGGATGTGGAAGTGATGACTGTGGACCTTGCAGAGAGCTATTTCCCACATCCAGCAGGGGAAAGTAGGGAGGTGGCTCTTTTTGCCTCAGTCTTCACAGACAAGGAGAGCTCCAACACTGATGTCCTGGACAACACAGTATGGAGGTGAGCATCCCTTAGTAGTGAAAGAACAGGTTAAGGACTATTTAAAAAAGCTGGACATACACAAGTCCATGGGTCCAGATCTAATGCATCCGAGGTGTTGAGGGAATTGGCTGATGTGATTGCAGAACATTATCTCTGAAAACTCATGGTGATCAGGGGAGGTCCAGAACAATTGGAAAAAAGGCAAATACAGTGCCCATCTTTAAAAAAAAGGAAGAAGGAGAACTCGGGGAACCACAGACTGTTCAGCCTCACCTCAGTCACTGGAAAAATCATAGAGCAGGTCCTCAAGGAAACCATTTTGAAGCACTTGGAGGAGAAGAAGCTGATCAGGAACAGTCAACATGGATTCACCAAGGGCAAGTCATGCCTGACCAACCTGATTGCCTTCTATGATGAGATAACTAGCTCTGTGGATATAGGAAAATACTTCTCCCACAGTATTCTTGCTAGCAAGTTTAAAAAGTATAGATTGGATGAATGGACTATAAGGTGGACAGAAAGCTCAACAGGTACTGATCAACAGCTCGATGTCTAGTTGGCAGCCGGTATCAAGTGGAGTACACCAGGGGTCGGTCCTAGGGCCAGTTTTGTTCAATCTTTATTAATGATCAAAATGATGGGATGGATTGCACCCTGAGCAAGTTCGGAGAGAGGCGACAGACAGGTTGATATACTGGAGAAAAGGGATAGGGTCCAAAGTGACCTAGACAAATTGGAGGATTGGGCCAAAAGAAATCTGATGAGGTTCAACAAGGACAAGTGCAGAGTCTTGCACTTAGGGTGGAAGAATCCCATGCACCACTAGAGGCTGGGTACCGACTGGCTAAGTGGCAGTTGTGCAGAAAGGGGATTACAGTGGACGAGAATCTGGATATGAGTCAACAGTGTGCCCTTGTTACCAAGAAGACAAATGGCATATTGGGCTGCATTAGTAGGAGCATTGCCAGCAGATCGAGGGAAGTGATTATTCCCATCTATTCGGCACTAGTGAAGCCACATCTGGAGTATTGCATCCAGTTTTGGGCCCCCCACTAAAGAAAGGATGTGGACAAATTGGAGAGAGTCCAGCGGAGGGCAACGAAAATGATCAGGGTCTGGGGCACATGATTTACGAGCATAGATTGAACGAACTGGGCTTATTTAGGCTGCAGAAGAGAAGAGTGAGCGGGGATTTGATAGCAGCCTTCAACTACCTGAATGTGGGGTTCCAAAGAGGATGGAGCTCAGGTATTCTCAGTGGTGACAGATGACAGAACAAGGAGCAATGGTCTCAAGTTGCAGTGGGGGAGGTCTAGGCTGGATATTAGGAAACGCTATTTCACTAGGAGGATGGTGAAGCACTGGAATGGGTTACCTAGGAATGTGGTGGAATCTCCATCCTTAGAGGATTTTAAGGCCTGGCTTGACAAAGCCCTGTCTGGGATGATTTAGTTGGTGATGGTCCTGCTTTGAGCAGAGAACTGGACTAGATGACCTCCTGAGGTCTCTTCCAACCCTAATATTCTATGATTCTACCAGCCACATTATACTATATAAGTTACAGCAGTGTATGTTTTATGTTTTACCCTCAGCAATGTGTTTGAAAGGGTACTATGGAAAGCAGGAGAGCCCAGGATCACATTCCTCTTTACATACAGATATGTGTGAAACATCGTTCCTATTATCACTATGCAGCACAGAATCCAGAAAACCTCAAGGATTATTATTGAGAATTCATGACTATGGAGCATTTCCCCAGGATGTCATTTAGAAAGGATATTTCCAAGATCTTGCATGCACCTATATCAAAATATAATTATAAATGGAAAGCAAAAGTGAGTCAGACAGAGATGTTTTAAACAGAGGATTGGACTAGATGATGATCTGAGGTCTCTTCCCACCCTAATATTCTATGATTCTATGATAAGATGACTGAGATGGAGAGGACCCAGACAGATAAGGGAACCCACAATGGAGCAGGACAGGCTGCAGTAGAGACCATGGCCCTGGAGAAGGGAGGCAGATTGCGCCTCCTGGCAGAAGACTGAGGCAGGAGAGGGACATCCTAATGGCACAGCTGCTTGGGAAGCAGGGATGATTAAACACCCCCTGGGGTAGTCAGTCTTAAGGGGGAGGTGTGTGATGAGGTGTGTGCCGCACTCTGGCCCATAAGGGGTTAATAGATCCCTAAGGAAGCTGCACAGAAGGCAGCCAATTAGAGAGGGGCTGCGAGCTGCAGCCAGTCAGGGCTGGGCTGGCCTATATAAGAAGAGCTGCAGAGCACAGCGGGTTCAGTTATTCTTTGCCAGGTGAGGGTAGCAAGCACCCTGGACAGAACAGTACTTCAGGCAGACACCTGGGGAGCTAAAGGCAACTCCTGGTGGGCTGCAAGGATCTGCAGGCTGAGGCCCTGAGTCAAGAGCAAAGAGGGTGCTGGGATGACAGGGAAGTGGCCCAGAAAAACCTACTAAAGAGTGGAGGGGGAGCTGCAAGCAGCGGCCATTTACAGGGTCCCTGGGACAGGACCCAGAGTAGTGACTGGGTTCTCCCCACACACCCTTTCCTCATCACTGAGGAAGTAGCCACACAACTGGCTGTGATTGCCACTGAAGGAAGTGGCTGCACAGTGAAGTGCAGTTCCTCTGGAAGGGGGAAGAACTGAGACAGCTGGAGGGCTGTGTCCTGATGAGCATGCCGCGGTCCTTGGGATGACATGGATCCAGGAACAGAGGTGATGGCAGGTGAGACACCACCAGGAGAGGCACAGAGATAAGTCCCAAGACAGCCAGTAGGAGGTGCTGCGGTGGTGTGTCCCACCCTGTTACAGGCCCAAAGAGTCAAAGGCGTTAACAAGACCCTGTCACTGTACAACTTTGAATAGAGACCTTAGCCTGCTTAGTACCATGACAAACATATCATTAAAACTTTTTTCCACATTGTATTCAAGATACTGAAAAGGGAAAACAGTTCAAACATTTGAACTGTAAGCTATTTTAAAAGGCTTTCATTTTAACAACATCCCTTCTTCCCTTTCCCTTCAGGTGGAGAGTTTTTAGAAGGAACCCCACCCCATTTAACAGTCTCTCAGATAGTATTAAAGATGCTAATAACTGTCCTTTTTGGGAAAAGAGAAGAAGTTAGTTGAGATAGGCAGGAGCTGCTGTTACTGCTGCTATTACAGTTTGATCCCATTTCCTAGAAGACAAGATAAGACCAACACACACACAAAGAAAGGGGAAAAGAACAGCAAAAACAGAAATCTCTCTCTGGCATTGACTTTTGTTTCAACTTCACTGCTGGAGAAACACAGGCATAACACAGTCTTATCAGTCACTCTGAGAACTGGCAAACTTATACCAGCATTGGGCTGTTCAGGGCATTGCTTTTAGTTGCCTCTTTCTGGTTATAGGCTTTCGGAAGTATTGTAAAATATACAGGCTTGGCTGTTTAAGCCAGATTTTTATTAGAGAAAAGGAAAAAGGACAGGGACAGGAAAGAGAAGGAATGAGGTGGGGAAGGAAAAAGACATGGTGGGGGAAGAGCGACAAAAGTGTCACAACCCAGGTGATGTTTGGGGCTCAGCAAGCAGAGACAGTAATATCATCTCTCTTTGGCCTGCTCTGGTCAGAACATCTCTTAGGTTTAGGATGAAGAAGGTCCAGGGTCCCAGAAGGGTAGGGGGGCAGCCATGACAGTGAAGCTTGCTCCAGTAGCCAGTTTTTCTCCCCAAATCTTTCTTTAAGGATCCCAAAAGGAAGCAATGAACAGAATAGTTAGGCCTAATATCTGACACCAGTTTTGGTTCACTGATTTCTGGTTCAACACTTCTCTTGTTTACAAGACATAATCTTAACATAGTCCTTGAATTATCTTGTAGGCCTTTTTGTTTGTACTAATGCAGTCTTTGTTTTCCTTTGCAACTTTTCCCGTCAACATTTATTATTATAGGTTAATGTGATCACACTTTATGAACCTTCACTCACTTTTTAGCATTGAGCTTAGGGTAAATTTATAGGCCCAATTATTATAGCTCTTCTGTGCGGCAAGGGATGAGATAGGATCAGCAGTCTACATCAGCTCAATAACTTAAGGATTCCTCTTATACTTTGGGAACAAGTTAGCTTTGTGCTTCCAGATCAGAAAAAGTAGATTAATGGAGGCCAGGCTTGGGCCATAAATATTTGAGGGTAGAATATGGTCTGCTTATTTTACTAGTTTTCTCCTTCTTGTCTCTACTTAGATATACATATGCATATATAGAGATACATATATAGTACATGCACAGCCAAAATACAGACATGCATACAGAGGGTGAAAAAGAACTTGTTTCTGCCTGTGTAAACCACCTCTTTCACTACTGCTGCTTAATGCTATAAGCTAGTGGCATAGACCAAATACTTTCATAATGCTGATATATTAGGCATCTGGCTTTCTTCTTTCCTGCTACATTGGCAAAGGAAGAGATTTAGACTCAGGTTTCAAATTTCCAAAGTTAATTAGGTCACATTTTCAAAAGTGACTGAAAGTCAATGTGTCTGAGGCTCTTTTCAGTGGAGATAGGAGCCTAGTATGATTTTCAAAAGTGCCAACACAGTTTAGCCTAACCTGCCTAGGTGCCTTTGAAAATCCTATTAGGTGCCTAAATATCTTTGAAAATCTGACCGTTAGGATGCTAAGTCCCAATGAAGGCGGGCCTAAGACACTTTGGCTTTTAGTCACTTTTGAAAATCTGACTCAGGCTTCTAAGTAACTTTGGCGCTTTGGAAAATTTTACTCTCAGTCTCCTAAGAAATCAAACAATAAAACTATTTCATTTCTCTTTTGAAAGCTGTTTGTGTGTGATTTTCAATATCTATACAATTGCCCTCAGCTTTCAAACCTTAACAATAACAAAGTGGTAAGGATTTTCAGTTCAGCTACCTTAATTCAGAGATGCCTACTGAATGATAGCAATTGGCAATGATATCCAACAAATGTGGCTAGGAGAAGGGTGTCTCTAATTTTTTTTTTCTTAAAAAGGGGACTTATTTGTGCTAAATGCTCTTTGTGTAGCTGCATTCTCAGCTGTACTCAGTAGAATTGCATGAGGTTTACACCTGTGCAATGACCTCATTTCACCTTTCTTTTGAAATGCACAAGTTCTTAGCATGACTGCACATGTCCATGCCGCTTCAGGTGTGTGCACACCCAGTGCTCCAGGGTCAGAGATTTTTCTCTTATCTTTACCCTTCAGGGAAGTGGAAGTGCCCTCTGCTACTTCATGCTGCAGCATGATTATATAAAGGGCTGAGCTGACCAAACCCCCTCACTTCCTCCTTACCACCTGAGATTGGTAGTTGGCATGTATCAACTTGCTACTGCGTGTTCTTTTTCTCTTTACAGAGAAATTCGTTTTGTTTATTGTAGGTAGTTAGTGACATTCATTAGATTGATTAATATTGGTTTCTTTATTTTTCTTGTTTGTTTTGAAGCATTGGTCACCTTTTACTCACAGGATGCTGAGACCCAGTACTGGGATATGCTTTGGTCTTTGGGATTAAGCCTTGTGCTGGCCACAAGAAACCCATACCACTCAGCGACTCTCACCTGCTTTAAGTGCCTCAGCAAGGGTCACATTACAGATGGCTACCAGATTTGAAGGGACTTCAAGCCCCAGAGAAAAAGGGACAGAGAGATGAGACCGTGCCAGCCAAATCTCATCAGGGTCATCAGTTCTGGCACTGGTGCCTGGGTCATTGAAACTGATCCCTACTACAGTACAAACTACTTCCATGTAACAACAGCACCAGGAAAATCTCATGGTATGGACAATTCTTGAGGCCTATGCAGCACACAAGATTTACTCTACCTCTCTGCGCTGTACTCCCTGATGGTACAGGAGTTAAGCAGGCCAGTACCAATGGATCCTCAGGCCCCAGCTGTGCGCTTACCTCGCAGCAAGAATTAGCCCTCAGTACTGTGGAGGGCTAGATCTTTGTAACTTTTGGTACTTTCACAACCTGTGCAGTCCAGGGGTAAACCCAGCATGATATCCTTGGTAGTAATCTCTCTGGAGCAATGGCCTAGGACTTTGGGGGTGCCATTCACAGCACTACCATGGACAGGTGACGGAGGGTCCTCCCCAGAGTGTGAGGTAGACTCTTGTGCCCCTTGCTCTCGGAATGGAAGGCAGCACTCCTCTTTTCCTTCATCAAGTGAGTTCCAGAATTGGTATCCACCTGATATCCAGAAACAACCTAGAGACAGGGACCCGTGGAGCAGTCATCGCTGGGGTCCTATGCTGTACCCATGACCCTACTGGTACCCCTGGGGGCCCTGCCTCCCACTTCCAGGTCCTCCCAAGTTCCTCAAACTTTCAGACTTCCTAGCAGACAACATTCTAGCACATGGGAGGAGGTCCAGGAGGTTATCGTAATTCTGAGCAAGACCCTGTAGTCCTGTAGGCTTTAGAATCTCCAACCATTATGCTGCAGGAGGACCAGCCTCAGCCTCCTTTGCATTCTTTCTGTTCATTGCCTGATGAGATTGTAAGTTCCAGAGTATTCCTCACCTGTCAAAGATGACTTCAGGAGTTATCAAGACCTTCTAAAGAGAGTTGCCACCTCTCTTGATATTCCTGTTGAGGTGGTCCAGGAGAGTTCTTACAGACTGGTAGACATTATGGGTTTGGCAGGGCCTTGTGGAGTGGCTCTACTATCAATGATGCAATAGTAGAACCGGCAAAATCCTTGCATCGGATGCCCTCCGCTCTGCCTCCTGCAGCTAAGAGAAATAAGATCAGGTTCTGTGTCCGTTCCCAAGGACATTTTTATACCAGTCCTTTGCCAGGCTCCTTAATAGTCTCAGCAGTGAATCAAAGTGCTTCAAACTCTACCTGATTATACCCAAAAGGACATAGACACAAAGAAGTTAGGCATTTTTGGTAGGAAAATTTATTCCACATTTGGTCTACAATTTTGTATCCCTAACTAATAAGCCTTATTGGCCAGATACAACTTCTCCCTATGGAAAATATGCTGAAATTTTCAGACAAGTTGCCAGAGGATGCAAGGCAGGATTTCCAAAACAAGGGCAAGTTGGTGGCTTGCACCTCTCTGCAAGCATGTTTGGGTGGCATTAATTCAGCAAACAGAAGGATGGCATCTGCAGTATCTACGTGCTGATATTCGTGGCTTCAATCCCAGGTCTCCTTCAGGAGCTTGAGCAAACGATCCAGGATGTCCCCTGCAAAGGTCTTATGCTCTTCTCACAGAAGATGAACCTTTGAGACTGTTGCAGTTGTTGGGAATTTATACACTTTTCCCTAAAAGAAAGCCATTCCACACTCAGACTTTACAGAGATACCTGCCTTTCCCACTGAGACAGCCTGACCAATATAGGTCATATGCAGTACATTGGCCAGTTTTCTTCTTCGATGAGTTCTTCCAGATGGGAAATCCCAAACACTTTGACTGCCTTGTGGAGGATAGAATATCAATGTGACAGATTTGGTCACAGAGACACCCTTGGGACTATCACCTGATGTGCTGAAATTACTTCTGAGCCCATTTTCTCTGATGGCTTGGGACTCCAGAACCCTGCCTTGTTGAGTCAGACATGCTAGTCTGCTGCAACACAGACCCAGGTCTGGTTCATGTCCCCAAAGCTGCAGAATTTAACCAAAAACTGCTTAGCAGATCACCTATCTCCAGCACCCAGATACCCAGCTCCCAATGAGATCCAAACCCCAAATAAATTGTTTTACTCTGTATAAAGCTTATAGAGGGTAAAGTCGTAAATTGTCCACCCTCTATAACACTGATAGAGAAATATGCACAGCTGTTTGCTTCCCCAGATATTAATCACTTACTCTGAGTTAATTAATAAACAAAAGTGATTTTATTAAGTATAAAAGGTAGGATTTAAGTAGTTTCAAGGAATAACAGCCAGAACAAAGTAAGTTATCAAGCAAAATAAAACAAAACACACAAGTCTAAGCCTAATACGTTTAAGAAACCGAATACAGGTAACTCTTACCTTCAGAGATGTTCCAATAAGCTTCTTTCACAAACTAGATGCCTTCTTAGTCTGGGCCCAATCCTTTCCCCTGGTACAGTTCTTGTTAGTTCCAGCTCAGATGGTAACTAGGGGTTTTCCCATGACTACAGCCACATTTGTTCTGTTCCACCCCCTATTATAGCTTTGGCACAAGGCGGAAGGAATCCTTTGTCTCTCTCTGGGTTTCCACCCTTCCTTCTAAATGGAAAAGCACCAGGTTTAAGATGGATTCCAGTATCATGTGACATGTTCACATGCCTTGTGAGACTTCATTACCCACTGGCTGGCACCCACTACACAGAAAGGCTTACTAGTAAACAGAGCCATTTGCCACCAGTTATCCTAGTTAATGGGAGCCATCAAGATTCCAAACCACCATTAATGGCCCACACTTTGCATAGTTACAATAGGACATCAGAGTAATACTTCATATTTCTAGCTTCAGATACAAGAATGATACATTCATACAAATAGGATGAACATGCTCAGTAGATTATGAGCTTTTTAATGATGCCTTACAATAGACCTTTTGCATAAAGCATATTCCAGTTACATTATATTTACACACATAAGCATATTTCCATAAACATATGTCGTGCATGTCACAATCAGATCATGACATACAATTTTCTCCCTCACCATTTGTGCTTAGTCCCATATTACTACTGTCCTATGTACTGTGGACCAAGATTATACCCTACAGTTTATTTCCATTCCTCATCCCAACCTCCCTCCCTATCAGTCTTCAGGGATCACTCTCATTAGGATGTCCTCCTCTGTTTGGAAGCTATAGAATCAGTTACCCCTCCACCAAGGAAAGGCAACAGGAGGTCTCAAACCCATCTGGGACTTGGAAAATTTGAACAAATATATAAATAATAGGGCTGTTGATTAGTCGCAGTTAACTCACATTATTAACTCAAAAAAATTAATTACAATTAAAAAAATTAGCCACGATTAATCACAGTTTTAATTGCACTGTTAAACAATAGAATACCAATTGAAATTTATTAAATATTTTGGATGTTTTTCTATATTTTCATATATATTGTATTCTGTGTTGTAACTGAAATCAAAATATATATTATTTTTATTACAAATATTTGCACTGTAAAAATGATAAAAAGAAATCGTATTTTTCAAAGCACCTCATATGAATACTATAGTGCAATCTCTTTGTCATGAAAGTGCAACTTACAAATATAGATTTTTTTTGTTACATAAATGCAAAACAAAACAATGTAAAACTTCAGAGCCTACAAGTCTACTCAGTCCTACTTCTTGTTCAGCTAATCATAAGACAAACAAGTTTGTTTACATTTACAGGAGATAATGCTGCCCTCTTCTTATTTACAATGTCACCAGAAAGTGAGAACAGGTGTTTGCATGACACTTTTGTGGCTCATATTGCAGGATATTTACATGCTAGATGTGCTAAACATTTGTATGCTCCTTCATGCTTTGGCCACCATTTGAGAGGGCATGCTTCCATGCTGATGACGCTCTTTAAAAAAATGTGTTAATTAAATTTTTGACTGAACTCTTTGGCGGAGAATTGTATGTCTCCTGCTCTGTTTTACCTCCATTCTACCATATAGTTCAAGTTATAGCAGTCTCAGATGATGACCCAGCACATATTCATTTTAAGAACACTTTCACTGCAGATTTGACAAAATGCAAAGAAGGTACCAATGTGAGATTTCTAAAGATAGCTACAGTACTCAACCCAAGGTTTAAGAATCTGAAGTGCCTTCCAAAATCTGAGAGGGACAAAGTGTGGAGCATGCTTTCAGAAGTCTTGAAAGAGCAACACTACAGAACCTGAACCACCAAAAAACAAATTCAACCTTCTGCTTGTGGCATCTGACTCATATAATGAACATGAACATGCCTTGATCCACACTGCTTTGGATTTTTATCAAGCAGAACCCATCATCAGCATGGATGCTCCTCCCCTGGAATGGTGATTGAAGCAGGAAGGGACATAGCTAGCGCATCTGGCACATAAATATCTTGCAACACCGGCTACAACAGTGCCATGAGAATGCCTATTCTCACTTTTAGATGACATTATAAACAAGCAGCGGGCAGCATTATCTCCTGCAAATGTAAACAAACCTGTTTGTCTGTGCAATTGGCTGAACAAGAATTGGGACTGAGTGGACTTGCAAGCTATAAAATGTTACATTGTTTTATTTTTGAATGCAGGCTTTTTTTTACATAATTCTACACTTCGAAGTTCAACTTTCATGATAAAGAGATTGCACTACAGTAATTACGTTAGGGGAACTGAAAAATAACGTTTCTTTTATTTTTTTACAGTGCAAATACTTGTGATCAAAAATAAATTTAAAGTGAGCACTGTACACTTTGTATTCTGTGTTATAATTGAAATCAATATTTGAAAATGTAGAAAACATTCAAAATATTTAAATGATATTCTATTATTGTTTAACTGTGCAATTAATGCTGATTATTTTTTTAATCATACAATTAATTGTGAT
Source organism: Gopherus flavomarginatus (assembly GCF_025201925.1). Taxonomy (NCBI): domain Eukaryota; kingdom Metazoa; phylum Chordata; order Testudines; family Testudinidae; genus Gopherus; species Gopherus flavomarginatus. Next base: position 32,581,677 of record NC_066620.1, on the reverse strand, counting down.
TAATTTTTTTAATTGCTTGACAGTGCTAATAAATAAGGTTTCACGTGGCCACCCAGGCCTCCATCATCCCTTGCCTGGATCCTGGCAACAGGTACACTGCCCTGCACTTGAAGGAAGCAGATTTCCATGTGGCTATCCATCAAAGTCACAACAGATTTCCAAGATTTCTGGGTAACAACAATTATTATCAGTTTACAGTCCTATAGTTCTGAGATTTGATTCCTCAAGAGTATTCACAAAATGCATGGCGGTGGTAGCTGCATTCCTAAGGAAAGTAGTGGTGCAAGCATTTCTGTATCTGGGTGGTATAAGATTGATCCAAGCTCCAATTGGAAGTCTTATTTATCCAGGATCCCATCCCTCTCCAGTCTGTTGATCATCGAAGACAAATCAATATTCTCCCCAGTTCAGAAAATCACATTTGTTCGGGTGATTTTGGATTATACAGTGGCCCGGTGTTCCTACCTCAAGCCGGATTCCAGATAATGTTAAACATTCTGGCTTGATAGGCCTTTCTCCCTCACATCAAGCAAGTGTCTCTACAGGTCCTCACAGACAACACTATGGTGCTGTTCTATGTGAATAGGCAGGGAAGGGTCAGATCAGATCATCTTTATACACTTTTGGGAGTTTCATCTTGCAATGCATTTCAAAGCCTCCAGCTTCTCTTGTGTGCAGAATAGCTTGGTGGATTGCCTGAGCAGATTGTTCTGCAGAGGTCACGAGTGGTCTCTTAGGCCAGATATGAGATTCATTTTTCAAAAATGGGGCCCTCGTATAGACTTGCTACTTGTCTCAACAAAAAATTGCAATTCTTTTGTTCCAGAGGAGATTTCAGTTAGGAACAAAAAATGATGGACAGACACTTTCCCACTATCTTGGAAAGACAAACTGCTGTATACCTACCTTCCCATTCCCCTTCTTTCCTTGGTGTTGCTCAATCTCAAGGCAGGATCATACTCGCTTGATCCTCCTAGCACCAATTCTGCCTTGCCACCATTGGTTCTCTGGGTAGCTGGGAATCTTGGCCAGGGCTCCTTTTACATTACATTCAGAACCTGACATGATCTTCCAGGACTACGGTCTTCTGCCATGTCCCAGCCTGGCTGCTTTCAGTCTTATAGCCTGGATGCACCATGGCTGATGCCTCAGGAGGTTCAAGGAATGTGCAAAAACATTCTCCCAAACAGCAGAAAGCCATGTACTAAATACACTCACCTGTTTGGGTGGTCAAAATAGAAGAATATTTCACCATTCACACTTCTAGCCAGCATATTTTGGACTACTCGTTCACTGGAAACAAAAGGCCTATCAGTTAGTTCCAGAAGAGTTCACCTGGCAGCTTTCTCCACTTTCCAGATACCAATTTTGGGTCATTCAATGTTTTCTAATATGATGTCAATTTCTTAAAGGATCGGGACAGATTATAACTCCATGCCATGGATCCCATTCCTCTATGGGACTTAAATCTGGGGCTAGAAAGATTGATAGATATGGCCTTTGAACTGAGGGAGATTGGATGTGGCCCCCCCTTTATATCATCGTGCACCAGCACAAGGCAGATGCCCTGGTGAGTACCACTAAAGGAAAAATCACTGACTCTGGTGCCTTGGGCATATGCACACCTAAATTGGAACAGACATATGCAACATATCTCAAAGAATGAGTTTACAGAACAGGTTAGTTAACATTTTTATATGAACAAAGCTTCTGTTAAAGTTGGAAATTTTGCTCAAATGAGGATTGCAGAATGAGGCCTGTAATTCAAGTAACTTGTTTTCCTAGTAATTGTGTGTACTTTGCCAACAAGACAGTGTTGTTGTTTTTTCAGATGTATTGGATTGATAGAATTACAAAATGTCAAATACTGTCCAGTGAAATAAGTCTCCTTGAAAATTGATAGCATAATTGCTTGCCTTGGTGGGGGAGGGGATCTGAGGTTGTACTCAGTAAAATACCTGTGATTCATTTAAGGCTTGTCAGAGGCATATTTATCCCGTAATTAAGATGAAAGTTTCAGATGAAGTAAAAAAAAAATGTTGGGCCTGCTCCATCTCCTGTTGAAATCCATGGTAAAATTTCCATTGACTTCACAGTGAGCATTATCTAGCCATTCTTATTGTAGAGGGTTTTCCTTTTGCCTGTTTCATTCAGACGTTGTGAAGTTTATTGAGGCAAATGGCTGTGCCAGGTTCTCAGCACCTCTCAGAATTTAATTAGTACAAATGTCATAGTAGTATTAAAAGTAAAATGATAAACAGAATACTACATGCTATCATATAATGGCGATCCTGTGTGAAGATGTTCTGGATTCAGTGCTGAACCCAGTTACAGTCCCTTGGTGCTCATGATATATTCCTTAACATTGTTCATCTTGTGCACTGAATGAGGGAGGGGTCCTATGGAAAAGCAATAGCATGTGATCATCCAATTCAAGACTGTATCACAATGCATAGGGACAAGGGAGGCCGAATAATGTTGCAGACTTACATCTGGCATTTGCTAACTTTTACTGCTTGATTTTGTGATTTTGAACAGCATTTTTTAAATACATTTTATGTAATTATGACAAAAAAGTTCTATCGTGTAAACATTTATGACCCCTGACATTGGCTTGAACCTAGAATTTACAGAACAGATTTCTGTCACAGCTAAAAAAATAAGTGTGTAATCCGATGGCTGTTGTCCTTTTTAGCCCAGACACTCAGAGGAGATGTAATCCATTGAACCAGTGTGTTTAAATACTAGAGTTAAGAGGGCTCATTCCAAGTGTCTAAGGTCTACATAGTTGCTGCTTTTGAAACAACATCCTGCACAGGTGTTAATGTGATTTTTTAGTACTGCAAGCACAAAACACTATTGTTTGCACTGAAGTAGTAATTCTATTAGGACTGGTCTACACTTAGGCCATGTCTACACTTGCAAGCTTACAGTAACAGTTCCAATATAAATAAAACCAGCTGAACGAGCAGTGAGAGTGTCTACTGCCGACATAGTGCTGTGCACGAGTGCGTATTCTGTTCAAATGTACGTCGCGCAGGGGTGTGTTTTTCACACCACTGAATGACAGAAGTTTTGCCAACATAAGTGCTAGTGTACACATGGCCTTATAAGTTTTGCCAGCATAGGTTTGTGAGTTAGGAGTGTCAAAAAAACACATCCCAACTGAAATAGCTATGCTGGTAAAAGACCTAGGGTTGGTAAAGTCATAATGGCAAAATTGCTTGTGTTATGGGGTTTGTTGTTTGTATATAGAGCTGGGAGGGTTTGTGTCAGTACAGCTACATTGGCAAACCCTTTCTATTGTATAGGCTTTTGTTGGCTGCAATAGCAAGCTGTTATTCTCAGAGGACTAGTTATTTTGAGGGGTTGAAAAAGTGGGCATAACCGCTTTTATCACGCAGCATATCTGAGGATGTAAATTTGGCAAACTTTTGAAAAATGGTGTGGCTAAATGGATGAGACTTCGATCAGTTATATAGTAGAGCCTCAAAGTTATGAACACCAGAGTTATGACCAGTCAGCCACACCCCTCATTTAGAACCGGAAGTACGCAATCAGGAAGCAGCAGAGACCCCCCGCAAAAAAAAAAAAAAAAAAAAAAGAGAGGCAAAAAAAAGCAAACACCGTCCAGTACTGTGTTAAAGGTAAACTACTAAAAAAAGTCAGGGGGAGCAGCATTTTTCTTCTGCATAGTAAAATTTCAGCTGTATTAAGTCAATGTTCAGTTGTAAACTTTTGAAAGAACAACCGTAACATTTTGTTCAGCATTACGAACATTTCAGAATTATGAACAACCTCCATTCCCAAGGTTCTACTGTATTAGAGATCTATTCCCTGCTTTACCAGCAGTGACTTTGTGCAGTGACCTGGATTGTAAAAAGGGTGTAAGAGGGCTGATACTTGAGTTTACAACTCATGCCATCCAGGCCAGTGCACCTTCCCCAGTGCCAGTGGGTATTTTGACAGAAGAAAGCAAGAGGAAGTAGAGGATCTGTTTTTCTGTGTCTCCTCCATAGGTTCAGGTCTGACTGGCTCATTCACATAAATGCAGTGAGCTTAGAGAGGACTGGGACGTACACAGTACAGTTAGGTGGTTCAAAGAATTCAAGGACAAGTCTCAGTAGAAGTTCTATTGTATTTTTGCCAACAGAAATTTTCTGGGGCTTATATATTGATAAAATCAGAGTGGATTTTCATGAAGACAGCAACAGGCATATTTCTTACAGAACTAGCTTTCTGATGAATTGCATGATCCTGTTCCAAGCCAGAGAGTTGTTGCATTTAAAATAATGGTTGGGAAATTTTTGGACACTGGCAAAATCTCTTTTTCACTAGCCTAATTCCCAAAGGATGGCTGCATCATGTTTGTTCAAACTCTCTAAAAATATTCAACTTCAGTCAGAGATCAAGCATGACAAACTTCAGCATAAGTGGTTAATGTTTCCCAAAGTTATAAGCAATTGAAAACAGAGGGTTATAGTAGAAAGTGTTAAGCAACCTTAAGATGTGTTGCTACTGATCCACCTAAAATACAAATACAAAAGTATACTAAACAAAAATCTACATGAATGTAATGGTAAGATTGTACAGTCACAGAGCAAAAACTAAGGTTTGAATGGAGATGTTAATATGCTTGTGTTGCACTTCCTGTCTGCTTTTATGGTATTATCTATTTTAGGAGCTAACTTTACACTTTAAGCAGGAAGCAGGAATAGAGCATTTCATCTGTGCAATGTGGCTGAGATAATGTTGCAGCTGGAAACTTAACTTTCGTATTTCCTTACTGTGTTTTTTATCTCTTCAACCTTCAGTGTGCATTAATAGAGATTTTGCATCTACTTTCCTAGACTTTTTTCTATATATTTTTTCACTGCTGCGATGAAAATTCATTGTGCTAAATGGTTGTAGAATTTAAATGGCGATAATTAGGGGCTAAGCAAATCAAAGGACCTATTTAGGAGCAAAGCTGCTTGTATGTGCAAGGGCTTCCATACGCATGGAGTTATTCAGGAATGACTCCATGTGTTACTACATCATAAGTGTCTGCAGGACTGGGTCACATAGCTCACTGAGGTGAAGAGAATAGGCTGAATGTTGTCACTGCTGTTGTTCAACAATTCACTTGAAACAGCTTTCTGATATGTTGGCTAAGAAGAACAGCACATCTGTGTACAATGTGATAATTTAATTTTTGTAACAAGAAAAAATAGGTTGTGTCTCTGATCTTTTTTAATTAAACTAAGGTTTAGGAGTTAAAGAATATGGAAAATGCAACAGAAATGATAGAGGTAATCCACTATTAAAGGACCAATTTTCAATAGTTATTCATATTAGGGTTTGGAGCAGGAAGGGTGAGGATATTGTTGTGTGTGCTTCAAAAAGACATTTACCAAACCCTTCATGCAGAAGGTGCCCAGAGTCTTCTGAGGAGAAAACAATGAGTAGCTCAGAATGAGTAGAAAGAATGTGGAACAAAAGTGTGATTTGAGGGATATCGTATTGAAACCAGGTTTTCATTAGGTTCTGTTAAACTTTAGGAAGGGAGAGTTGTTTTTACTTCGACACTTTTCCTCCCAAACCAAACCAAGATACTTCATCTCTCTATGTGCCTGGTCTCCATGTTAAGTTTCAAATTCTATCCCTGTTATAAAAAATCCTAACCACACTTTTTAAATGGGGAATTTCCTCCACCTCCATCCAAAAATGAACAAAATCTTTTCAGCCAAACTACACTTTCAAGTAGACAACACATGTTTTCACTCTCAGAACACAGTGCTATGTGAAACAGGCATTTTATTAAACTTTTGCCATAATAAATAAACACAGCTTGAAAGTCTTTCAGGAGCACCAAACTCTTCAGTGACCACACTCTGCTCCCCAATGCTTTGTGACATTGGCCTCTTCAGCATAGTTCCTAATCCTATAGGAACGGGACACAGGGAATTATAGCCTTGACATTCCTGCCATACAAACAAACATGCACACACAAAAAGTTACATTTACATTAAAATACTCCAGGATATATATTCAAACATAGATATTCTAACTTCTTCTTCTTATTTGTGTAGCATTTATATCAGCTTAGAAAATGTATATCAAAGTTAGCAATATGTCAAAAAGTGGGACAGAGATTATACTGAATAATGCAACCTTTGCAATAGCTGCTACTATCTGCTCCATTGGTAATAAGTAATGCAGCAGGCAGGCAGAATTGTAGGAAAGAAATCTTTAAGAATGCCAAGTGGCCAGTGTTAAAACTGAGCCTCTTTTGTTTAAGAGCAAGCAGTTTGCCCTCTGCTTGTACTCCTGAGTCCCCTGGACTCCAGAGTCTCAAGATTACTCCTGAAATATGACTAGGGTGACCAGATAGCAACTGTGAAAAAACATGACAGGGAATGGGAGATAATAGGTGCCTATATAAGAAAAAGTTCCCAAAAAGGGACTGTCCCTTTAAAAATAGGACATCTGGCCACCCTAAATATGACCCTCTTTCTGCAGCTGCACTCAATACACTATGCTACCAGGCACTCATCTGGATATTCAGATATATTGTATATGGGTTTGGTCTAATTTTCTGAAGAAGTTGTCTTTGCAAGTATTTTTGTTTTTCATGGTGAAATTCTCCTGTGATGCAAAAAGCCAGCAAGGGTCTCTGCACCAATTAAACTCTGAGGGAATACAGGCAGACAATGCATGAGTATCTGCACATCCCTGTGCACCATGGAAAGGTACTCTGCTTGTCCTTCATAGGCTGACATGGAAGGCTGCAATGGGGGCAAGTCAGGGGGCACTGGGCATGTACTGATGTGACTATGTTGGACCCCAAGACTCTGTTGACTTCAGATCAGGTCCCATGAGTGGAGATGTTTGGGTGACCATTGGAAGGGAAAGGATAGGGAGCAAAGCAGCTCCTTCTCTGGGTCTGGGATGGATGTGGAGGGATAGATTACATCTCCCCAATTCCACACTGCACCTGCATAGGATAGGCACCTGATTTCAATGAGACTATTTACAATTGTAAACATAAACATGTACATAAGCAACTCCTACAGGAATTCTCCACCACTAGGCAATGCAGAATGTTGCAGAAATTAACACTGTGTATGCAGAATTTCTTTTCCCCCACAGAAATGGGCTACAGTGCTGCTCGCTGCCACTAGGGGCCAATGGAGTCACCAGAGCCCAGCTTACATATAGAAGACTGCTGGGGGGAGAGGAAGGGAGCTTGAGGATTCCTGGCAGCTAGAGTTCCCAGCATGCCCTGAGGGAAGGAGAGGGCAGAGTGCAAGAAATTCCATGGAAGCTTAGGACCGAACATCAGGCTGTTTCTCCCTCTGGATCACTGGGCTCCGTGGCAGGGGGGATGGGTGTCTGTGCAAGGGGGGCCCCACAGCTGGTCTCTAGGGGTTAGGCGGTGCAGGTATCTAGGCTGGGACAGCCCTGCAGCTGGTCTCAGGGGGCAGGATCGAGGGTGTGTGTGTATTGGCTGGGGGCACAGGTGGACTTTGGGGGGAGTAATCTGGGCCAGGGGTGGCCTGTGACTGGGTTCTGGGGGGAGGGGTTGTGGGTGTCTGTCCCCCCCTCCCCCCAGCTGAGCTCTGGGGCAGGGGAAGGAAGCAGAGAAACAGGAACAGGGTTGTCATTGGGGTTTCTTTAAGTCTCTATTCCTTGGGAAATTCTTGTATGTGTCTGTGTTCTTAAAGATATACTTGCTGACAGGTTTTTTGAAATAAATTACCAAAATCATTAAAACTGTCATGATTTGCAGAATTTTTAAATATTGCGCTCAGAATTTTTTATTTGTTGGCACAGAATGCCTCCAGGAGTAATAACTGTTTGCAGGATCAGTGCCATAGAGCTCAAAAAGTCAATTTTTTAACTGGTGCAGTGATTTCAACCAAAAGAACTAGTGGTTTTGGAATTATACCGGCATAATTAATGCAATATAGCTCCCCTCCCTCCCATGGTGTGTGTACAGTTATATCAGCATAAATATGCTTATAATTTACTCATGTATGGGAAAGGGATAAACCGGACCAGGATACCAGTTAACTGGGTCTATGCTAGGGGTTGAACTAGTTTACATTATATATAAATAAAAATAATCACACCCCAATTGAAATAGTTATACGGTACAAAACCTGTGTGTAGAACAGGACTTTTTCTCTTATTTGCAGCCATCTGTGATATCAATGTACATGTTTTATAGCTTATAAGGATGAAACTGATAGAATTCTATAGAAATTGCCCTTATCATCTAGATTTTAATAGACAGCAAATCCCTTTCTGTACAATTTTAAACCTGTCATTAACAGGCAGTGGTCAAGAGATCTCTTCTTAGAATTGTTTAATTCTCCTAACAAAATATTATAGCTCCCCCCTCAATTTCTGTAAGATTTTTCCTTAAACCCATAGAGTCCATCTTAGTTTTTACTGTAATATTGAGTCTGCTGCAGTTTTCATCTCAGAAATCTTACCTTTTTGTGATATTCTTTCCTCTTTTACACACTTTGAATAATTCTGAATGCTTTAAACCTGTTTTGCTTTCTTTCCCTCTGTAAATGAAAACACTACTTTTTATTTGATACAGTGAGTGTTTTATAGACTCTTGTGAACATGGCTCAGTTCTGGAAATAATATGACCAATGAAACAATTTTCAAGTAGCATTTTATCAGAAATAACAAATAATCTTCCCAGACCTGGTTCTGCTTCTTGGAATAGGCTGATAATCCATTTAATAAAAGAGAATTACTGAAAAGCACTGCTCCATAACATTGTAACTTTATTTCACAACTTGAATTATCCTTTCAAATTACTAGAAATTTGCATTTAAAAAAATCACTCATCTGCTATATTAGAATCATAGGGTTGGAAGGGACCTCAGGAGGTCATCTAATCCAACCCCCTGCTCAGAGCAGGACCAATCCCCAGATTTTTACTCCAGTTCCCTCAAGAATTGAATTTACAATCCTGAGTTTAGCAGGCCAATGCTCAAACCACTGAGCTATCCGCCCCCCCAACTTGAAACAGTCAAGAATACATTTTTCCTTCATGGCCAGGTTGTGTTCATTCTACAATGTGGCATTTTATTGATTCCTGGATTGGAGAGCTAGATACCTTAAAGCCAAGATTCTTCTTCTCCTGCAGCCACTCGCATAAGGTGAAACAAATTTCTAAGGCCAAGCCCAGGCTGAATGTGTCAGTTAGGCACTGGGGAGCTTTGCAGGGAAAGGAATCCTCCCTGAAAGGCTGAGAGCAGAGGTGGGTGCAATTTTTCATTAAAATTGCATTTTTTGTGAAATAATCTCTTTTTGGTCAATCAAAGCTATTTGGGAATTTGAGATAAATTCACCAGAGTTTCCTCACCACCACTCAACATGAGAGGGTGGGGCACTAGATTCACATGGAGATTTAAGCTCACAAAGGGACAAAATCAGAGGAGGAAGTGGTGCCCTTATACCCCTGTCAAGGTTTTTTCCCCACTTTGAACTTTAGCATCCAAAAAGTGGGGACCTTCATGATCACTTTTCAGCTTAATTACTAGCTTAAATTTGGTACGCTGCCACCAGCCAAAAATATAGTGTTTGGCACACTTCCTGTTCCCCCAAAACCTTCCCTGGGGAACCCAAGACCCAAACCCCTTGGGTCTTAAAACAAGGAGAAATAAACCATTCCCTACTCCTTCCCCTCCCCGACTTTCCCCTCCCTGGGTTGCCTTGGGAAGCTACACAGATCCAAACTCCTTGGATCTTAAAACAAAGAGGAATTAACCATTCTCTTCCTTTTCCCCCCACCAATCCCTGGTGAGTTTAGACTCAATCCCTTGGATTCCAAAACAAGGAAAAATCAATCAGGTTCTTAAAAAGAAAGCTTTTAATTAAAGAAAGAAAAGGTAAAAATTATCTCTGTAAAATCAGGATGGATAATGCTTACAGGGTACTCAGATTCATATAGCCTAGAGGGACTCCTCCCGCCCTAGCCTGAGATTCAAAGTTACAGCAAAGAGAGGTAAAAATCCTTCCAGCAAAAGACACATTTACAAGTTAAGAAAACAAACATAAGACTAATCCACCTTGCCTGGCTATGCTTACAATTATGAAACATGAAAGACTGATTCAGAAAGATTGGGAACACCTGGGTATACGTCTGGTCCCTCTTAGCCCCAAGAGCGAACAACGAACAAAACAAACAACACAAACAAAGACTTCCCTCCACCAAGATTTGAAAGTATCTTGTCCCCCCATTGGTCCTCTGGTCAGGTGTCAGCCAGGTTCACTGAGCTTCTTAACCCTTTACAGGTAAAAGAGACATTAACCCTTAACCATCTGTTTATGACAACCCCATAGCCCAGTGGTTAGGTTAGGGGAGAGGGAAGAGATGAGTGCTTAATTTGGAAAGAAAGAGGTTCTGGGGCTCAACTAATAACAATGGCATCCTCTGTACAGTGTGACCTTGCACACATCATACGTGCCAGGCTATGCTGTGTGGAGGTAGTGATTTTATTCTACACAATGGTGTTGTTTGTATAGTGTGACCTTGTATGAACCTCACATGTGAGATCACACCTGGCATACCACTGATGGAAGAGGTGCTGGGGCACATCCCTAGCATGAAAAGAGGTGCTGGAGCTGAGGCCTAGCAAGCCACGGCACAAATTAAGCTGTGAAGGAGATCCACTTTGAATTCCCACTCTGGAGCAGGGACTTGAACCCAGACCATCCCATCTCCCATGTGAGTGCCCCAATCACCAGTCATTCTCTCACTCTCTTTGTTTTCCTGAATATTCATATATGTTATGCAAAGTGGAACAACTTCAGCTGGAGAGATTGAGAGAGCCTGACCTGATAATGTCCTATCACTTGGTTATTAGGATACTCACCTAGAAGAGGAAGGAGTCTGGGTTCAATTCTCTGCTCAGGGCAGGGATTTGAATCTGGGTTTACCTCATTCCAGGCAAGTACCCTAATCATTGGGCTATTGGGTATAAGGGGGTGCCACTGCTGCCACCTACTCCTGTGAATCTTGCCCTGTGTTTTCTTTATTTCTTAAAAAGGTTAAACTGCTCAGTGGTTAAATATATCATTTGATCCAAAACAAAACATTTGTTACTTTTTTGATTTGCTAAAAATTTTAGAAATATTCAGTTTTGATTCAATACATGCCAATTCTTTTCATTTATTTATTTATTTATTTATTTATTCATTTATTTTCAGCCACAGAACCAAATCATTAGTTATTTGCTCATCTCTAATTGAGGATATTAATGCAACCATTCTCTAGAGCCTTTTAAGTGTCTGGAGAAACTTCTGTGGCCCTGTGTTACCATTACTTTGGGGTATGCTCATTTATTTGTGTTACTCTTTGGGGGCTGGAGCAGGAGGTTCTGTAATTCTATCAATGTACTGCTTATCTCACTTGTGTTTTCATACAGAGCTCTACTTCTCTCTTCCGCAAGTTCTCTCACAATGGCGCTATCCTGCAGGACCTAGGTTCCCCAGGGCTGGGTTCCTCCAGCCCCAGAATCAGATGAACACATTAACAGAATGTGTCTGAGCAGACCAGGTCAATCAGCACTCCCAAGCTGGCCCCTTATATGTCCCTGGACTCAGCGGGCTGGGTCGAACAGCACCTCCAAGCTGCGACCTTCCTGTGCCACAGGTTCAGCAAGTCCCTATCCCCACTTTCACGTTACAATTGTTATGCTAGTAACTCACTTGATGAGCAAACCCCACAGAATTTTGGGGCACTGCAGGGATCCTTAGCTTAGGTAAGAGGAAAGTTGCTGCAGAGCAAATGGGAAAGCCAAAAACACAAGAAAGAGAGGGAGAGGGAGGGGAAGATGGAGGGAAGCAACCAGCTTAACCATAAAGTTATTTATTTCCAGGCAATAACCATACAAGGAGAGCCAAACAGACAAAACAGTTACAATATTAAATCTAGCTTAAATCTGATTACAAAGTCAGGTTTAGAAAACTATACCTGATCACACAAGTCAGGGTTAGAAAGCTATACCTAGAGCAGAAAAAGAGAGAGAGAGAGAGAGTTAGGTTCTCACCACTCCGTGAAGCTTGAACCAGTCAGGGTTCCCAGGTGGTAGTGGTAGCTAAGGGTCCAGAATGCTGTAGACAGGCAGAGTCCACAGCACAATCAGTCAGGAGAAGATGAATGGAATTGATGCAGATTTTGGATCCAGGCATCAGAACACTTACTTGAGCATGAGTACGGTTTTTTTGTAGGGAAACAACAATGGTTCAAGGGATAACACTAGATTTGTTTATGGGTAAACTGATGGCTCAAGGGAATATACCAAAGTTGTTTTGTTCAGGCTAGACAATAGGAACTGATAATTCCTGGCCATGGGTGGTGGTCCTTTGAGGGAGCTCACAATGCAATTATGCAGCGTCAATATTTTCGATACCAGTAAGGGATTTATTACTAGAATTGGTCTGATAACTACTGAGCTGGGTGGGGGCAGGCATGGGTTCATTAACATCTGGAGCAGAGATCCCCCATCATGCAGTGCTTCCCTGCTTTTCTGATCCTAGAGTTCGGTGTAGTTCTTGCCTTGGAATCTCTGTTCTCCACTCTGTATACTCATGGAGATGCCGCCCTGTCCCATCTCCGATGAGGCTAGGGGAGTTTCCTTAATCCTGTCACCCTTCTTCAGAGGGGTTTAGGTGTGTCTCCTACTGCCTTTTCATTGCTTTTTGTAAGTCTATCTTCTGACTGGCTGTGGTTCAAGCAGAGGCTGGGGGTAGGGAGGCAGTCCTTCGTGAGTCAGACACACTGGATACTGTGCCCTGGTTCCCCAAAACACAGAGCTGACAGGTAACACTTGGCATGCTCCATTCACAGGACAGGGTGAAAGCCTGAAGAGACTGTGTAGTTACCTTTCCCCTGCCCTTGTCCTACTCTGAAACTCACCCGACACACCTGGGAGAGGTTTAGGTTGCATATTAGGAAAAAACTTTTTCACTAAGAGGGTGGTGAAGCATCGGAATGGGTTACCTAGGGAGGTGGTGGAATCTCCTTGCTTAGAGGTTTTTAATGTCAGGCTTAACAAAGCCCTGGTTGGGGATTGGTTCTGCTTTGAGCAGGGGGGTTGGACTAGATGACCTCCTGAGGTCTCTTCCAACCCTGATATTCTATGATTCTATGACAGAGGGAGGCCCCACGGAAACACAGTTTGTGCTACCTGGGGATTATGCATGTAGGTGTGTTTCACACTCCTCGAAATTCCACTTCTCATGCAGGAGAAGTGCACTTGTTCTACTGCTGGTGACCTTCAACACTGGTAAAGGTAAAAGCAGGATTTGCTCATGTAGAGCGTCTTGGTTTCAGGTCTCTGATGTTTGCCACTGACCTTTGGCAATGTTGAAGTAAAGATTTTAAAAGTTGGACAGATATTAAACTGTCTGACATCACAAGGATTGGCTGACACAAATGGCTTCTTCTCATTCTTGGCTTCTGGAAAACCCGAGTTACCAACTCATAGTTCGATGCTGTTTCCCCCCTTTTGTACCTCTTAGAGAGAGGTAGAAAATGTCTTCCAGCAGAGGGACTGGAGAGGGGATTCAGGATGGGTTTAGCCCTGTTTAGGACCCAGAATAGTTTAGATTTCTGCAAATGGTGAGGCTTGCACTATGGCCAATGAACTGTATAAACATGCTGAGGACTGACCTATTGATGTTCATTCCTCTGGAGAAAAGGAGACTGAGTATGTTAAAAATATAAAATATTTTTTATGGGAGCTGGTACTGGCCTCTTGTGTAGTCTGCATCTTCCTGTATTCGAACTGTTGTGTAAGATTTTGGAAACAAATACAAAACCTCTCTTCTCCATCTTCCAAGTTTAGAGGTGGCGTGCCATCTTGCTAACTAACTGTGAGATATGAGGAAAATAGGAAATATATTGTAGAATTTAAAAAATCCTTCTGGGCAAGCTGGCACTGAAATTATGTATTGAAATAGTTAGTTATGTAGGTCAAAGAACTGAAGCCCTTGTAATATACAAGCTTTCAGAGACTACTTAAAGAGGACGGTAAAAGTTGCCATCTTCAGCTCATCTTGTTACTTTGTTGAATAAATGACAAATCCTTAAAATTCAGGTAAGATTTGGAGACTGCTTTGCATAGCTTTGTTTTTTCAGAAATATGCCTATGTCTGAAAGGTTTGTGGGGCTGCAAAGCAATTCTCAGAACAGCACTGAAACCATATCTGCAATAAAAGTCTTCTGTGCTGGAAAAGCATAGTTGATTCTGAAATTGACTTAAATGCAACAGATTCTGGATTTGCTTCTTTCTTTTTGTCTCTGTTTTCTCACCAATGGAATTCCATTGAAATCAATAAAGTTACACAGGTGTACACTGTAAAATCTTTGGTGCAGGGACTGTCTATTTCGTTTTGTACAGGATTTAGTGTAATAGAACCCCAATTCTGATTGAGACCTCTGAGCACTACTGTCATAAATACTGATTCCAGAACAGGTGTGAGGCAGAATCGAATCAAGCCCATTGATTTTTGAATGCAGATAAGTTTTATTTAAAATATACAATAGCACACTCAGACTTTCCAAAGGTCTTTAGAGCATTTAATACATTAACAATAATGATACAAAGAACTTACACAGCTCTCTGTAATCTTCAAAGCACTTACAAGAATAACAACACCTTTGAGAGGAGGTAACATTTTCTCCATTTTACAGTTTGGCAAACTGAGATGTATAGAGACTAGATGACTTCCACAAAGCCACACAATGAGTCATTGTTGGAGCAAGGTCTGGAACTCAGACGTAGATCTGATTTGATTTTTTTTTATCAAAACAGTTTTCCGTGGGAAAATGTTGTATTGATTAAACCAGTTTTTTTCAAAAAACTGTATCAGGTTTTTATGCAATTTAATTCAAGGAAAAATATATTGAAGTTTTTTTTTTTAAAAATTAATAGTGAATTGAAATGGAATACTTCAAATGTATCAAAATTAAACATTTTGATTAACTCTAAACAATCTTTATTATTTTTGCATAAAAACAGTGTACATGGAAGTAAGCTGGCAAAGAATATGTTATATCATCCAATGCATCCTCCTGCGTGGCAAGATAAAATTTCCTGGTAGTGAATCTATCAGATCTCAGAATAATATTGGTCTTAGCCGAAGGGCAGAGTCCTTTAATTGCTCTATGAATTGAGCATCAGGAATGGTGTAAGAGAGAAAATAAAGGGATACCATAGAGGAAATTAAATCCCTACTGAAAATGACATCAGCCTAATTAGATTACTGTAGTCCTTAATTACATTTTTAAACACCCCCCTTCCCCCTTATTTCAGTGCACAGATACTTTCGGAGGCTCTGAGGGATTGAGACTTTCTGTGTGGAAAACTGCTGTCTCATTTACACCATACTGAGAGGGAGGAATGTCTGGTTTCCAAGGAAACTGACAAAATGCAGATTAGACAAGCTGAACATACACATGAAATGTCTACTTAGAAATAAATTTTCACAAACCATATAAAGCTAACTAAACAACCAAGCAGTCCTAAGAAATAGGACAGAAAAAGGGGATGGGATTACTCCTGGTTGTGGTTTGGGAGCATAAGGAGGGAACTACAAATAGGAGAACCAAGCTGCTTAATAAGGAGGTGGCTATTTATTAAGAATGATTATTATTAGTTAATTTTTCAAAACCTTTTCACACACTTCTTTGCTTCCTGGTTTTGACCATGCTGCAAGTTTAGGGCCTGGTTCTTTGACGTGCGGAGTGCCCTTGTTTCCCATTGATGTTTGTTTAAATAGAGGGTGCTCAGCACCCCTTACAAGTAGGCTCTTGTGGGTGATTCTTACACAGACGAGAGTAGGAAGTAATGAAAATCTTGTGAGATTTTCAACTCAATTTCCAGGCCCAGGAGAGATTTAGATAAAATATGAATGGGTATGCATATCTATATTCAAATAAAGTTCTGAGCTTCTTTTAAGGGGTTTGTTTGCCACTACTCACACAGTTAGAATTCTGCACATAGATCCCTCATATTGGAGTGGAAGGGAGAGACATTCCTCCTTTTGAACTACACAAATTATGGCATTCATCTTCCATCTCCTATTTGTCTAAATTATTATCCCAAGCCCAGCATCGTGGTGTCTGGGGACCCTACGCATTTATTAAAGTGAATGTATTTATGACCAGTCCAGCATGGCTCCAAAGTCTAAATGCAATCTTAGTGTAGGCTTGTGATTTTCATCCCACAAAAGGAGGGCTAGTTGATGTCCAACTATTACCTCTGTTTTTAAATTCTGTTACCTCTTTTGTGACTTTTTTATGGGTAATAGCTTCTTTTTCTCTCTGAAGTCGTTTTGCTCTTCTCACTAAACACTGTGTTTTGATTCTAATGCCAGTTTGCGATCACCAACTTACTACAGATGTTCTACTCACACTCCTTCCTCCATTAGCGCCTGTGATCACACTTTATACATCTTCAACTGTCATAAACAGATAGTTAAGGGTTAATGTCTCTTTTACCTGTAAAGGGTTAACAAACAGGGACCCAAACACCTGACCAGAGGACCAATCAGGAAACAAGATACTTTCAAATCTGGATGGAGGGAAGCTTTTGTTTGTGGGTTTGGGGTTTGTGCGTTGTTCTCTCAGGGTCCTGGACGGGACTAGAGGTGCAACCAGGTTTTCTGCCAATCTCCCTGCTACAGTCTCTTATCTATTCAGAATAATGAGTAAGAAAAAAAGGCAGTTATAGTCTTTTAATTTGTTTTTCTTATTTGCAGATGTGTACTTACTGGAAGTAGCTTAAATTGTGTTTCTGCTGAAGAAAGCTTCTTTCTATTGTCTATAAGCTATAAAAACCCTGTATATTTACCATCTTGATTACAGAGACAAGTTTTATGTTTTTTCTTCTTTTATTTAAGTTTTTTTCGTTTTTAGAATCTAATTGATTTTTTGGTTATCTTTTGTAAAACTTCAGGGAAGGGAGTCTGCACTCACCAGGGAATTGGTGGGAGAAAGGAAAGGGAGGAGGGAAGAAAAACCTGCTCTCTGCGTTTATCTTTGTATCTCTCTCCGGGGAAGAAGGGAGGGGAAAGGGGTGATTCAATGAGTTGAATCACGGCGGTCTCCTAGTGTACCCAGGGCAGGAAAGAGCTGGGAGGAAGAAAGGAGGGGGGAAGGGAAATGGTTTATTCCCCTTTGTTGTGAGACTCAGGGAATCTGGGTCTTAGGGGTTCCCGGGGAAGGGTTTGGGGAGACCAGAGTCTATCAGGCGCTCTACCTAAGTCCTGATTGGTGGCAGCCTATCAGATCTAAGCTGGTAATTAAGCTTAGGGGAATTCATGCTAGTACCCATATTTTGGACGCTAAGGTACAGATTTGGGAATTATACTGTGATGTGTTTTGATTCTAATGCCAGTTTGAGATCACCCACTTACTACAGATGTTCTACTCATACTCCTTCCTCCATTAGCGCCTATGATCACACTTTATACATCTTCAACACATTGCCTTATAGTTGTGTTGCCTCTTTAATTCTTAGTCTGTTTCGCTTCCCTCATATTACCACATATAATTATTTTCTCCATATTTGTGTGCAGGCTTCTAAATTTCAGTAATCTCTTCACACCCAACATGCAAAATAAATCATAGAGAGATGTGTATATTTTGCAAAGATGTTTAAACGGAATCATACTGCAGTACCTTTTACTCTTTCCTCTCATGTCAAATCCCTAAAGCCTCTGGCAAACTCGATACCAGTTTATTTCTGTTCTGATCCTTCTAGAATCCCTACCTTTTCTGGATGGGTAATGAGTCAGCACAGTAGGACAAGAGGCATTCTAGATTTATAGGAGCTCTATTTGTTTGGCAAGCAGAGGAGAAACTGTTAATATGTAAGAGATCTTACATTAAACCGTAAAGAGAAATAGTAAGTTGGGAAGGTCATCTGTTCAGAATGAGATGAATGTTTTGTTACAGGTGCTTGGTTAGATGGTGTGCCAACTACGGAAGTTCTACTCCAGTGATGGTATTGTCTGATCACTTTAGGAAAGGAGTCACAATAATAGTATTACAAAAGACTAGAAAAGAGTGTCTGTAAAAGGCAGAGGAAACAAAAGAATCACAGCTGTTTGTCCTTGTCAAAGTGCTGAATGGTGATAGAGTAGTGAGGAGATAGGCATTCCAGGTCACTAGGGGTCTGAGACCTGCAAGTTCCAAATTGATCTGCAGGAGTTCCTTCTGGGGCTAGAGTGATAATATTCTGTATGACTTTGAGCATTCTAAGGGAAAACAAGGAAACAATCCCCAAACAACTGGGGATCTGATGTTACACCTTTATATGGCATTATACTGCATTATAGTCATGTAATCAAGCATTATTCCTCAAAGACATACAAGCTGACATCTTGTTCCCCATTTTAATCTTTGAGCCATTATTTTGAGCATTCCCTCAGACAGGAGGTACTATATTACACTGTCCCACAACTAATCCTTTCCTTGATCTGCGTTAAACAGCCAGTTCCCTGACTATTCTGTAAGTGGTTGTTTCTGCTTAGTATTAGGACTGGACTAGTGGCCTGGAAACCCAACTTCATTGGACACATCTGCTCTTTGTTTTCCTAGTTTCCCTACTGTTCCTAACCCAGAGTGGCAAAATATTTTGCATCTGTAATATTTGTAAGGTTTATGCTAATGTTTAGACTGGGAATTCTAAAGAAAGCATGTGATAAAAAGCAGAAAGTGGAGAGTTGATTCCAAAGGCAAAAATACCCCTCAAAAATTCAGGCATATTTTCTTTTTAAAATGGTCAAGTCTGGGCATTAAGCATCTACTGCATTTTCTACACATGATAATTTCTTCAAAAGATTTTTTTTCTTTGAGAAACATTAAATTACTTAGCAGAGTAATTTGTTTGTTAATTAAAAGTTTTTTTCATAAACGTATTTGAGAGTAATTAACAAGCAGAAACATTTTTCTAAAGAAAATATCCCCATCACACAAACAAATTATCTGAAACAGGATAATTCATGAGCAAGGCTAGAAAAAAGATAGGCGCTAATGGGAAAATGCTTTCCTCCCACTGGTATTCTGATCACTGCTGTAAACTATGCAGGACCTCATTCAATATTCTGATGATCAAGCATTGTTCCTACACATCTCCTAAAATGCAAAGGGGCACAGCTTCCTGGTACACTTTCTGATGGAGATAAATAAATGTTATTGCACATTCATCAGAGAAGTCTGGAGTCACCTCTGCGCCCAGAAACTATTCCTATTGGCTGAGCAAGCAGAAGAAAATCAAACAGATTATAAATAATAATACCTAGCTGTTGTATGATATTTACAAAGTAGGTCAGTATCATATTCTCATTTTAAAGATGGGGAAACCAAGGTACACAAAGGGAAGAGACTTGCCAAAAGTTACCTGGCAGGCATAGAACCCAGGTCTTTAGAGTCCTGGGCTAGTGTGCATTCCACTAGGTCATACTTCCTTCCTAGTACACAAGGACCATGGCTCTAAGACATTACACTCCATTCAATAGCATGTCATGTCCATGTATATCAGGTGATGGTCCCTTTACCAGATAGATAAACTCAAATAGCACATTATTAGGATATAGGTTCCACTTCACCATTTGAACCATAAGTGGGGAAGAGACAGTGAATATTGACACCATAGAAGTTCAAAGATGCTGTGTTACTTGAGACCATGCTGATTACCACTTATCAGGCTGTCACAGCTGTCACACATAGCTGATGCAGGCTTGAGGCAGTGTCTCAGGAGCTTCAGGGCTGATTGCCCTGGTGCTCTCAATGTATACTGAGAGTAGCACTCCCTCCAACTTATCTGTATAGTTACAATATCCCAAACAGAGTTGCCTGCTTATCTGTGCAAAAGCTCTGAACTGGTCTATGGTCTAGTCTTTTCACAAGGCAACGTGTTCATATAACACTTGTTCTGTTGTTAAGTGTATGCCAATATAGAACTGTACACACCTCCTGCACCTTGTTTTTTCCTAATAGGAATTCAAAGCCCAGATCTTCAGCTGGGGAAAACCAACAGACTCATTGAAATCAAACTAACTATGCCAATTTACACCAGCTGAGCATCTCTCCCCCAGTGTTGTTCAGTAGCATGAACCTGTCAGATGGGAGTGGACAGACGGGAATGTTAAGGTTCCAGGACCCCATACAAAAAAAATCACGTGTAATGGCAGAAAACTAATGTATTATATTCAAAAATGCTTGGTGAAAATGAGAAGCAGATGAAAAAGAAGAAATTGCTACTGTAATTAGACTAAGCTGAAATGCTCTCCATTTTAAAAATTACAAATCTTACTAACTGCAAGGATATAGGGGTTTGCTGCACGGTGATTAGACACTTGGCCCAACAAGCCTATTCCACTCTAAATCGATGTAAACCTCATTGGCCTGCTTTGTCAGTGCACCCTTACTTCCTCCCCATTCCCATCTCTGTTAAAATGTCCAGCTGCTCTTAAACACGTGGATATGTTTACTGCCATAGCCTCTTACACAATAACTTGTTCTGTAAAATCACTAGTTCTATCCTGAAATCCTCATTCTGTTGTTAGCTTTCTAATGTTTAGTTTTTGTGTCTTGGTTTCTGATGCCCACACTTATGGGTAGAGTTTAGCAAAATCCTTCGTAAATCTGATAGCTTCTGCAAGATTGATTTTAAGTCTTCCCTTTCTTATCAATATTACCCTTTCTTTAATGTTCCCGCTTAGCATTTCTCAAACCTAGCATCATCCTGGTTGCCTTTAGCAGCACTTTGATTAGGATTCTAATATTTTGTGTTCCATGGGGAAATGTGACCAGAATTGAACATGATGTTCAAAACTTTGTATCTGAACCAAAACTTTAGAGCTAATTCCCCCCCTCAATTTTTGTTGGTGTGCAGTGTGCCCCATTGCTAGTTCAAGATTATCTGTAACTAGTATTTACTATATTAACTGTCACTAATTTTGATTTGCATTTCATTTCAGTGAACTACAGGGATCAAAACTGGGGGAAAATGTTAGTCTTGTGGTTAAAGCATTGGACTTCAGAGTAGCTGCAGCCATGTCGGTCCCAGGATATTAGATCAACAAGGTGGGTGAGATATCTTTTATTGGACCAACTTCTGTTAGTGAAAGAGACAAGCTTTCTGAAGAAGAACTCTGTGTGGATCAGAAGTTGGTCGAATAAAAGATATTACCTCACCACCTTGTCTCTCTAAAATGCTGGACTGGCAGTCAAGAGACCTATGTTTTTATTCCAGACTCATCACAGATTTTGCCAAATCACTTAGGTTCTGTATGCCTCCATTTCCCACCTGTAAATGGGGAGTAGTATTCCTTATTTCACAGAAGTGTTGTGAGGTTAAATTAATTAGTGCTTAAGAGCTGTTCAGGTATTGCCATCAACAGTGTTATAGGAAAGCCAATAACTAACATAACAAAATAGTGCCTTGCACAATTAAGCCTAATTTGCAAAAATAATTCTACATGTAACTATACAATATAGATGCATAAAACACAAACTGAAGTGATTGGAACTAAAAGCTCATTCCAGCATGATACAGATCCTTAGCTGATGCAAATAGATATCTACACTTATTGAGGCTCATGCTCAGAAAATCTAGCTATTATAAGGAAATAATCACAAAATTGCCTAGCATTATTCATATGGAAATACTAGCTGGCATTGATCATTGGTTATACCACTGTATCTGATTAATCATGACTAATACTTTTGTCCAACGGGTATGCTTTTTAATCCAGATTGGCACCACTTTCCTCCTCAGCTGTTCCTAACACCTACTGTTACTTGCTCTTGGACCACATCTAAACAACTGATGCAACATGCAGTATGTTCAGAGGAAATTTTTGTGGTGCATCAGCTTCAGTTTTACATGGCTACCTTTTTTGGTGAATATATTAAAACACTGTCATACAGTCTGGATATGAATTGAACCTCTAAATTGTTTTCTCATGTGACTATGTCTATACTATAAGCTAGGAGTGTGAATCCCCTGTTTGTATATCTCCTGCTCATCAATCAAGTGTGAATATATATAACAGTGTAGCCATGGTAGCATGGCTAGTGGCAGCAGATGAATGGTTGTATCATGCCGAGTACAGTACATACCTACCATTTTCAGATAGGTTTGTACTTGGCATGGCTCAGCTGTTCCTCTGCTGCTGCTAACTGTGCTATGGTGGATACACTGCTATTTATAATACTCACACTAACTTGATGAGATCTAGTGCAGCTATGTGAACAAAAGCAGGGGAATCACACCACTAGCTCATAGTGTAGGTATAATTAGAGCCCAGTACTGCAAAGTGCTGAGTGCCTTTGACTCTCATTGACCTAAGTGGGAGATGAAGGCAGTCAACACCTTGCAGAAGGTGCTTAACACCTCACAGGATGAGACCCTTAACTTTTAGCTTGTGAAATGTTTATTTTGGGTGTACTATTGCTAACCAGAATACTGTTCATCAGTTTTAGTTCATGAGTAACAAACCACACTTTAAGTGTAGCTACAGTCATTAGATTCCTAATGCAACCGTTGCCCCTTTTTACTACAGGCTAAGCCCTATAAACCCTCGTCTATTAAAACTTCTGTTGATTTTATGATAAACTTTGCCAGAGCAAGAAACACAGATTTGGGCCCAATACCTGTTCCTTATGTAAATTTGAATCATATCTGCTTACTGGTGGCAAATAAAGTTTTTAGTATTGATAGAATTACAGAGTCAAAACATTTGTGGACAACGGACTACGCAGTTATGGAACAATTCAGCCACCTTATGACGTCCAGTTTTCTTTCAAACAAGCTACTGTATTTTTCATCTCTTCTTATCTTGCTTTATTGTATAAAATCACTTTTGATATAGAACCTTAGGAAATACCTTTTTGAAAGTAAATACATGAAATCTTTCAAGGTCAAATTCACATCCACTTAAACCAGGTCTGAATTTATCAGTATTCTGTTGTCTACTGTAGCATTATTAAAGTGCCAAGCAAGTTAAAGAGTTAAACATGTAATCTCCTAATCCATGTATCTACTGCTGTTGTTTTTTTCTAGACAGTCTATAACTAAATCTGGAAAGAAAACATTTGCAATATTTGCCCCTAGAAATGATGTTACATTAATCACCCTATAGGCATTTTAATGACTTTCTTATAATGTTGCTGTTTGATTTTTTTCAGTTCTCAGAAATCTAGATAATCAAAGACTTTTTAAAAATATCAGTTTGGAGTTGACTATTTTTGAGTCTTTTTCTTTTGCTCCTATGGCTGTGTGTAATCAAAACCTGGTTTGTTGCATACCTTGACAGTGAGGGTGCGTTCAGACTTTTGAACTTGAACACATTGGTATTTATATTTTCTTTACACTTATTTGGATTCAGGGAGCCATTTTGGGGAAGGATCAGTTCTTAGCCCTACATTAACATTTTTATTGATGACCCAGAAGAAAACATAAAATTGTCATTATAAAGTTTGCAGCTGACTCAAAGATTGGAGGAATAGTAAATAATGAAGAGGACAGGTGGTGATACAGAGCAGTCTGGATCACTTTGTAATCAAGGCACAAGTAAAAAAATAGGCTTTTAATAAAGATAAATGTAAACTCATACATCTAGGAACAAAAAATATGACTCTGAAAAAGATGTAGGAGTCATGGTGAATAATCAGGTGAACATGTGATCCCAGTGTGAGGCTTTTGCCAAAAGGTCTGGTGAAGTCCTTGGATGTATAAACAAGAGTATCAGGGAGATTAGAGAAGTAATACAGTTATTGCCTCCATATTTGGCATTGGTGCGACCACTGCTGGACTATTGTGTACTATTCTAGCATCCACAGTTTTAAGAAGAATATTGATAAGTTGGATATGGCTCAGAGAAGAGTCACAAACATGATTCAAGGATTGGAAAATATGTTTAACAGTGAAAGGCTCAGAGAGCACAATCTATTTAGCGTATCAAAGAGAAGGTTAAAGGGTGACTTGATCACAGTCTATGTAGGTAACAGAAATTTGATAATAGAGGACACTTCAACCTAATAAACAAACTATAACAAGATCTAATGGCTGGTGTAGTTAGTTGTTGGCTGTGTATATGTTCTTTCCGTATTCTGTCCCAGCTCTGTGCAGACAGCAGACACAGCAGACCTCAGTTGAACTGCCCAATAAGACCACAAGACTTCGTTTAGTAGAAAAGGCACCCTGACAGGTTTCTTTTCAATGAAGCATGGTCCTCGCTCCCTCAATCAATGACTACAGTTACACTAAAACATATATGCCTATTATAATGGACTCAGCTCAGTGAATGATGGGACTTTCCATTTCCCCCTCAGCTGGCCAAAGACACTCCCTCTGAGACTCCTTTTTATACCCCCACACAAACAAGTTACATTTTGCCCCGCTGACAGGGTTAGTTACCACCCTTTACATTGTACTGGGTGCGATCAAAACATCTCTATCCATCACGCCGTCATCTGACTGTATCTTTAAGAGGGGGTCAGTGTTTCCTTGTATCATCTCCGAGAAGCATATTTGTACTGTACT
The DNA here is from genome assembly GCF_025201925.1 of Gopherus flavomarginatus. Classification (NCBI taxonomy): domain Eukaryota; kingdom Metazoa; phylum Chordata; order Testudines; family Testudinidae; genus Gopherus; species Gopherus flavomarginatus. The sequence continues at coordinate 32,557,105 of NC_066620.1, read as the reverse complement.
TTGTGTCGAGGTGTTCTAGTACCACCCTTCTGAAATGTGTTTGCATGACTGTCCTGTGCCTAGTACTTCTCAGGAATGTGTGTGTGTTTGTAATACCATCCCTCTTCTTACCAGGTTCTGTGAGCTTACGTACAGGCAGAGCCTGACTTATGCTCACAGCCTGACTTTTGCTTTATATTAGCAGGGCCTGACTACTACTCTAGTTCATGCCTCAGGCCTCATACAAGGACTCTTATACCAGGCCTCATGTCTCAGGCTCTCTCTTTCTACTACTCCTGGAAGTTGAAACTAGAGAAATTCAGATTTGCAATAAAGCACACATTTTTTAAAGTGAGGGTAATTATCCATTTTTAATAACTTACCAGGGGTTATGGTGGATTCGCCATCTCTGGAAATTTTTAAATCATGATTGGATGTTTTTTCTAGAGGATATGCTGTATTTCAAACAGGAATTAATTCACTGAAGCCCCATGACCTGTGTTATGCAGGAGATCACATTAGATATCACATTCAACCCTTTTGGCTTTATAATGTATGAACTCTCACACCCCTGATCTGGTCCTTTCCTAGCTAGTTTTCCACTCTCTTACCTGCAAAATAAAAGCAAACTAACTGTTTTATGTTTACAGTACTCTCATTTACCAGAAGACTTCTGTGAAGAAAAGTAAAAGTAAATACATAAACAGAGAACATTTATCAAGAAGAAAGTTAGATATAGCCAGTTTACCATTAAAAGCCAGCTCTCAGCCAATACCAACATCCCAGAAAATTAATACTCTGATATCAAAGATGTGGGCAGTTCAGCCCTCAATGGAAGAAGCACTTGGAGTTGTTATGAGGGGGAAATCACTTATATATGGAAGAGATTTAGCTGGCAGCTGATATATTGAACATTGTTTGTTTCAGTCAGGACTATATGCGGCTGGGAAGACTTAGAGTTATGACATGTTCAATATGGTCAAGGTTATCTCATCATTACTGTAGTCATCTACCTTAGTGCTATTGAACAAAGTCATCTTCCTTGTCAAATATGAGTCTGGTGGTTTGGTTAATGGGAGAGGGACTACTTCAGTGTTCCATCTTTTCATTTATTCTGATGCAGAAGATTAATTTAAGATCATGGAAGAGTTCAATATGATTTAGTGGAAAATAATCTTCCTATGGGTGTCTTTGGACCATCTTATAGAATTTATCAGAAAAATATAAGCCTGCTACACTGTCCTATAAGATGGTTTAAAAGCAATAAAACAAAAATAGAAGGTGGTCACTCTCCATTAAATTTAGACTTCTGAGTAATTTTTTAAGAGAACACTAAAATGTCAAGCGAACTCCACTATGTTCACTAGGTCTTCTCTACAAGGGTCCAGTTGCATACCGAACTAAATATTGTCCAGCATTCACTACAAATCTAGAGCTTTTTGTGACATACCTGCCAATAAACTTGTTTTCTAGGACATTTTCAGAAACAGAACATGAAAGCATTGTTGAACACAGTGAAAAAAATCATTTAAATTCAAACAGAATTTTTTTGCATTATATGTCTAGCTCTATGAAGACACAAAAAGCCGTATTTGTATATAAAGCTTTTAAACAAAATCTGAAAACCTAGTGCTGAACTCTTTATATTAATTAAAATACAAACAAAACCAATATCCTTTGATCCCATTGACCAGTTGAATAGTACCTTACACCATGAATGGTCCTATTGAAATGAACATGGGACCATTTGTGGAACAATGTACTGCTCAGTGTGAATAAGCACACTGAGACTCAGAGCTGATGTGGCAGCACACAGGGGCATTATCGTGTCTCCATTGAACAATCAGTTTATTCTAGCAGGCTTTTATCTTTCTCCTTGAAGAGGTGCTCAGAAGGTCCCTAAGGGCTTGTCTACATCACAAAGTTGCAGCGCTGGTGAGGGGGTTACAGCGCTGCAACTTAGGAGGTGTACACATCTGCAGGGCATCACCAGCGCTGCAACTCCTTGTTTGCAGCGCTGGCCGTACTCCCATTTTGTCTCGGGTGTAGAGGATCCAGCGCTGGTGATCCAGCGCTGGTAATCAAGTGTAGACACTTACCAGCGCTTTTCTTGACCTCCGTGGAATAAGCAGGTATCCCAGCATACCTGAGGAAGCCTCTCTAGTAATCAAGCAGGTCTCCTTCCCCGGTTTACTCTAGCGTTCCCCGAACCCCCGTGCAAGCAGGTCTCCTTCCCTGCGGTTTGCAGGGGCGTTCGGGGAACGCGAGAGCAAACCTCGGGGAAGCTGGTCTCCTTCCCCGGTTTGCTCTCGCGTTCCCCGAACCCCCCTTGAAGCCGCCCAACAGCGCTGCAGTGTGGCCACATCTAACGCCACTTGCAGCGCTGGTTGCTGTAAGTGTGGCCACTCTGCAGCGCTGGCCCTATACAGCTGTACTAATACAGCTGTAACAACCAGCGCTGCAAAATTGTAGATGTAGACATACCCTAAGACTGACTACTTGGGATATAGGAAAGGGATAGAAAATACCTTTTGGGGAATCCTGCACTGGGAAGTTGTGTTTATTATTTGATGATGATGAATTATTTTATTTTATTGTTGTCAACACCGTTTTCTAATCCTTAAGAATAAATGTTGAGGAAGATAACTTGTTGGCCAAGACTGGTCTTTGGATTATTAGTTTTGTTTTTCATTTGTCATTATTTGAAGTTTTTTTGGTTGGTTGGTTGCGTAGGTTTTCTGGGTGCTAAAAATTTCCATCATCTTTTGTTCAAATATCCCTACACTGTAACTGACAAAAACATGCAAAGCAATTCTGAGGGCTCATCAGGTTTCAAAGTCAGAAATATTCTCCTGACTTATGGATACCTGAGCAAATATTTTGTCACAGTAAAATATGCTCTGAAAAATGTGTTTAGTCTCCTGCTGACATCACCGGCATGATGGATCTTTGCTTTTGGTACTTATCTAAGGAATTCAAGTCAAAATTTGACAAGGCATTTTCACAGCCTTTATAGTAAAGATCAAAGACCCTTAGTGTTGCTTTGCCTAATTTGAATGCATATAAATATTTCAAAATTGACAAAGCAACGCAGTCCTAGAATCCTCCCTGTTTTAACCTTAATTATAATTCTGGGTATATTGCCTACTCCTTAAGCATGGAATAGCCTCTGATCATGTAATTGGTTCAAGAAAATGAGCAAGAATAACAGTCCTATTCTACATTCAACAATATTTTTTCACATGTTATCTACATAGCTGTTATCTCTGGGACTAGGAGCTCAGCTGTATAAAATGTGTTGAATTACCCTCAACTCCCAATCAAGTAACTGAATAGAAATACCTCAAAGGATCTGGTCCTAAATCAATAATTAAAATCTCGCATGATCTTCCTAAATGATCATGGGGGATTCTAGTTGCTGATGTGGAAGGCTTTGAAAGTTTTTCTTGTCACAGAGTCATAGACTTTAAGGTCAGAAGGGACCATTATGAACGTCTAGTCCAGGGGTCGGCAACCTACGGCACGTGTGCCAAAGGTGGCAAGCGAGCCGATTTTGCCTGGCACGCGGCTGCCAGCCGGGGTCCCGGCCACCGGCCTTGCTCAGTCCACTGCTGGCTGAGTGAACAGAACCCCAGGCTGGCAGGAGGCTGAGCAGGGCTGGTGGCCGAGACCCCAAACCAGCAGCAGGCGCCCTTCCTATCTGCCCCGTTACCGTGCTCAGGTTCTTCGGCTCCCAGGAGCATGAGCTGCCGGGGCATGGGGCCCTGAGCCTGCTGCAGGAGGGGTGGCGGTGGCGGCGGCTCACACTCCCAGGAGCTGCAGAGCCCAAGTGCAGTGAGGGGGGTGCCAGGGGGTGCATGGGGACTGCTGTCCCCATTCATCCTCTGCAGGAGCGCCCCGCCGGGGGGGCACTGGGCCACAGCCCAGGCAGGTGTGTCCCCTGGTTCCACCCCGTCGCGCTCAGGTTCTGCGGCTCCTGGAAGTGTGAGCCACCGCTGCCACTGCCCCTCCCGGAGCTCCCTCAATCCAGCTGCCTCAGCACTCTGCGAGGGAGGGGCTGCGCACGCAGCAGCCCAGCAGCGTGTTTTGCCTCCATGTGAAGCCAGCATCTGACCAGCATGGGCACGGTAAGGGGAGTCCCAGGGGGAAGTCAGGGAACAGGGGGAGGGTTGGCTGGGTCAGGAGTTCTGGGGGTCCTGTCAGGGGGTGGGGAGTGTGGAGAGGGATTGGAGCAGTCAGGGGACAGGGAGCAGAAGGAGGGTTGCATGGGTTGGAAGTTCTGGGGGGGGCCTGTCAGGGGGCAAGGAGTGGTTGGATGGGGCGTGGGAGTCCCGGGGGTCTGTCTGGGGGTGGGGGTGTGGATAAGGATTGGGGCAGTCAGGGGACAGGTAGGGGGTATGGTCCTAGGGGGGGCAGTTAGGGTGGGGGGATCCCAGGAGGGGACAGTCAGAGGACAAGGAGCAGAGGGGTTGGAAGTTCTGACGAGGGCAGTCGGAGTGGGAAGTGGGAGGGAGTGCATGGGGGCGGGGCTAGGGCATATATCCACTGCAGCCTGCAGGAGCCCCGGGGGGGGCACTGGGCTGCAGCCTGGGCAGGAGGGGTAGGAGGGCGTGACTGGTCCCCACTAGTGGCGCTGCTGCCTTTGCAGGGCTAGTGCTTCACCACCGCTCTGGCTCCTCCATGGCTGGGGTTCGCTGCTGCCACAAGCGGGATATTCTGGCTCTCCAGTCCCTCCGGAAGGCAGCTCCTCCCTGCCGAGCTGCTGCAGCAGCCCAAGCTCAGCAAAGCCAGTGAGTGGACCGGGGTGGGGTGGCGAGGGCTTGCAGGGTGGGGGTTGTGCACTCTCCAGGGGAGTTTGGGGGGTGGGGAGGGGAGAACCTGGTCTGGGAAACAGCCCCTGGGCATGGCTGGTCCCTGGGCAGGCTGGCCCCTGGGGTCTATAAAGGCTCATTAGGATTTGCCCCTCAATGAACCGATGTGCAAGGGGGCAGGGAGCGCAAGGTGGAAGTTTCGCCTAGGGCTCAAAATATCCTTGCACTGGCCCTGCCCCAGGGGGTGCATGCACCTCAGGTTAAGAACCATGGCACGAAACTGATAAGATCTGCATTTTAATTTAATTTAAATGAAGCTTCTTAAACATTTTAAAAACTTATTTACTTTACATACAACAATAGTTTATAGACTTATAGAGAGAGACCTTCTAAAAATGTTAAAATGTATTACCAGCATGCAAAACCTTAAATTAGAGTGAACAAATGAAGACTCGGCACACCACATCTGAAAGGTTGCCGACCCCTGGTCCAGTCTGACCTCCTGCATAGCGCAGGCTGCAGAATTTCACCCACCCACTCCTGTAATAAATCCCTAACCTATGTCTGAGCTATCGAAGTCCTCAAATCATGGTTTAAAGACTTCAAGGTGGAGAGAATCCTCCAGCAAGTGACCCGTGCCCTATGCTGCAGAGGAAGGTGAAAAACTCCAGGGCCTCTGCCAATCTGCCCTGGAGGATAATTCCTTCCCAGCCCCAAATATGGTGATCAGCTAAACCCTGAGCATGTGCGCAAGACTCACCAGCCAGACACCCAGGAAAGAATTCTCTGTAGTAACTCAAATCCCACCCCATCTAACATCCCCTCGCAGGCCATTGGGCATATTTACCGCTAATAATCAAAGATCAACTCATTGCCAAAATTAGGCTATCCCATCATACCATCTCTTCCATAAACTCGTCAAGCTTAATCTTGAAGCCAGATATGTCTTTTGCCCCTACTGCTTCCCTTGGAAAGCTGTTCCAGAACTTCACTCCTCTGATGGTTAGAAACCTTTGTCTAATTTAAAGTCTAAACTTCCTGATGGCTAGTTTATATCCATTTGTTCTTGTGTCCACATTGGTACTGAGCTTAAATAGTTCCTCTCCCTCCTGGTATTTATCGCTCTCATTTATAGAGAGCAATCATATCTCCCCTCAGCCTTCTTTTGGTTAGGCTAAACAAGTCAAGCTCTTTCAGTCTCCTTTCATAAGACAAGTTTTCCATTCCTCAGATCATCCTAGTAACCCTTCTCTGTACCTGTTCCAGTTTGAATTCATCCTTCTTAAATATGGGAGACCAAAATTGCACACAGTATTCCAGATGAAGTCTCAATAGTGCCTTGTATAACGGTACTAACACCTCCTTATCTCTTCTGGAAATACCTCGCCTGATGCATCCGAAGACGACATTTGCTTTTTTCACGGCCATGTCACATTGGTGGCTCATAGTCATCCTGTGATCAGCCAATACTCGGAGGTCCTTCTCCTCCTGTTACTTCCAAATGGTGAGTCTCCAACTAATAACAAAAATTCTTGTTATTAATCCCTAAATAGATGACCTTGCACTTTTCACTGTTAAATTTCATCCTATTGCTATTACTCCAGTTTACAAAGTCATCCAGATCTTCCTGTATGATATCCCTGTCCTTCTCTGTATTGGCAAAACCTTTGTGTCATCCGCAAACTTTATTAGCACACTCCCTCCTTTTGTGCAAAGGTCAATAATAAAAAGATTAAATAAGATTGGTCCCAAAACCAGTCCCTGAGGAACTCCACTAGTAACCACCCTCAGCCTGACAGTTCATCTTTCAGTATGACACATTGTAGTCTCCCTTTTAACCAGTTCCTAATCCACCTTTCAATTTTCATATTCATCCCCATCGTTTCCAATTTAACTAATAACTCCCCATATGGAACCATATCTAATGCCTTACTGAAATGGAGGTAAATTAGATGCAATGTGTTTCCTTTATCTAAAAAATCTGTTACCTTCTCAAAGAAGGAGATCAGGTTGTTTGGCATGATCTACCTTTTGTAAAACCATGTTGTATTTTGTCCAAATTACCATTGACCTCAATGTCCTTAACTACTTTCTCTTTCAAAATTTTTTCCAAGACCTTGCATACTACAGATGTCAAACTAATAGTCCTATAGTTACCCGGATCCCTTTTTTCCCTTTCTTAAAAATAGGAACTATGTTAGTAATTCTCCAATCATACGGTACAGCCCTGGCCTGAGTTTACAGATTCATTAAAATTCTTGCTAATGGGCTTGCAATTTCATGTGCCAGTTCCTTTAATATTCTTGGATGAAGATTATCTGGGACCCCCGATTTAGTCCCATTAAGCTGTTTGAGTGTGACTTCTACCTCAGATGTGGTAATATACCACATATCCTCCATATCCTCATTCCCATTTGTCATCCTGCCATTATCCCTCATTAGCCTCATTAAAGACTGAGGCAAATTATTTGTTTAGATATTGGTCCATGCCTAGATTATCCTTAACCTCCACTCCATCCTCAATGTTTAGCAGTCCCACTTCTTTCTTTGCTTGCTTCTTATTCTTATGGCTATAGAACCTTTTACTATTGGTTTTAATTCGCTCTGCAAGGTCCAACTCTACATGGTTTTTGGCCTTTCTCACTTTATCCCTACATGTTCTGACCTCAATAAGGTAGCTTTCCATGCTGATCCCTCCCATCTTCCACTCCTTGTAGGCTTTCAGCTTTTTCTTAATCACCAATCCGAGATCCTTGCTCATCCAGCTTGGTGTACAACTCCTGCCTATGAATTTTTTCCCCTTTCTTGGGATGCAAACTTCTGATAGTTTGTGCAACTTTGACTTGAAGTAATTCCAGACCTCCTCCACCTTTAGATCCACAAGCTCTTCAGTCAATAAAATAACTTCCTGATGTATTACTTTAAGCTGCTCTGAAGGTAGATTGTACAACTAAAAATATTGTGATTACCTTTATTGTCCTTAAAGACTATTTTCTAGATGTGTCCTTGTTAAACTCTGTATCCTGTGTTTTAAATCTCAAACTATTTTTCGGGTAGAACCATTTCTGTGTTATTCCAGTAATATCACGCTTATCATTGAAAGTATGTAGCTCCAATTAAGCAATGTAATTATGTATGTTTCTACCATTTGTATGGGACATGCGTAGCATTTTCTTCCTAGTGCTCTTTTACTTTCCCTGCACGTTATGCTGTTATGTTAAATTAATTTGTGTGCGTGTGTGTGTGTGTTTACTCTGGATCCTAGGAAATCTTGTTCTAACATATTTTTCTCCTTGCTACTAATGTAAGAATTTACTAAGATAATTTATCATTTTATTCTTTTCATATTATCTGTCTGCTTCCATATGGTTTATTTGGAAGTCACCATCTCTCCTATTTCATTCTGCTTTTTGTTTAAAATAGTTGGGACTAATAAAAACTCCAAACTCACCTTACAAAAATGATCTAGTAAGGGTAGGAGTCTGTAGACAAAAGTGTCTTCCCTTGAAATTCCATGGGAATTAGGCACCTTCCTTTTGAACCTAGGGGCTTGCTTATACAAACACTTAGTTCACAGGAAGCTGGTGTGAAAATCTACCTTGCACTAGGTTGCCTTTGTTATCTTTGGGTGCCCTGCTACCACTCACTAAAAGTTCCCTAGTACATTTTAATCGACTCCTTTTTTCAAAGTGGAGTTGGTCAAGGCACACTGCAGAACTTTTAGTGTACGGAGCATGGTCTACTCAGACAGTGTATGGCAAGCTAGTGGCAGAGTAGATTTATACTCCAGCTTGCTGCGAAATCAGTGTTTGTATAGATGAGTCGTAAGAAAATGACTCCTAAATCATCCCCAGATCCTGCTTATGAACTCATCAATTATGTCAGCTCCAATATCCCATTATAAAATGAGTATAGGGTGAACAAAACTATTCCAAAATAGTCAATACTCAACCAAATAGTGTACAAAAAAATAAACTGCTCTTAAGTCTGTCTATCCAGTTCATCCATAGAAGGATATGAGGATCCGCTGTATGTCTTTGACTGGCTCATATTACAAGATAGCTAAAAATACATCATAAGTGTACTTCACATTTACTCTGTGTAAGTCATTTCTGTAGTTGCCATATGTATGTCATATGGGAAGGGAGGTCTATACAGTCATGACTAGGAGTGAAGATGATCCACGAGGAAAAGGAATTTTTCTGTTAAAATGTGGATCACACTATGAAAACATCTGAAAATTCCTGATCTGTGGCATTTATAAACACACCTATCACATCAGAATCTAAGGTGCTAATGTTCCCTCCAAAGGCACTGAGACCTATTTGGTCTTGCAGCAGTTGGACCCAGTGGAACTCACTACTCTTGAATCTCTCTCCTCCTTAAGAAATGTAGGAAAAGAAATGGAACTAGCAACAACTGTGTCCACTTGCCATGCCCCTGGTGACAACAAGAGTATGCAGAGAGTGCACATATCACTTTGTCTGTGGTCAAACTCATCTGCACGTTGTGGCTTTTGTAGAGTAATATCTATGCACCAAAATGCAATACACCTCTGAAATCCCAAAGTGTGGAGGCATTCTGGGGCTACAGTCCACTGACTCTGAAGAGGAGCACTACTTTATGACATTATCTTTGATTCTTCTTTTATTTACTAATCCTAGCATGTTCAATTAACAAAACTCTTCTCTAGTTTTAATTAATTGAGCCACTCAATCTTTGTGCAATGGAAGAATAATTGTGTTCTTTATTTAAAGGCTTATCTAGCCATAAAACAAACCATGCATCTCTTTTTGTTTTGTTCTATGTCCTTTTCATTTTTTTTGTGTTGTACTGTCTTTACCTTTCAGTCATCTTCATTTATTTAATATTTGAAAACAATGTCACTGTTGCTTCATTTTCCCTACCATATCATTATAATGCTAGATCTGACTGAATATCAAAATTTTGATCCAGTGGGAATTCCAATATGTCAACATTTTTTTGTCTCATAAATCAGGATAAAAAGTCAACATTTTGAAACTTCTTATGAAATTAAATGTTCAAAATTATTTGACTCAGAAACATTTAAACATTTTGTCTAGAATTTTGTTATTAAAAAGTTTGACATTCCCAAATCAAAACATTTTGTTTCTAGTCAGTTCAACATTGAACTGCATTTACCTGTGTTTTGTTCTATGGCTAGATAATCCTATGGTGGCATGGCACCTCATGCCCTCATTCTTCCCTATGGCCTGGGGTACCTGGTCTGACTATATTTCCCATGTTGCATGTCATGTGACTCCAATGAAGTCTCATGCAACTCAGTGAGACTAGAGACTGAAATGCATCATGGGAGATGGACTACGCTCCCTGGCCAGACTGCATAGAAGAGAATGGGATATGAAGCACCTGAACTGCAGCTTCCATACAGAGATGTAATCGAAACTTGAACTGGAAATTAAACATTTTGATTCAGTTCAACAAACCAGAATATTTTTATTTAGGTCAAACCAGCCTGGGAGTGGGTGGATGTAGGGGGAGTTTTAATTTTCTCAGTGAGAAATTGAAAAATTTCAGCAAAAACAAGTTTTTCCAGCAGAACATTTGGAAACTAAATTTTCCATTGAAAAATCATTTAAATTGGAAAATTTCCCACCATCTGTGTAATGCCCTATTTCACTGTCTTTTATGACCACACCTCTTTCCTGAACTTAATATCCAATGCATTTATTCTGCACCTAACAGTTCTGTTGTTCCCCTTACATTATTAGTCCTGCATGTAATAACCCCAAGCCTGGAATAATCTTTTATGAAAAACTTTCTGATCTTTGTGAAAATGTCAGCCCACTTCCTTAAATTGGCTATCCAATCTCATCTGTTTTAACTCTCTGTAAAGAGTGAGGGAGACAAAATAAAACTTCTGTCTGCTCTTCTGTGGAGGCTTCTGGATATCAAAACAATCTGCTTTCTGGCTGCTACACCATCTTTTCTATTCTACCTCCCTTCTTTGAATGAATATAGCAAATGTAGTCTTCCTCTGATCCAAATCCCCTAAGAGTCCACTCAGTAGCTTAATCCAGCCAAACTATCAATAGTTTTATTTTGCAATGAAATAATCATAATTTATTAAATCTGTCCTTATACACAGGCACAATATGCTAGACAGCTAGAGACTTAAACAAAACAAAACACTTATTTGGAAATACAAATTCAGAGTCTTTGTAAAGAGACCTTATATGTATAAGGTAATGCATTTGAAGAAAAAAAAAAGAAGGGATTCTCAAGGGTACATGTCTTTAAGATCAGTGAGCCAGGGCTTATGTCTCCCCACCACACACTTCCTTGTGATATCATTGCATTTGATATAATACTGAGGAAGAAACCTTGAAATGTCTTTTTGAAATGAAAATGTAAGATCTTTCAGAAGGATCATTTTGATCTTATGTATGCATTAATTGATGTTCATTGAAGTTAAGGTTCATTCTGACACATTCTCTAATTGCTGGGAATAAATTCAAGGAATACAAAAACATTTTGGTAATATTTTGGAGTAATGGACTGGAGCTTTTATGATGATTGTGGTATATGCCTGAATGAATGAAGGCACTGTTAAGAAATGCTGGCTATTACTTTATCTTAACCTCAGTTTGTGACTATTAAACACAATCTTACCAGTTGCTGAAAAATCATGAATTAAATGTTTATGTTTAAAAGAGGTTGAAAGAGGACTGAAAATACATCTGAGCAGAAAGATTTTTGCCAGCTGTCCAGTTACATAAATCTATATAATATATCCAAGGGCCATATTCTGATACCCTTACCCATGGTAAGTAGTACCTCACTCCACAAGTAGTCCCACTAATGACAATGGGACTCACTTTTTAAGTGAGATGTTACTTGTGCTCTTGTTCTGAAAGACCTGAAGGAAAGGGTTCAGCAATTCATAACTCATACACTATACATAGTAATAAAATACTGATAGAATTTTGTTAGTCCATACACTCAAAACAGTTATTAGAAATTAATATCCCATATGAAATTGCTTCTAAGTATATCCCCACTGGAACATTAACATACCTAGCTGATGCTTGGTAAAGGAGTCCAGACTATTTAGAGTTTCATACATGATTTAGTTTTCATATAAACACTGGTTTGCATAGCTAATGCATTTTTATCACCATCCAAACACCAGACATGCAGGCTTAAAGGTGTGGTGTTGAGCTGAAATTCAAAAGACGTGCCTAGAGACTCCTTGGCATATGTAATGTATACATCTGCAACATGAAAATAAATTTGATTAGATGGATGGTATGACAGGCAGCATAGTGGAGGAAGGATAGCTCAGTGGTTTGAGCATTGGCCTGCTCAACCCAGGGTTGTGAATTCAATCCTAGAGGGGGCCATTTAGGGATCTGGGGCAAAAAACTGTGTGAGGATTGGTCCTGCTTTGAGCAGAGGGATAGACTAGATGACCTCCTGAGGTCCCTTCCAACCCTGATATTCTATGATCATGCCTGGGTGGGTTTTGTTTTGTATTTTCCTGTGGAAGACTCAGAAGGACTGATATTACCACTGATAGTTGGTTCTGCTTATTTTATGTCTCATGAAGAAACATACATTATATTTTGATATATTACGTCCATTGTTAACTGCAGATTAAAAACTCTGACTATATGAACCAATCATTAAAATGGAGGCTCAGTCCAGAGAGCTCTACCATAAATATTCATACAGCATACACTGCTAAATTTGTATGCCCTATATGGGGATGACCATTAATTTTCACCCAGTTATTCCTGTACTGAGCTCAATAACTTATTTGGCTAATGCATAATTTCCAGAAAGGCACTGAGTCTTGATCTGAAGACATCAAGTGATGAGGATCCACTCTTTCCCTTGGTATTTTGTTCCAATGTTTCTCTCTTTTTTTTAATTGTGCCTTATTTCTTATTTTAATTTCTCTCACTTCAGCTTCCAGCCATTGGTTCTTGCTATGCCTTTTTCTGCTAGATTAACATACCCTTTAGTACTCAGTATTTTCTCCCCATGAAGGTACTGTAATCAACTCACTTCTCAATCTTCTTTGTTATAAGCAAACAGATTGAGTTCTTTAAATGTCTCACACTAAGGCATTTTCTCCTGCCTTCAAATACTCTTTTAGTATCAGTCTCATCATTACCATATACACAGATAAAATCACCTCCCCCTCGTCCTAATTGGGTCAATAGCTTATTCACTGGCTTTCTCTCAAATACACACACACCCTTCATAATTAGGGTGTGTGTGTTTGAGAGAGAGAGATTCAATCCAGTCAATGAGAGTTTTATTGTTGAATTCAGTGGGAACCAAAGAGGTTCTGTTTTGCTGTCTTGGTGTAACTTTACATTGGGGTAAATTTTATAAAAATACTTTAAAAAGTGTTAGTGATATCAGATGTATTAGTAAATGATTTATCAGTTATTACAGAGAGTAAAACTTCTCAGTAGGTTACTTAGAATCATTGCTTATAAACATCATTAACAACTTCTAATAGCCATATAACACATACTACTTATGTCATTATTGCAACCACTGGTACTTCATCATTGCCATCCATTGATCCAAACTGGATCATGGTATACGCGTAAGAGGTCTAATCAAGTGCCTGATGAATCTGCTTATGGCTGACAAGTCCAATTTGAGAGCGACACAGCTTGTTACAAATTTCACAGATCCATATATTGTCTGAATTAGAGTCCAAGATCACAGCACGCTGCTTTCGTCTTTCTTGCTTTGCTTCCATCCTTTGGAAAGCAAAGTCCCGTCATGTTGAGCTGCATCCAGTGCCAGATATTCCCTGCAAATTGGACAGGATTCTGTGTGCTCCTAATTGATGTTGAATGATTTAATATCATTTTTGCACACTATAAATAGCATACTATAACATCTATTGACCACTGTTAGGGACTTTCCTTACACACACACACACACACACACACACACACACACACACACACACACACACACACACACACACACCAGTTCTTGCCATGCAGACAGAAAGCAGAAGACCGGAAGTCCGAAGTGCAGGCAATGTTATGTTTATTGGGATTAATTTCAAACAAGTATATCCATAGTTCTGATGCTGTCGAGCCTTTACCCATGTCTCTGTTCCCACCGCCTCTTTCTGAGCAGGCCTAAGTATACCTGAAGTGCACATCCTTCATGGATGGTCTAGACAGTATTTGGTCCTGCCATGAGGGCAGGGGACTGGAGTTGACCACCTCTCGAGGTCCCTTCCAGTGCTAGAGTCTATGAATCCTTGGTTCCACCCTGTCATAAACAGATGGTTAAGGGTTAATGTCTCTTTTACCTTTAAAGGGTTAAGAAGTCAGTAAACCTGGCTGACACCTGACCAGAGGACCAATAGGGGAATGAGCTACTTTCAAATCTTGGTGGAGGGAAGTCTTTGTTTGTGCTTTTTGTTTTGTTCGTTGTTCGCTCTCGGGACTGAGAGGAACGGGACATCATTCCAGCTTTCCCAATCTTTCTGAATCAGTCTTTCATGTTTCAAAATTGTAAGTAATAGCCAGGCAAGGCGGATTAGTCTTATGTTTGTTTTCTCAACTTGTAAAGGTTTCTTTTGCTGGAAGGATTTTTACCTCTGTTTGCTGTAACTTTGAATCTAAGGCTATGGGGGAGTCCCTCTGGTCTATATGAATCTGAGTACCCTGTAAAGCATTTTCCATCCTGATTTTACAGAGATAGCTTTTAACTAAAGAAAGAAAAGGTAAAATTTCTCTTTTCAAGAATCTGATTTGATTTTTCCTTGTTTTAAGATCCAAGGGATTGGGTCTGAACTCACCAGGGATTAGTGGGGGGAGAGGAAGAGGGATGGTTAATTCCTCCTTGTTTTATGATCCAAGGAGTTTGGATCTGTGTGAAACCTCTCAAGGCAACCCAGGGAGGGGAAAGTCTGGGGGGAAAAGGAGGGGGATGGTTAATTTCTCCTTGTTTTCAGACCCAAGAGGTTTGGGTCTGGGTTCTCCAGGGAAGGTTTTGGGGGAACAGAACGTGTGCCAGACACTAAATTCTGGCTGGTGGCAGAGTACCAGACCTAAGCTAGTAATTAAGCTTAAAAGTGTTCATGCAGGTCCCCACTTCTTGTACTCTAAAGTTCAAAGTGGGGAAAAAAACCTTGACACAGCCCTTACAATTTATGGTCATATTCCATGAGTCTGCGGGCTTGGTACCACCTTGTGACAGATTTATTTTACCAATCTGCCTGAGGCTTCAGGTGATCAGGCTGAGGCTATGGGATCTTTGGGGGGAGATGAAGGAGCACACCAAGTGACTAGTTTAAAGCTTTATTAGCCAAATAACAGCAGTAAGTGCTGGATGCACCCCACGTCACTCAGAGGGAGGAAGAAAGCATTAGTGCCTGAGGTCTAACCCACTTTCATACTTACACATGCACAAGACTAGGCTGGCCAAGCCTGGGTGTAATGTAAGACGACAAGGGGGAAGGGTAGACGAGAGATCTGCCCTGTGCACAGGTTGTCTAGGGTCCACTGTAAATCTCCCACTTGCTTCAGCTCTCAGGAGGGTTTTCAGCACTGGGTTCTTCTGGGGGCATTTTCATCCAGGAACCTTCCCCTTCCTGTGCTCTCAGGACCAGTCCAAACCAGTCTTCTGTGGCTCTTAGTTTCCCCAAAACATACTGGTTTCAGGGTTGCGAGACTTGTTTTTCAACTCACTGGCCTTCACAATCTTATTGGTTTTGCCACCCCTTCAGTTCTGTCTGGCTCAGTTCTCCTTCTTACAGTTGGCCAGGGTTGAGATCCAGGCTTCTGGCTGTTTGGCAGCCGAGAGCTTGTGTGCGCTGGCCTTGGGCTGCAGTTTCATTCCTTATCTTCGGGCCCAGCTGGATCGTCGAGTTAACCTGTTCCTTTCTCCCTTCCTCCCCCTTTGGCCTCCCATAACCTGCAAAGGAATCTTCCATTCCACACTCACACCTTCAACCTTTCCTAAGATACTTTCCAATGCACATAAAGGTGTTAGCAAGATACAGCGCTGGTGCTTACCCAGGGGCCCCCATGGGGGGGTGGGGGGCATTTTATTGTGACAACCTCTTTTGTATCCCATGGGATGGGTGGGGAGTGAGGTTGTGTTTCGGTCAGTGACAGGCATTTCTTTCACTTTAAGTGTTTCTTATGCCCATCCTGTCTTGCCCTTCCTGACTGGTTGCTTGACCTTGGCTTGAGAGAGGAGCCAGGCAACCTTCCAGCGTATGCTTGTATATTAAACTCCCACTATATCCACTAATACTTTAATTCTATTCCTTATCTTTTCTCATTATACTAACAAGCCCATCTGCCTGGGCAGAAGCAACACACAATGTCTTTGTTCTTTGCTCACACATATTAGTAAGGATATAACAGTATCAAAAATCAAACCCAAAATTCTCTCAGGCTAACAAACAGGCCTACATTCTAATAACTACATATTAATGCTTCACACATTATAAATTACATAAAATCTACTTGTATGTGTATATGTGACTGAAATAGGTAAAATAATAGTGTATATTAAGCATTCAGACACAGGACAGCAATATATAGATTAAAGTGGAAACTTGTGAGATGCAGAAAAATCTGGTTGTAGAAAATTTTGGTAAAGAAAATCCTTTTTTTTTTTTTTTTAAACCTCAGTCTTTGCTCTCATTAAGTACTATTTAGAGAAAAACACTTTATATTCTTTTCTCACTGTATGATAAAAAATAAAAATGCCTGTAGAATTCACAGGAATCTCTAGAGTGCACTATCATGCACAAACTCTTTGTAGACAGGCAGAAACGGGGAAGGAAAAATCACATTTGTGTTAGAATCACAGAATATCTGAGTTGGAAGGGACCTCAGGAGGTCATCTAGTCCAACCTCCTGCTCAAAGTAGGATTGATCCCCAACTAAATCATCCCAGCCAGGGCTTTGTCAAGCCTAACCTTAAAAATCCACCACCTCCCTAGGTAATCCACTCCAGTGCTTCGCCACCCTCCTAGTGAATAAGTTTTTCCTAATATCCAACCTAAACCTCCCCCACTGCAACTTGAGACCATTACTCCTTGTTCTGTTATCTGCTGCCACTGAGAACAGTCTAGCTCCATCCTCTCTGGAACCCCCTTTCAGGTAGTTGAAAGCAGCTGTCAAATCCCCCTTCATTCTTTTCTTCTGCACAGTAAACAGTCCCAGTTCCCTCAGCCTCTCCTCATAAGTCATGTGCTCCAGCCCCCTAATCATTTTTGTTGCCCTCCGCTGGACTCTTTCCAATTTTTCCACATCCTTCTTGTAGTGTGGGGCCCAAAACTGGACACAGTACTCCAGATGAGGCCTCACCAATGTTGAATACAGGGGAATGATCACGTTCCTTGATCTGATGGCAATGCCCCTACTTATACAGTCCAAAATGCCATTAGCCTTCTTGGCAACAAGGGCACACTGTGTTAGCAGCTTTCCTTTCCTCAGGACTAGACTTTTACCAAACACTTCAAATTATCAGTATCTTAGACCTTATTATAGTGGCTCCAAACCTTGTTACAGTGCAACATTTATATGCATTTGGATGCCATTAGCCCATATTCCCCAGTGCTTTAGTCAAGATCTTCTTTCCCTTATTGAAAAAATTCATCTTTAAAAAAAATTGTTTAATACAGATCTACAAAAAGTAAGTCTTTGGAACATGCCTATGGCATCCATTTCCACATCATGCAGTAATATATCATACAAGCAACAGCTCTTTGGTGATGTATTACACTAATACATTTAGTAACAGAGCTTTGAGAACATATAGTGTAATGCATCCTCAAATGCTGAAGCTGTGAGTCACACTACCCAGTATGAGATACTCTAGGACAGTAGTTTTCAAACTTTTTTTCTGGTGACATCGTTAAAGAAAATTGTTAATGCCCACAACCCAACGGAGCTGGGGATGAGGGAGTTGCAGTGTGGGAGGGGCTCAGGGATGGGACAGAGGGTCGGGGTGCGGGGCTGAGGGCTGCGGGGTGGGCCGGGGATGAGGGGTTTGGGGTAGGGCCAGGGATGAGTGTGGCTTTTGAATTTATTATATTGCTAGCTATAAATCTGCTGGAAACTTCTGACACCAGCCAATTAATTTTCTCCAGGCCATTCCTCTGGGAAATTGAGTTCTTGGGGCCTGATCCAAAGCTCATTACAGAGAATAAGAATATTTTCATTAATTTAAATAGGTACTGGATCATCCCCTGGGTGAATTCAGTGATTTTGTTTGAATTCATGCTCAGGTTTTTCTCTGTGGGAAGGTATTACCAGTCAAAAGGATGTGTTTGTTCTTCCAGGTTAGCACATCTTTTACAACCTGATCTTACTTCAGCCTTTTTAATCTTTAATTTAACCTATGGGGAAAAAGAGTACAGGGAAAAAAAATTCTTAGTGGTTTACTGGACCATTTGGTTTGAAAATCTGTAAACCAGAGGAAGTTGGAAGGAAGTCTTTGAAGAATGTAGCTTTGCAGTATTTTCCTTAACAGTAGACCCAGTCCAGCAGGTCTTTATTCATGTGACTAGACTTTGCTCTTGCAAGTAGTCCCATTTAAAAAAATAAAAACTTTTGAGGTCAATAGAACTACTCATATGAGTGAAGATTACTTGTGTAATTAAGGGTTTGCAGGGCTGGGTCAGTTTGAACGGGTACTATCTGACACAGTCTAAATTATGATGTTATAAATCCAAAGTCATATGTATATATATGACAGAACTTCCATTAATTTGGCAGAACCATGTTGGCCTACTTGTTTCTGAACTTAAAATTAGGACAATTAGGAAATAGAAGGAAAACAGGTGAAATCTCATTATCTTCATTAGATGCCTGTTGGAGTAGTTGTAAATATGATTATCTTCACTGATAGCTTGTAGCAGTAGTTGTAATCTCTTTGTCTCCACTGAATGGCTGTAGGAGTGGTAAATGGAATTTAATTTTCTCTGCTGAGTGCTTTGGGGATAAGTGTAATCTCATGATCTCCCCTGGGCATTTACAGTTATATTTCAAAAGTCACAATTGAAACACATATTTTTCTTTGTCAGTTAACTTAGTTTTCTTTAACAATTTAGAGAGAGATTTTCGAAGGTACAAAGGATGGGTAGGCACCCACCTTGGAGTTCAGTGGTAGTTTGGTGCCTAACTCTCTTGGACCCCTTTAATGAAAATCTCAGCCTTGAAAATTAGAGCTGATTTTTTGAATCCACTGTCTCTTTTCGTGTGGCTGCTTGTAAACAGTAGTAGTGAAATTTGGCTTGTATGCTATATCACAATTATCTTGCACATGTAGTGCTATGAAATCTGGTGCATACTCCCTTGCCAAGGCCAGATTCAGGAAAGCATCCCCATTCAAGAGAGCATATAAATACATGGTTAAAGTTAAGCAGGTAATTAAGTACTGTCCTGAATAGGGATGGACTTAAGCAATTGCTTATGTACTTTCTTGAATTGGGTTCCTACTTCTTAAAGGAGTAATGAAGTACAGTAGAATTGTTTTCACATCTTTTGAGATATGAAGGTTAAAAATGTATTCTGAAACATTTTAATGATATTTCATATCTAGAGGTGACATTCATAGAGAGATTAAAATTTGCACAAAAGTTTCTCATTGGGTCAAATTTATCTGTGGTGTAATTCAAAAATATTTGTTTTTTTCCTCTAAATTTACTTAGAAAAAGTTTGCAGTTCAAACTGAAACCAAATATTTTCTAGGTTTTAGGGGGAGAAATGTTATTAAAATAAATCTGCTTTCAATATTGTGGTGAAAATTTCAGTTTGGTCAAAAAGCCATTTTTCATTTTCCTGGAAAAAGACGGGGGGAAAAAAACACTGTCCTTTCCACCTTTTTGACCTACAAACAGCATCGTTTCAAAATGTCACACCTTTTTTGAGAGCACCCACAGCAGACTAGATCCAGCTTCTGTCTCCTGCATCTTCTAGTCTTAAATCTCTCTTCAGTTACTCCTGTTTTTTCCCCTTTATCTACTAACAGGGTCCATTCTTTTCCTGAATTCCAATAAACTCCTGTCCTCCCTCCCCACGCCTACCCTTTCCCCAATAATTCTTGACTTGCCCTTCCCCATTTGCCGATTTTTCTCTTTGTTTTCATTTTCCCACCTTGCTTTCAGGTCCCCGTTGTACCTCAGGACTCATAGTGTGACTATTGCAGCTCCCCAGCTAAGACTGAGAATTATGGAGGAAATAGAATTTGACAGGAAGGCCTGCTTATCTAAGAAAAATCAATTCTATAAATAGCCGGGTCTATAATGGGCATATTCTCTGTTTCAGAGACTAATAGTTATTCAGGTACTTACAACTCTGGGAATGTATCCAATCTAACAGTGATCATCTTGATACCATACCATCCCAGACTCATGTATCTTAATTCTGTACCATGGTGGTCCTTACAAACTTCCCAGTTTCCTTAGATAACTATGTGAGGTTTAGATAACCTCAGTATTTGCAATTTTGAAGACATTGTCTATAGAAAGTGAAAGGAAGCACAAAGGAAATTCTGCAGATACTGAAGTAACCTTATATGGGAAAAACTGACAAGCTTTCAGAGCCACCACTGTATGTGAAAGATAAATTATCTACAGTTCACTGTGGTTCTGATCCAAAGGCACTGAAGTTAATAGAAATGGTTCCATTACTTTTGTGTGCTTTGGATCAGGCACTGAGTTTTCATCAACTACAAACACAAAGAATGAAATCTTGGCCCCACTGAGGTCAATGGCAAAACGGTCATAGATCTCAGTGGGACCATGATTCACCTATGTGTCCAAATCAGTATTCTGAATATCGTACATTCTGAGATATTTCTGTGTTCTGCTGCCCTTATCCCTATGTCTAGATCAGCACCGGTCATGCAGCCTTTTTACGTTATAGAGCTATGCGGACTCCAGTTAAAGGGTCATATTTTTAAAAGAGCTTTGGGAATTTTGTGTGTACATATACTTAAACTCACACATTTTGAGCACTATCACCTTGTTATGTGCATGTGGTAGAATCTGTGACCTGTGTGTGCAGCTGACAGCTCTGAAGGGTCTGAAAACAACCTTGTGCCGAGATGGAAGCCGTGTTTTGAAAATGGAGTTCCAAAACTGTAAATTAGGTCTTTGAAAATTGGACTGTTGCTGGATGTGTCAGGCAGCACCAAACGTATTTGCTTGTAATTTACAATGCTGCCCTTTTACATATTTGTTCAGGAAGAAAATTGCGTGTTCAGGTATTTCAGTGGTGGTGGTAATCTCAGAACATAGAGAGTTATGGATCAATGTTTTAAAATGACTACATTAATATTGGCTGTGCCTTGATTACTGTTCTAATCAGTTATTATAAAAGAACAAGCTGGAAAGAATATTAGTAAACATACAGCTATGTGCATCCAAATATTGAGCTAGATTGTGAGATGCACTATTAGGTGGACAGAAAGCTGGCTAGATCATCAGGCTCAACGGGTATTGATCAATGGCTCCATGTCTAGTTGGCAACTGGTTTCAAGCGGAGTGCCTCAAGGGTTGGTCCTGGGGTCGGTTTTGTTCAATATCTTCATTAATGATCTGGAGGATGGCGTTGACTGCACCCTCAGCAAGTTTGCAGATGACACTAAACTGGGAGGAGTGGTAGATACACTGCGGAGTAAGGATAGGATACAGAGGGACCTAGATAAATTACAGGATTGGGCCAAAAGAAACCTGATGAGGTTCAACAAGGACAAGTGCAGAGTCCTGCACTTAGGACGGAAGAATCCCATTCACTGTTACAGACTAGAGACTGAATGGCTAGGCGGCAGTTCTGCAGAAAAGGACCTAGAGGTTACAGTCAACAAGAAGCTTGATCTGAGTCAACAGTGTGCCCTTGTTGCCAAGAAGGCTAATGGCATTTTGGGCTGTATAAGTAGGGGCATTGCCATCAGATCGAGGAACGTGATCATTCCCCTGTATTCAACATTGGTGAGGCCTCATCTGGAGTACTGTGTCCAGTTTTGGGCCCCACACTACAAGAAGGATGTGGAAAAATTGGAAAGAGTCCAGCGGAGGGCAACAAAAATGATTAGGGGGCTGGAGCACATGACTTATAGGGAGAGGCTGAGGGAACTGGGACTGTTTACTCTGCAGAAAAGAATAATGAGGGTTTTTAAGATTAGGCTGAACAAAGCCCTGGCTGGGATGATTTAGTTGGGAATTGGTCCTGCTTCTACCAGGGGGCTGGACTAGATGACCTCCTGAGGTCTCTTCCAACCCTAATATTCTTTGATTCTATGATTGTGACATGGATTCAAGTGTCTAGTATAAATGGGAGCAGCTTATCCATTTTTCCTCTGCTTGAGTATATGTGCAGGGAGTAGCTCTGTTCCCCACTAATTATTTGCATTATTAGGTATTTATATAAGGGCAATGCTCAAAAATCCCTAATGGCCAATGCACTAGGCAGTGCAGCTGAGCCACTGCACATGGTACCACAACTGCACAGGGTCTCATAACATGCCACTGTTATCGGTCACCAGCAAGTCATTATCACCGTGCTCCTTCAGAGCAAGGGGGAGCAATGAGGGAATTGTGCCCTAGAGATACTATAAGGCAGAATGCATCATGGGGCTACACCTGGGATGATGAAGGACCATCTAGCCCATAGGAAAGTGGAGTCTTGTCCCCTTGTCTGGAGTCTTCCTGTGTCATGAATAAATAAAATGAACGAGGCCACTGAATATTTGACTATGAGTCAGCCTTCATATGTCAGGGCTGCCTACAAATCTTACTCCCTTCCATGCCTGCTCCAGTGAAAGATTTGTCAACATAAGGACTACATGATCTGGCACAGTATATTAACAATTTTCACAAAAGAAGATGAATATTAGAGAGGAATTTCTAATATTACTTTAGCTTTTAAAAAACTGAGTTGTGCTGAGATTAAATAGAAAAACAGGTGGAAGGAACTGCAACTGTTCTGTTATAAAAATATCTTGCTTAGCTTTCATGTAAATTTTTGTGACTGCTTTTTCTATCCATAATTCAACATATGTCTTGTGTCTAGACCTGGTCAAAATTTTTCTTCTGAGAAGATTTTTAATCATAAAATGTAGTTTAATTGAAAGTAAAAAAAAGTTGGAAAATGTCAATTTCAACATTTTTCAATTTTCCAAAGTCACATTTTGAAGAGTCTATTTAATTTGAAATGTCATTTCAATATCCTTTTAAGTTGAAATGCCCGTTCAAAAAGAAAATGTTTGTTTCAGGATGAGAACAAATGTCTGTATTTCTGGCACAGAAATTCGTTTTTTCTAACCACCTCTGTGTTCAATAAAATGGAGATGTGATAAGTCCTCAGCAGTGCTGCTTACACTCACACTCCTACATGTTAATTCTGTGAAGGTTCATTTAAAAGAAAACTACTGCCTGGCTCCCAAATAAAAATGGAACATTATAGTGTAATTTGATTATGAGGAAGTAATTTAAATAAGCAAATATATTTTGGCAGAAGCTACAGTATTTGCAGTACAGTGTGCTGTTTTTAAAAGTGTCTGCAAGGTCCATGAGGGATGAGGATAGCTTGTATACAAATAGAAATAAATTTTTGTAATTAATTTTAAGCTAATATATCATTTAAAGCTAATACTGCATTTTTCATAATTTTTAAACCTTATTTTTAAATAAAATTGAAGCAAAATTTGGAACAAAAATTGTTTTGAACAAAAAATCAACACATTTGTTTTGAAAATGTCAAAATGTAGTGGTTTGACTTTTTTGGATTTCCGCCAGGACAGTCTAGTGAATTCAACACAAATTCGCAAAATGTTTTGGTTGGCCCAAATATGCATTTTTCAGTGAATAAAATTGTTAACACAAAATTTCATTCCACTCAAGCTATTATTTCAAAATGCAGTTGTGTGAGGTTTGTTATAAGCTTTTCCTGGTCATCTGACAAAGGAACTGGGCTTGATTCCAACCTGGTTCGTGATTGCTAGGCGTCTCTTAGGATCAGCCTTTGCTTATGTTGGAAGATATCAGGCTTTATATCACTGATTTCTTGTTCACCTTGATCTTCTGATTTGAAAAGTGCTCAGTGCACTTTAACATTGAGGATGACTAGTACTCCCCAGTCAAGCCTTTTGTGCACTAAATGTAAGCTTTTTGGCTCATTACTGGAAAGATATAATAGATTCCACACCTTTAAAACAAAATAATGTACCTTATTGTTATTAATGATTAATTAAAAGGGTTATTTTTAAAGAAAAGATTAACCTTAAATAACACACATAGATGGGCTATACATAAGCTATGGACACTGATGTTTTAGACACCAATGAGACAGACACTTTATAGATTTCCCCTCCTCTTGCACCCCTGTGCAATGCCCAAAGAGCAGAGGAAACAGTGGCTGCCTGAAAAGGGAAGATGAGTATAATACAAGATCCAGAGTGGTCAGTGGAGAATAGAACAGTGCACTGTCCAGGTATCCCCACAGGAACTCTGGTAGAGTCATTGTGGTGAAGGGTAAACCAGTTATGGAAAACATAGTTAGTCAGATACTGTTTCCCCTTTTGCAGATGTGGACTTTTACTGAACTACCAGTACCAACAGAGCTAGAGGAAGCTGTATTTTTTAAAGTGCGATCTATCGTGGCTTCTAATTGTCTTAAGTGTTTTAGGAGCCAAAGGCATCATTTGAAAGTGCTGGTGGATATAGAGTGTCTGATGCGAAGAAAGAGCTTAACTAAAGAGAGTTGTAGTGTTTCGGTTTGAAGAAGGGAGGCTGAAAAGACTCATGTGAGAACAGAAAAAGGAAAGAGAGGCACTTTCCAGGAATACTGTCAAGGAATCTGTCTCTCAGTTAAATTACCCAGAAAAGGAAAGGAGCAACATTTCCATTTAATAAGTTACTGGCTGTTGAGTATATTTGGTTAAAAGTGAATTAGCTAGTTAGCTAAGTAGGGCAGAAGTTAGCCATCAGCAGTGTAAGTTATAAGTCCATCAGTGACACAAGCAGAGTTCAGTTAGGCCCTGAGCCAGTACATTAGCCAAGTACTGCACCAACTACCACACAAAATAGGGGGCAAGTTATTGTAGCTAGCCAACTAGATGTCAAGTCTGCATGATAGGCAGCTAACTACCATAGCAGAAAAGGAAGAAAATGATCTAGCTTGAAGCTAGCTGGGAAGCCAGTTCATATTCACGCTGCAGTCAGAAAAAAGACCAATTTCAGTCTTGGATTAATAGGCTATTTTCCCAGCAGTGAAACCAAGGGATCCTTTCAAACTATGAATCAGCCAACAGAATGGAACAGTGCAAAGTGGAAACCAGCCAGTAAGGCACACAGCCAACAGCTTGCCAGCAACTAAAGATGCAGAAGCAACTTAGAAAGAGAGAGCAATCCATGTTGTCAGGCAATTATTATTCTAGAGAAGTAATACGGTTAGGACATCAGCTGACAGCTAGTGGAGTACTGAAGGGATATGTCTAAGAAGGAAAAGCTAGTGAAGAGTGGAATATAAAAGACCTTTATTTCCCCCAAAGTATAGAGATTCATGCTCTGCTGACAAATTAATCGGAGCCTAAAATTGTTTGCATATCTGTTTATAAACCTGTGATTAATTCACTACAAAGAATTGTTCAGATGCTTGTAAATGTGACAAGGGTGAGACATTTTATTAACACATTAAAACTTTTCTAAGTATTTTTTTTATTTTAGTGTTAATATAAATAAATCTTCCACATGGCCCCTTATCTATTATTCTGTCATATGGCTCCTGCCCTACACTTAAGTCCCTCTTGAAGACCACCTCTGCCATGCTGCTTACAGTGTGGTGAGTTGGCTTGTGTATGAAGTGCTTATAGTTGTTCCCTTTCCCATCATCTGTCTGCTTAACTCTCTGTCCTTAGATTGTGAAGACCCTGGAACTAAGGTCACCTTGCTTGAGAGTTTGGAAAGAACCTAACACATTACAGGTGCTAGCCTAACTATATCAATAATAATGACTGAACTGCTCTATTGTAATCACCATCCACTCTCACATAACTCCTCTTGATTAACTCCTCTTGCTTACAATCTATAGACAATCCTTGCACTTAAAACCAGGTCTGGACTGGGGGCGTTATTGGGGAAAGGCTAAAAGAAATGGCATGTGTCATAAACAGATAGCTAAGGGTTAATGTCTCTTTCACCTGAAGCACCTGACCAGAGGACCAATCAGGAAACCGGATTTTTTCAACTTTGGGTGGAGGGAATTTTGTGTCTGAGGTCTTTGTTGTCTGTCTGCCTGCTTTCTCTGAGCTTTGGAGAAGTAGTTCTGCTTTCTAATCTTCTGTTTCTAAGTGTAAGGACAAAGAGATCAGATAGTAAGTTATATGGTTTCTTTTCTTTGGTATTTGCATGAATATAAGTGCTGGAGTGCTTTGATTTGTATTCTTTTTGAATAAGGCTGTTTATTCAATATTCTTTTAAGCAATTGACCCTGTATTTTGTCACCTTAATACAGACAGACCATTTGTATGTATTTTTCTTTCTTTTTATATAAAGCTTTCTTTTAAGACCTGTTGGAGTTTTTCTTTACTTCAGGGAAATTGAGTCTGTACTCACCAGGGAATTGGTGGGAGGAAGAAATCAGGGGGAGATCTGTGTGTGTTGGATTTGCTAGCCTGATTTTGCATTCCCTCTGGGTGAAGAGGAAAGTGCTTTTGTTTCCAGGACTGGGAACGGAGAGGGGGAGTCACTCTGTTTGGATTCACAGAGCTTGTGTCTGTGTATCTCTCTAGGAGCACCTGGAGGGGGGAAGGGAAAAAGGATTATTTCCCTTTGTTGTGAGACTCAAGGGATTTGGGTCTTGGGGTCCCCAGGGAAGGTTTTTCAGGGGGACCAGAGTGCCCCAAAACACTCTAATTTTTTGGGTGGTGGCAGCAAGTACCAGGTCCAAGCTAGTAACTAAGCTTGGAGGTTTTCATGCTAACCCCCATATTTTGGACGCTAAGGTCCAAATCTGGGACTAAGGTTATGATAGCATGTATATAACTTTTATTGGAACTCAGCTAAATGTTGTGTGGTGAGTGGTAGGGGAGAAAATCCCAGACCCAACACAACAAATGTTGCTCTAAAGAGTCCCTTGTTCTACCAAACAGTCATTTGAAGTTGTACATAATTTGTTTTGTTTTCTGGGTTCTGTGTGATATAGGCATGCAAAGCTGTTTTTGTCTCAAATAATACATTTTGTTTTTCTTTTGGTGATTTGCCTTGCTATTTTCATTTTGTGACGTATGTCTTGATGAAGACTTTATTCCTATTTGGAAGCTGATTCAACCAGCTGTGGAACCAGCTCACTCCTAAGTTCTGCAATTTAGTTGCTGCCAAGAAATTGCTAAGACTCTTTGCCATGGGAAATTCAAATATAAAAAAAGCTCCAAGCTCATTCGTTAAAGACTGTGAACATAGCAACCACAGTCAGAAAACATCTAGCAGTCTGGCAACTGATAGCAGGGCTTAGAAAGAGAAATAACAAAATAATCTATTTAAAAAAAAATCATTTAAACACTCTTGTCCACAGCAGTATGAAAAACACTACAACAAGCCTACCATCAAAGCCATTATTAAAAACATTGCTTTTCAAATTTCTATGAATGTAATACATTCAACAATATGCCACTGAACTACTTTCCCCTACAGGAAGCAAAACAAAAAGCCATTCTTTAGCATCCTATGTTGTCCCAATTCAGACAATCTGGGCAGTAGAGACAGCAAACAAAGAAGCATTTGCAATGTCAGCTTTGTGACTTCCAGCTGAGCAGGCCAATTCATGTCCTGTCTCCCAAAAGAGGTATCTGTCCAGCTAAGTTAGGTGGAGATGATTTACTGAGGTCAGTTTACTTTTAATTATGGCTAACCTCTCAAATAATGGAAAGGAATCCACATTTGAAAAAGAAGTGCAGAAACCATCACATTTTTACTCTTTAAATATACTACAGGTAGCTCTCTTCTATCTGTTCATATCTCCAATATGTCTATCAAGTATAATCATAATTATATAGCAGTCTTGCAGCATTTTTTATCCATATATATCAAAGCACTTTACAAAGGTAGGTAACAATCATTATCCCCAATTTACAGATAGGGAAACTGAGGCACAGGGGTATATTAACTTGTCCATAGTTATAGACCAAGTCAGCAGTAACACAACACAGGTCTCCCAGTCCAGTGCCCTATCAACTTGACTGAGCAGCTTCCTTATAATCACTTATAATTAAGGTATGTCTGCACTGTAGTGCAAAGTGTGGTTGCAGAAAAGTATTACCTGTGCTACCATGGCTAAAAATAGCAGCATAGCTGCAATAACATGGGTTTCAGGGTGGGCTGTGAACTTTGAGTATCTACTCACATTGCTGAAGCCCGTGTCACTGCATCCACATGGCTATTTTAATGGTTATCACACTGTGGAGTTGTGATAACTCCCTAGCAGTTGAACACCACCTGCAAAGTGCTGACTGCCTTTATCACCCACCAGTTTCTCATTGGCTGGAGTGGAAAATGCTGAGCCCAGAACTGGCCCAATGTATATGACTGAAACATTTTTTCCAATCCCAAAACTGTGGACCTGATTGACCGCACTAGTACTTCAGTTTTACACTGGTATGACTCTTAAAATCAGTGGTGTTGAACAGTAAAGCAAGATGAATCGGGCCCACAGTTTTGGTGTTGGCAAGATGTTTGCAATGGGCCTTCAAACATAATCTTGGTTCCCTGCAGAGTTCAAAACAATGGTGATATTTTCTACTTTTTGTATACATTTGACTTTCTGGAATTTGCAGGCAGACAGTAAAAACAATGGGACATATATTTATTGTCTGCATTAAGTGCATCTCTTTTGCTTTTAAAAATGTATGATGCATTATATATCTTGTAACATTATGGAGAGTGAATGCAAAACAGAGATAATAAACAATGCAAGCTTAATGTCTCTAGTTAACCATTCAACATAACTCCAAAGTGTTAGTGGGGTGTACAGTGCTATAGTTACTTTGAGACATTTGTTGTTTAAGTCCAGAGTTGATATAATGTAGGTTTTTACCATGTTAGATAATTATATGTTTTATATCTTAGCAACCAGCCATTGCATGTAACCATCACGTTTGTTTTTCTTTTTTAAATTACAAAACTTTCATTGGCTTGAGAGGGAACAGGCCCAGTAAAACAGATTGGAGCTTTGCCTGAATCTAGTGATAATATACTGCTTCTTTCTGGACAATGTGAGCCATGTCCAGTGCTCCATGGGGCTAGATGGTGCACAGACCTTGTGTGTCTTTTCATCTTTGTATGCCCCCACCCAGGAGCCAAAGCACAATTGCAGTGAACTACTCGCTAGAAGTCTAGACATCTAAAAAGTGGAAGTAAGAAGGGGCAGAACCAGGTCTTGAAACTGTCAGGTAAATAGCTTATCAAACCTATCTTTTGTTGGACCACCATGCTCTACTGAACTGAAGCCTCTTTCTTCAGCAACAGTAGGATTTAGTATTTGCTCTAGGCAGAATCTTGGTAAGCAAGTTCTCAGACCACTCCATATCATCTGAAATAGTGCATCAAAATAGAGTTGACATTACCTTCTTGAATCTTTAGTTATACAGTAACTCCTTGCTTAACAGTGTAGTTATGATCCTGAAAAATGCGACTAATCGAAACGATGTTAAGTGAATCCAATTTCCCTGTAAGAATTAATGTAAATAGGGGGGTTAGGTTCCAGGGAAATTTTTTTCATCAGACAACAAGTATGTATTATATAGATATACACACAGTATACATTTTAAACAAACAGTTTAATACTGTTCACAGCTATGATGATTCTGAAGCTTGGTTGAGGTGGTGAAGTTAGAGGGTGGAAGATGGAGGGATATTTCCCAGGAAATGCCTTGCTGCTAAATGATGAACTAGCACTCTGGTGAGCCCTCAAGAGTTAACACATTGTTGTTAATGTAGCCTCTCACGCAAGGCAACACGAACACGAGGGAGGGGAGACAGCATAGAAGAGAGAGACAGACACACACCTTGTGTGTGCGGGAGAGAGAGAGAGATGCACACTGTCCCTTTAAGTAAGCTGACCCACTCTTAAATGCATTGTCTTTTTAAGTGGATCAGGAAGTTGAGACAGCTGCTGCTGCCCCAACCTCTCTCTGTCTCTCTCAGTCCATGTCCCCTCCCTGTTCTATATGGAGAAGGGGTAAGCGGGGTACAGGAGCAGGGGGGAGGGGGAGACCCTGACATTACCTACCCCCCTTCTCCCCGTGCACAGCAAGCAGGAGTCTCTGGGAACAGCTCCCAAGGCAGAGGGCAGGAGCAGGACATGGCAGTGGGGGGAGGAACGGCTGAACTGCTGGCAATTGATAGCCTGCAATTGATAGCCTGCTGGGCAGCTTGAGCACAGGGAACTTGGGGGAGCGGGGAGCTGATAGGGGGGCTGCCAGTCCACCCTGGTTACAAGCCCCCACCAGCTAGCTGCAACGGGCTATTCTTCCTGCAAATAGTGGACAAAGTAGGCAGCTTCCAAAGGACGTTAGAAGGGAGCATTGCACAACTTTAGAGGAGCATGTTCCTAACTGATTAGCAACATAACAATGAAACAACATTAACCGGGATAACTTTGAGCAGGGGGTTGGACTAGATGACCTCCCTGAGGTCCCTTCCAAACCTGATATTCTAAGGTGGGCCCAATTCTGCTAGTCTGAAGCAAATCTGCCACTGAAGTCAATGGGAATAAGATCAGATCCACTGAAGTTAATAGGAGCTTTGTCTGAGGTAAAGCAAAATTCTATATACAAAAGTTGGATGCAGAAGAGATCCTCTTACAAATTATATGTGGAAGGCAAGGATTTAATAACACTTGTGCCTGCTGCACACCGTTTGTTAGCAAAAACTGCTATTCGGAGCGCTCTAAGTGTGATATGTGTTTCATTTACACCCAGTATCCTGTGTCTGTCTAAGGAAAACAGAAACCAAAATATTATTATGCAAATACAATATTACAGAGTTTGAATAACTTTGTCTTTCCCTTCTTGTACTAAGCAATGGTGTGCTGCATGGAAATGGCATTGTTATTGGTTGCAATATGTTTGTCTGTTTTTATTTATTTTGTTCTGGAAGAGAGCAGTATGAAAAGAATGATCTTGTTTGAAAAGTTCATATAAGAGCTGTGGAGCTATATTCCAGCAAAAGATGTGAGTTGGGCTCTTTCGTTTCTTTATCCTTTTCCATGCTTATCTTGGTTGGTGCTTTTACTATGGGGCTATATTGTGCCTAATAGGCACTAATCTGCTGGAGCTGGTGCAGAGCTGCCCTGACCCAGGGGGAGTCATTGTTCCTGAAGGTTCCTTGTCATACAAGGTCACGTGTCCACTGCACCATCCCTTAGGCTGGTTTGAGAAAGGGACACATCTCTGTGTTTCACCTTATCCCTTTTGTGATGGCCTATGCTCATAGGTGAACTAACCTGAAGAACTTCTAGTTCTCAGAAGAGCTGCAAAGATTGGTGTTGTGGCTGGCCCCTGAGTGGAGGGCTCTTGGCAAACCTGCAAGGGAACAAGTCACATTCTAGTTGCATATAAATGTAGGGACCTTTGTCAATATCTTTTTATGGTCTACAATGGATATTTAAACAAGTGTCCTGTCAAGTGGGGAAAATCAGTCAGGTATTGGTGTGCTGTCACAAGAAACACTAGTGTGAGAGAGCCTACCGAATAAACAAAGGATATTTTATCACCTCCTAACTCTTACCCAAATAATTCAATAAAAGTTAATTCCCACAGTAATGTTTAATTCAAACTAACATCTCTTTGCAAGCATCTGAGCCATGCCTCCTCGGGTTTTGCATAAGCAATTTCTGGTTTTCTGTGCATTTTGGTACATGGAGTTACACTGAGCAATATTAACAAAATGACATCTTGTGAAATCTTCATTTGTGAAGCAGTACAAACCATTCATTGTTTCCAAGATCCTAAATTCTCCAGTGAGTGCCACAAATCCACAATCCACCTCAGTGTTAGCTTTTGCATTTGGAGCTCTGATTTATCTAACACAAAAGCTAAAATCTCATGTCATAGACAGTGCTCCACACATATGGGAAAACTCATGAACATAACTTAATTCTTCTAAAGTCCGCTTAATTTAGGCACATAAAACTGTCTCAAGCCTCACCTATTTAAGGCCTTGATACTGCTGCTACTGATGTCAAGAATAAAACTCCCTTTGACTTCTTTGTGCAGAATAAAGGCCTAGGTTAGTAGCACCTGACAGTCTTATGCATTTTGGCCCATACTGCTCCCCGTTTTACAGAATAGCCATTATGTGAAAGGTCTGTGAACTAGAAGATTTATATTTTTAGAGTATGTGAAAATGCTGCTGAATTGTAATGTAAGCATGGCAGCTGTTTGCCAAGTCTTACAGACATTTAAGACTAATATTTAGATTTAATCTGACAAAGTATTTCACCATTTAAAATAAGTGGCCTATGTTAATTTAGAGGCTGTCAACCATAGTGACTTAAGGCATATTGCTACAATGTGGTGGGGTCAGTATTCTGAAATATTTCTTAATAAGCAAAAGTGTTATGTGGTTGCTGAAAAGGAGTGATTCAAATCAAATGTTCTACTCTTAGTCTCATGACTGGAGCTGGTGGACTATTTTTGACATGTTGATTAAAATTTTGCATTTTTTTTTGTTTTGTTTTGTGACAGGGTCAGGCCAGATGGCTACATGAGAGTGTTAGAAGGCAGATATATTAGTCCTAGATTAAATAGATCCCTTTTCCCTGGGTAAGGTAACGGGCAGTTCCAAGCAGGAACTTGCTGGAACCAACTAAGGCAGGCAGGCTAATTAGGACACCTGGAGCCAATCAAGAAGAAACTGCTAGAATTAATTAGGACAGGTTGGCTAATCAGGGCACCTGAGTTAAAAAGGACCTCACTTCAGTTTGTAGCGTGCACGTGAGGAGCTGGGAGCAAGAAGCACTAGAAACTGAGAGTGAGAAGGCATATTGCTGTCGGACTGAGGAGTACAAGCATTATCAGACACCACGAGAAAGGTCCTGTGGTGAGGATAAAGCAGGTGTTGAGAGGAGGCCATGGGGAAGTAGCCCAGGGCAAGGCCGGCTCCAGGCACCAGCTCAGCAAGCAGGTGCTTGGGGCAGCCAAAGGGAAGGGATGGCACGTCGGGCTCTTCTGTGGCAATTCGGCGGCAGGTCTCTCGGTCCCTCTTGGAGGGAAGGACCAGCCGCCAAAGTGCTGCCAAAGAAGAAAGTGACGTGGTGGGGCTGCTGCTGATCGTGATTGCAGCTTTTTTTTTTTTCGTCACTTGGGTCGGCAAAAACCCTGGAGCCAACCCTGGCCCAGGGAGTTGTAGCTGTTGTGCAGCTGTACCAGGAGGCATTCTAGACAGCTGCAGTCCACAGGGCCCTGGGCTGGAACTCGGAGTAGAGAGTGAGCCCAGGTTTCCCCCAAATCCTGATCAGACACAGGAGGAATTTACCTGGACTGTGCCTTCTACCAGAGGGGAAGGGCTCTGGGCTGTTAACTGACCCACATGGTGAGTCTCTGAGGCAAGCAAATCCGCCAATAAGCGTAGGACCCACCAAGGTAGAGGAGGAACTTTGCTTCAGTTTGTTTTAAATTTCCACAAGAAAATTAGGTGGAAAAATATTTTTAAGTGAAATGTTTGGTTAATTTTTCTACTAGTTCTGCTGGTGACTCTGTTCAGTCATTCATTTCTCTTGCTAGCAAATTCTGGAAAAGGAGACCATTCACTCTTTTGAAAGCAAGATCTGAGGAGTGCAGTTCTTTCAAGAAGAGTAGGGGGGCAAGAAACCTTACTAGTTTTAAGACTGAGTTTGATACATTTATGAATGGGATTATATGGCATGGTTACCTGTGATAGGAGGGGACTGGACTCGATGACAAGAAACATGTGGACAAGGGGGATCCAGTGGACATAGTGTACTTAGATTTCCAGAAAGCCTTTGACAAGGTCCCTCACCAAAGACTCTTATGTAAATTAAGCTGTCATGGGATAAAAAGGAAGGTCCTTTCATGGATTGAGAACTGGTTAAAAGACAGGGAACAAAGAGTAGGAATTAATGGTAAATTCTCAGAATGGAGAAGGGTAACTAATGGTGTTCCCCAAGGGTCAGTCCTAGGACCAATCCTATTCAATTTATTCATAAATGATCTGGAGAAAGGGGTAAACAGTGAGGTGGCAAAGTTTGCAGATAATACTAAACTACTCAAGATAGTTAAGACCAAGACAGACTGTGAAGAACTTCAAAAAGATCTCACAAAACTAAGTGATTGGGCAACAAAATGGCAAATGAAATTTAATGTGGATAAATGTAAAGTAATGCACACTGGAAAAAATAACCCCAACTATACATACAATATGATGGGGGCTAATTTAGCAACAACGAGTCAGGAAAAAGATCTTGGAGTCATCGTGGATAGTTCTCTGAAGATGTCCACGCAGTGTGCAGAGGCGGTCAAAAAAGCAAACAGGATGTTAGAAATCATTAAAAAGAGAATAGAGAATAAGACTGAGAATATATTATTGCCCTTGTATAAATCCATGGTACGCCCACATCTTCAATACTGTGTACAGATGTGGTCTCCTCACCGCAAAAAAGATATTCTAGCACTAGAAAAGGTTCAGAAAAGGGCAACTAAAATGATTAGGGGTTTGGAGAGGGTCCTATATGAGGAAAGATTAAAGAGGCTAGGACTTTTCAGCTTGGAAAAGAGGAGACTAAGGGGGGATATGATAGAGGTATATAAAATCATGAGTGATGTTGAGAAAGTGGATAAGGAAAAGTTATTTACTTATTCCCATAATACAAGAACTAGGGGTCACCAAATGAAATTAATAGGCAGCAGGTTTAAAACAAATAAAAGGAAATTCTTCTTCATGCAGCGCACAGTCAACTTGTGGAACTCCTTACCTGAGGAGGTTGTGAAGGCTAGGACTATAACAGTGTTTAAAAGAGAACTGGATAAATTCATGGTGAAGTCCATAAATGGCTATTAGCCAGGATGGGTAAAGAATGGTGTCCCTAGCCTCTGTTTGTCAGAGGATGGAGATGGATGGCAGGAGAGAGATCACTTGATCATTGCCTGTTAGGTTCACTCCCTCTGGGGCACCTGGCATTGGCCACTGTCGGTAGACAGATACTGGGCTAGATGGACCTTTTGTCTGACCCGGTACAGCTGTTCTTATGACCCAAGAGGTCTCTCCAAATCTTATGTTATTAAGATGAAATACTTTGTGTTGCTTTAACATAATCCCTTCTTATCAATGTAACAGTAGTCTTGATGGACTCCAGTGTTAGTCCCACCTACCTCTTATTAAGAAGATGTTTTGAGGACGGGTTCTATTCTATTCTGGTTCTAATACTATATCCATAATAATATTTAAATGCCTTCCAATAATACATTAAACTATGTGTCTAACCTCTGTTGTGTGGTACTTGTCTTATGTCTCTCTTCTCCACTGGGAGAAAAATATTAATAGATTTATATATATGACTGCTGTGCTATCTGTTTTTTTTAATTAGTGAAGGCAGGTCGCAGGAGTGCATGCTGCCCTGAAATAACAAATGGTGAGGTCTTAGATTCAGGTTGGTTCATTTCACGATCTGGAGCTGTTTCCAAGAAAGCTTAGTCTCCTGGCCAGGCAACTTGTATCTTTGCTATAGACAGTTCCATTGTGAGTAGGGAAAGAAATTGTTGACTGCATTCCTTATGCTGGAGCTTTAGGTGATCTTGTAAGTGTTCCAGGACCTCATCATTAAGCACCTTGAAGACCGAGGTCTTGAATTTGGACGTGATACTGTCTAGGGAGCCAGTGTAGAGTGAGTGGAGGAGAAGTCTGATATGCTTGTCATAGCCTGTGTTACTGTGGATATGTGCTGCTGTGCTCTGTACTGATTGAAGTTTCCTAATGGCTGATAGTTTTATGCCCAGGTAGATTACATCTCTGTAGTCCATCTGGGTGGTAACTATCACAGTTAGAAAATCTCTGGAACGAATTAAAGACTGCCATTCTCTCAACATGTGCTGAATCCATTGACTATGTCACTCACCATCACCAAGACTGGTTTTATGAGAATGATGCTGAGATTCAGGGCCTACTTGACCAGAAAAGAGAAGCTCATCACATGTGGCAAAATAACATATCACATCAGCAGAGGAAAGAGTCATACAAGCAACTCAAGGCTGATGCGCAAAGGAAAATCCGTGACATCAAAAATAAGTGGTGGCAAAAAAAGGCCCAAGATACTAAGCTTTATGCTGATAAACATGACATGAGGAGTTTCTTTCAGGCAATAAGGGCCATTTAAGGCCTATGCTCCCAAGGACCCATACCACTCCGAGCCCCAAACGTGTCAACATTTTTTAAGTACAGCGAAGCCATCAAAGCTAGATGGAAGGAGCATTTTGAGCTACTCCTGAACTGTGAGTCAACTATCTCTGATGCCACTATTGAGTCTATACCTCAACGACATGAAAGAGAA
Organism: Gopherus flavomarginatus; assembly: GCF_025201925.1. Lineage (NCBI taxonomy): Eukaryota > Metazoa > Chordata > Testudines > Testudinidae > Gopherus > Gopherus flavomarginatus. The sequence goes on along the minus strand of NC_066620.1, from coordinate 32,520,762 downwards.
TCTCTTGCTTACCCCCCGCACCCTTGAAGAAGTAACACAAGCCACTATGCAGACTAGGAATATCAAGGCAGTAGGGCCAGATGGCATACCAGCTGAAGTCTACAAGTTTGGAGGTGAAGAACTGGTAAGGAAGCTCCATGGACCTTTTCTTCATATCTGGTATAATAGAAGATTCCAGAAGACTTGAGAAACACTAACATTGTTACAATCTTTAAAAAAGGAGATAAGTCAAAGTGTGGAAACTATCAAGGCATCGCCTTGCTATCTATAGCAGAGAAAGTTCTTGCCCATATCCTCTTAAACTGATTACTTCCCCTGGCTGAGGAAACATTGCCTGAATCTTGGTGCAGTTTTAGACCATCCCGCAGGACAACCAACATGATCTTCATTGCCCGCAAAATCCAGGAAAAATCTTGGGAGCAAAATCAGGACCTGTACATGGCTTTCATCAGTTTGACAAAAGCCTTTGACTCTGTCAATTGCAAAGCCCAGTAGAAGGTGTTGGCCAGATTTGGCTGCCCTCCAAAATTTATTAAGGTCCTAAGGCCTCTCCATGATCAGATGACTGCCACAGTTCTCTGTAATGGCCATGAGATGGAAACTTTCATCATCAAAACTGAGGTTAAGCAAGGATGCGTTATTGCCCCAACCCTGTTTTCCATCTATTTAGTAGTCATTTTGTTCCTCATTAAAGATCATCTCCCCAGTGGAGTTGACATTCAATACAGAATGGATGGACAGCTCTTTAATCTTCAATGTCTTCGCTCGAAGTCTAAAGTCTTCAGGGCATCCATTACTGATCTTCCTCAGTAAGCTTGTGCAAGAAAATCCAGTATGGACTGAAGATCATCCTCAGTGTGCGCGAGGATGACACAATCATCAGCATCCTCACGCACACTGAGGATGACCTTCAGTCCATACTGGATTTTCTTGCACAAGCTTACTGAAGCCTAAGACTCTCACTCAATGTTGAGAAGACTAAAGGGTTCTATCAACCTGCTTCAGGCCTTGAACATGACCCACCACAGATCAACACCGAGGATCAGATTTTGGAGACAGTTAAGCACTTTTTGCTACTTCGGTAGCTAACTTTCTCAAAATGCAAAAATCAACAATGAGATCCAGCACAAGATCCAGTGTTCAAGTGTTTCCTTTGGGAAATTGCTCTGATGGTTTTCATGTACCATGACCTTCAACAGGACAGAGTAAACCCTACAAAGACACACTGAAAGCATATCTTAAGAAAACTGATGTGGACATCACAAGCTAGGAAGAGCAAGCCACCAACTGACTCCAGTGGCGCCATATCCTCCATCAGGCAGTGGCCCGCTTCAAGGAGAAGTGCCTTGCCCTCTAAGCTGAAAAGAGAGAGAGGAGGAAGGAAAAAGAAATAACTTTCTCCCAGCAGGCCGCTGGCATGCCAAAAAATGTCTGTACCTACTGCAGGCAGATTTGTGATTCCAGGATTGGACTCCTGAGTCATCTCAGGACCCATATGTAAATCCATGGTAGAGATCATCCTCGAATTGAAGGATTGCATAATCAATCATCACAGTTCAGGGCAATTTCAAATGTATTCCCCATCTGTGGTTCACCAAGGGCACCCATTCTTAGGTTTCTGGATCCCCAGCTGTCACCCCTCTTGGATACATGCACAAGTCTCACTCCATCATGACCAGGGCATTTCCAGATTGATCAGTTCCCTATCTACTCTATGAATCCCCAGCATGTCAGATTGTCTACACAAGCCTGCTTTGCTTTTCTCCTCAGAGGTTATAAACAGCATTATTGCCGACAGTTATAAGCTGCAACACAGCTTTACCTATGCAAGCACATATATTCCTAAGGTGAAAGCAATTCAGAGATAACTTATTAAAATAATAAAAGAATTTACACACATGCTAATAACCTTACCAAGGGCACTGGGAGGAGACAGTCATTCAAACCCACCAAGGGGTTTTTCTGTGGTTACAAGTTCGTAACAATTTTGGCTCAGAACAAGCACACCCATGAATCTCAGAGTTGCTCCTTTATACAGTTTGGGCCTCTGATCTTGCCCTCATGAAACAAGTGGCCAGCAGACAAAGGTCCCCTCTTGGGGCAAAGCTTCGAAAGGCTGAGTTGCTGGATACATTACAGAGTGGATACATTAGTAAACACTTCCCTGTGGAGATTTCCTGGGAAAACTATTTAACTTTAAAAGTTCATTCTTGTCCTGCACTTTGTTTCAGATAGTCCTTAGAAGCTTACACCACTTCCCAGGGTTTACATTAGTCATGTCTTCCCCTAGAGAAGTTACATACAATCCTGCAATAATACATAAACATTTGCATTTTTAACATGAAGAACTAAAAATATATAAACTTAATTCAGTGAAGTTTAAGTTAATTCAATAAGGTTTGTCCAGGAAATTGCTGTATCTGTCATAGTAACAAAAGCATATATGACTGGTACATACTGCCAGGATGATACATAGCTGGTAAAGTGTTACTTGCAGATGCTGCTATGTGAGAATTTAGGATAAGCAAAGAATCCAGGAGCACTCCTGTGTTGCAAACTGCACTGACATGATTACTTGTGGGTGTGTTTATAAACAGCCATGGAAACTTCAGTCCCACTAAAAACATGACTATCTTTTCCCTTGGATTGAGTCCTCATTTAGAATTATATTTTGAGACTTGTCAGTAGCCAGATTTTAATCTATTTAGTGTGTACCATGTTGATTTTGTATCATCCCTATTTCTTAATCAAAATGTCATTTAGTACCAAACATGACAATAATATTGATGTAATATTCTTAACCTTTATCAACCAAACAAAAAAGAATATAAATTAATTGGATGAGTTATTGTCTGCAAACCCATGTTAGTTGGCATTATGTGTATTATTCTCTTTTAATTCTTTATTGATAGAGTCCAGTATCAGCCATTCCATCACTTTGCCTGGGATAGATGTGAGGCTGGCAGGCGTATAATCACCCAGGTCATCTCATTTTTCCTTTTAAAATATTGGCACATGAGCTTTCTTCTAGTGTTCTGGAACTTTCCCAGTGTTCCAAGATTTATTGAAAATCAACATTGAGTCCACAAAGCTCCTGAGACAGCTCTTTTAAACTCTGGGATACAAGTTTTCAACACCATCTGATTTAAAAATGTCTAATTTTAATAACTACTATTTAACATCCTGAGACAGCTCTTTTAAACTCTGGGATACAAGTTTGCAACACCATCTGATTTAAAAGTGTCTAATTTTAATAGCTACTATTTAACATCCTCCTGTGTTACAATTGTAATGAAAAGTCTATCTTCATCTGGTTTTTTACTAAATATAGAACAGAATGATCTATGGAATATTTCTGCCTTTTCTGCATTATTATTCACAACTCTATCTTTTCCATCTAGTAACTGTACAAATACCATTGTTAGATTCCTTTGTTCCTAATATAATCTTTAAAAATCTTCCCTTGTCCTTAATTCAACTAACAATTGATTTCTTCCTGGGTCTTTTTGCTTCCCTTATCAATTTTATACAATTCCAATCGTCTCATTTATATGTTTATATTCATTGCTATCAACATCTCCTTTTTCATGTGCTTGTTTATATATAACATTTATAATTGCTTTTACTTCCCCTTTAGATCTGGTTACATTTTTTTAATTAGCTTGGAATTTGTTCGTGATTGTGGCATTGAGAGTTTTTGATACTCTAATAAAATATTCTTAAACGATTCCCAATTATCATTTGCTTTTTCTGTTTTAATTTTTTCCCTGTTGATTTGACTTATTATTGTCTTCAGTTTTGTAAATTGGCCCTCTTAAAACATCAAGTATACTTTTTCATTTGTTGTGTGAGATCCAAATAATCAAAACACAATCACATACACTTAAGGAATCACTCATTTCAGTTCTGTAATCAATTCCTTTTTACTGGTTAAGATGAGGTCTAATATAAAATTCCTTCATGTTGGATGCTACATTTTTTTGAATTAGGAAATTGTCATCTATAATCTTTAGAAATTCTGAGGATATTTCAATACTGGCAGGTTTAGATCTCTAGTATATGTCACATGGGTTGTAATTCTCTATAATAACTGCCTCCCCCCACCCCCGATAGATAGATGCTTAAGGAGTCAGTTACCTTTTTTCTGTGTGATATGGTGGTCTTCAGCAGACACCAGTAGTACGCAGCTATCTCTTAGGACATGTATCCATAAACATTCAAGACTATTTGCATCTGAGTTGTCAGTGTCTAAGGATATGTCTGCACTGCAATAAAACACTGCAGCTGGCCCATGTCAACTAACTGAGACTCGTGAGGCTTGGCTGTGGGGCTATAAACTTGCAGTGCAGATATCCAGGCTTGGGCTGAAGCCTGTGCTCTGGGACTGCAGCTGGCCTCAAGCCCAAGCCCAGATATATAGATTGCAATTTTATAGCCCCGCAGCCTGAGTCCCATGAATCTGAGTCAGCTGACACAGGTCAGACAGAGGTGTTTTATTACAGTTTCAATATATCCTCAGAAACAGATAAAGCCATTTTTTACATAGTGCCCTATCCCTCTCCCCTTTTGCCATCTCAATCCTTCCTAAAAAGACTATAACACTGATTTTAACATTTTAGTCATGTGGATCTTCCCAACAATTTTCAGTAATATCAAATAGATTGAATTTATGCTCACAAATGAGCAATTCCAGTTCCTCTTGTTAATTATCACATGCATTGGAATATAGGCAAGTAGGTTTTTTTTTTCTTTTCATGGCCCTTCATTTACTTGATTGATTTTTGTTCCCAACATCTTCATTTAGTTATGAGTGTTCATTTGTTCCCCCTTTTCACCATCCCCTTTTGTTGTTAAACACCCTGCTGACTAGCCTAGCCAGCTGTCCCCTAGAAATTTGGTTCCCCTTCTACTGTGATGAAGTTCATCCAAATTGTAAAGCCCACTCCCTCCCCCCAGGAAGGTGGCTCAGTGTTCCACTAAACTATGTTACACCACTTACATAGTCAGTAGTTCACTTTCAGAATCTTCTACCTTTAGTCTTCCTTTGCTCATGGGACAAAACGAAGCTCCAAGAAGATTACTTGAATCTTCTGCATCCCTCTGAGTTTCCTTAAGCCATCTAAAATCTGTGAAGTATCTTGTGAAGCAGTGTCATTAGTTCCAATATGTAACATTTCCAGTGGATCTTTTCCCATCGACTTCCAATCTTGAAGTCACATTTCATGCCTTTCTTTAGGAAGACAGCATACTACCCTTATGTCCCCTTGCAAAGTGTTTCAATTCTTCTTCCAATAGAATTCCCAGCAAGGCAGTCTGTCTGTCTTGGATAGTTGGAGATCTCTTTGTGGGCAGACTAAGCATCCCTCCGCAGGTGTGTCCCATACAGCTCTCTATTTCATTAGACCAGTGAATCTTCACAGATATTTTTGAGACAAGGTAGGCAAGGTAATATCTTAAGGTAACAGAAGTTGGTCCAATAAAAATATTACCTCACCCACCTGGTGTATCTAATATCCTGGGATCAACATGGCTACAACACTGTAAACAACAAGAGATATTTTGGGCTGTTTTCACAATTGGATAGAATCATAGAATCACAGAATATCAGAGTTGGAAGGGACCTCAGGAGGTCATCTAGTCCAATCCCCTGCTCAAAGTAGGACCAATTCCCAACTAAATCATCCCAGCCAGGGCTTTGTCAAGCCTGACCTTAAAAACCTCTAAGGAAGGAGATTCCACCACCTCCCTAGGAAACCCATTCCAGTGCTTCACCATCCTCCTAGTGAAAAAGTTTTTCCTAATATCAAATCTAAACCTCCCCCACTGCAACTTGAGAACATTACTCCTTGTTCTATCATCTGATACCACTGAGAACAGTCTAGATCCATCCTCTCTGAACCCCCTTTCAGGTAGTTGAAAGCAGCTGTCAAATCCCCCATCATTCTTCTCTTCTGCAGACAAAACAATCCCAGGTCCGTCAGCCTCTCCTCATAAGTCATGTGCTCCAGCCTCCTAAACATTTTTGTTGCCCTCCGCTGGATATTTTCCAATTTTTCCACATCCTTCTTGTAGTGTGGAGCCCAAAACTGGACACAGTACTCCAGATGAGGCCTCACCAATGTTGAATAGAGGGGAATGATCATGTCCCTCGATCTTCTGGCAAAGATCCCAAAATGCCGTTAGCCTTCTCAGCAATAAGGGCACACTGTGTTAGCAGCTTTCTTTTCCTTAGGACTAGACTTGAACCAAACCCTTAAAATTCTTGGCAACAAGAGCACACTGTTGACTCATGTCCAGCTTCTCAACCACTATAACCCCTATATCCTTTTCTGCAGAATTGCTGCCTAGCCATTCGGTCTCTAGTCTGTAACAGTGAATGAGATTCTTCCGTCCTAAGTGCAGGACTCTGCACTTGTCCTTGTTGAAACTCATCAGGTTTCTTTTGGCCCAATTCTCTAATTTGTCTAGGACCCTCTGTATCCTATTCTTACCCTCCAGCATATCTACCACTCCTCCCAGTTTAGTATCATCTGCAAACTTGATGAGAGTGCAGTTCATGCCATCCTCCAGATCATTAATGAAGATACTGAACAATACCAGCCCCAGAACCGACCCTTTGGGCACTCTGCTTGAAACCGGCTGCCAACTAGACATGGAGCTGTTGATCACTACCCATTGAGCCCAACGATCTAGCCAGCTTTCTGTCCACCTTATAGTCCATTCATCCAGCCCGTACTTCTTTAACTGGCTGGCAAGAATACTGTGGGAGACCATATCAAAAACTTTGCTAAAGTCAAGCAATAACACATCCACTGCTTTCCCCTAATCACAGAGCCAGTTATCTTGTCATAGAAGGCAATTAGGCTAGTAGGCATGACTTGCCCTTGGTGAATCCATGCTGACTGTTCCTGATCTTTCCTCTCTTCTAAGTGCTTCAGAATTGATTCCTTGAGGACCTGCTCCATGATTTTTCCAGGGATTGAAGTGAGGCTGACTGGCCTGTAGTTCCCTGGATCCTCCCTTTCCCCTTTTTTAAAGATGGACACTACATTAGCCTTTTTCCAGTCATCCGGGATCTCCCCCGATCGCCATGAGTTTTCAAAGATAATGGCCAATGGCTCTTCAGTCACATCAGCCAACTCCTTTAGCACCCTTGGATGCAGCGCATCTGGCCCCATGGACTTGTGCTTGTCCAGTTTTTCTAAATAGTCCTGAACCACTTCTTTCTCCACAGAGGGCTGGTCACCTTCTCCCCATACTGTGCCGCCCAGTGCAGCAGTCTGGGAGCTGACCTTGTTTGTGAAGACAGAGGCAAAAAAATCATTGAGTACATTAGCTTTTTCCACATACTCTGTCACTAGATTGCCTCCCTCATTCAGTAAGGGGCCCACACTCTCCTTGACTTTCTTCTTGTTGCTAACATGCCTTAAGAAACCCTTCTTGTTACTCTTAGCATCTCTTGCTAGCTACAACTGCAGGTGTGATTTGACCTTCCTGATTTCACTCCTGCATGCCTGAGCAATATTTTTATACTCCTCCCTGGTCATTTGTCCAAGCTTCCACTTCTTGTAAGCTTCTTTTTTGCGTTTAAGATCAGCAAGGATTTCACTATTAAGCCAAGCTGGTTGCCTGCCATATTTACTCTTCTTTCTACACATTGGGATGTTTTTTTTCCTGCAACCTCAATAAGGATTCTTTAAAATACAGCCAGCTCTCCTGGACTCCTTTCCCCCTCATGTTATTCTCCCATGGGATCCTGCCCATCAGTTCCCTGAGGGAGTCAAAGTCTGCTTTTCTGAAGTCCAGGGTCTGTATTCTGCTGCTCTCATTTCTTCCTCATTTCAGGATCCTGAACTTGACCATCTCATGGTCCCAGGTTCCCATCCACTTTTGCTTCCCCTACTAATTCTTCCTGGTTTGTGAGCAGCAGGTCTAGAAGAGCTCTGCCCTAGTTGGTTCCTCCAGTACTTGCACCAGGAAATTGTCCTCTACACTTTTCAAAAACTTCCTGGATTGTCTGTGTACCTCTGTGGATTGCTCTTCAAGTAGTTATCAGGGTGATTAAAGTCTGCCATGAGAACCAGGGCCTGCAATCTAGTAACTTCTGCTAGTTGCCAGAAGAAAGCCTCGTCCACCTCATCTCCCTGGTCTGGTGGTCTGTAGCAGACTCCCACCAAGACATCACAGTTGTTGCTCACACTTCTAAACTTAATCCAGAGACTCGCAGGTTTTTCTGCAGTTTCATACTGGAGCTCTGAGCAGTCATACTGCTCTCTTACATACAATGCAACTCCTCCACCTTTTCTGCCCTGCCTGTCCTTCCTGAACAGTTTATATCCATCCATGACAGTATTCCAGTCATGTGAGTTATCCCATCAAGTCACTGTTATTCCAATCACATCATAGTTCCTTGACTGTGCCAGGACTTCCAGTTCTCCCTGCTTGTTTCCCATGCTTCTTGCATTTGTGTATAGGCACTTAAGATAACTCACTGATTGTCCCGCTTTCTCAGTCTGAGACAGGAGTCCTCCCCTCTTTCACTCTCTTGCTCGTGCTTCCTTCCGGTATTCCATTTCCCCACTTACCTCAGGGCTTTGATCTCCTTCCCCTGGTAAAGCTAGTTTAAAGCCCTCCTCACTAGGTTAACCAGCCTACTTGTGAAGATGCTCTTCCCTCTCTTCGTTAGGTGGAGCCCATCTCTGCCTAGCACTCCTCCTTCTTCGAACACCATCCCATGGCCGAAGAATCCAAAACCTTCTCTCCGACACCACCTGTGTAGCCATTCGTTGACTTTCACAATTCGACAATCTCTACCCAGGCCTTTTCCCTGCACAGGGAAGATGGATGAGAACACCACTTGCACCTCAAACTCTTTTATCCTTCTTCCCAGAGCCACGTAGTCTGCAGTGATCCACGCAAGGTCATTCTTGGCAGTATCATTGGTGCCCATGTGGAGAAGCAGGAAGGGGTAGCGATCCGAGGGCTTGATTTATCTCAGCAGTCTCTCTGTCACATCATGAATCCTAGCTCCTGGCAAGCAGCAGACGTCTCGGTTTTCTCGGTCGGGGTGGCAGATAGATAACTCAGTCTCCCTGAGGAGGGAGTCCCCAACCACCACCACCCTCCTCCTTCTCTTGGGAGTGGTGGTCGTGGAACCCCCATACCTAGGACAGTGCATCTCATGCCTTCCAGTTAGTAGAGTCTCTTTCTGCTCCCTTCCCTCAGATGTATCATCAGGTCCACTCTCTGCATTAGTACCTGTGGAGACAACATGAAAACGGTTGCTCATCTGTATCTCCATTGCTGGCACATGGACGCTCCTCTTTCTTCTTCTGGAGGTCACTTCTCCTCCTCTTGCCTCTGGTGGCTATGAACTGCCAGGCCTCATCTTTGATGCTCATGCTGTCTGGTTCGTTGGTGGACAGTTCTTTTCTCACTTGAATCTGGCATGGTAATGCTTGCTCTTTCTGCTAGTGCAAGATTTCCTCAAGCTCTCTGATAGTCTGCAGTGTCTGTACTTGTTCTTCCAGAGCACAGATCTTTTCTTCCAGCGCAGCCACCAGCTTGCACTTCATACAGAGGAATTCCTTTCTGGCAGGAAAGATATCACGTCACATCTGTTGCAGGACACAACCGCTGTTCCATCACTGCCCATCACAGTACTGATCACAGAACAATACCTAGAAAGGGAGCCTTTCACACTTTCTCCACACTCCCCTGTTTGCCAATCCCATTTGCCCACTTGGGAGTTTGCCTAGTAACTTCATTGGAGTTGACACTGATTAACACTAAGGTAAGATAGGATTCAGGCCTATTTAATGTCTGCATATGTATAATAAAGACTATTTTTTCCTCTCTATGCAACCATTCTAAGATGGGCAGACACCTTCAGCTCCCATAGGAAGAAGCAGCACCGTATAGAACTGTACCCAGTGAGAAAGAGGGGGAGAGATTTATTGTTAGTTTTTAGGACTATATTTTAATATGGTGGAATATGTTCCACCATTATTTATTATAAAACAGTCTGGTCATATGGTCAGCTGGCATAAATTGTCATTTCTCCATTTAAATTAATGGAGTTCCAGTGATTATACCAGCTGAGGATCTGGCCCTCACATTTTTAATATATGTTTATATTTGGACACTATTTTACAACAGCCACTCCTGAGATGTGTCATCTGTGGTATGTTTACCTTTGATCTGGGCTCATAATTCCCAACTTGAGAAGAGGCACCCTTGCCAGGTCTGGTCAAGCTAATGCTCTAGAAATAGAGTAGCCACAACCGCACAAACAAGAGGAAGGGTGAGTTGCCAAGTATATACCTGACTGAAACACTAGGCAAATACTCAAAGGCAGCTCACTCCTCCTGCCATTCATGCCAGCACAGCTGTGCTCTATTTATTAACACACTAGCTCAATCAGAGCTAGTGCAGCTGTCTCCTTTCATTGGCAATTATACTCCTACCTCAAAGTGTAGCCATACCCTTAGAAACACAAAACGTTAGGGGGCTAAAGAGAGATTTCTACTTTACTGGGACCCTTTTAATGATGTTTCAGAGCCAGGCATTTACTGTGCATTATCAATTAATTTTATTGATTGTTTAACATGATCCCAAATGCCCATTAGTGGAGAGACTTGCATATACAGCAGTCATGTTATTTATAACACAGAAAGAACACTGCTACCAGAATATGTTGATAAACTGTATGATAGGAGTGGTTTTATTGCTTAGAAAAAGACTTGTGTGGCCAGCGTTTCTGAGGGGTGGATTAAAACAAAGGTATGATATGGAACAGGAGCATTTGAAACGCAGGTTGATTAAATTAAAAACAAATACTGTCTTTCAGCTTTATCCAATAACCTTCAGCCAGACTTTGATGGTGGGGAAATTCAGCAGTATGGCATCCAGTCATACTGGCTGTGATTGTCCTGGGTTCAGTCTTTTCTCTGATATTGGCGTCCCAATTGTATTGCTTCATGATCAACACAGATGCTATTATCCCCAATTCCTAGGACAAGGCAAAAATGTGTTAACTTGTGGAAAAAAAATGTTACAAAGTGATATCTGACCTTGAAAGATTTTGTATACAGGAGTACAAGACCTAAGAAAGTAATAAAGAGCTTAGGGTAGCAAGAAACCTAATACTTCACTGACATCAGCAAAATGGCTGCACACGGAAGACTATTCAACAATCAAGCCCACAAAAGCTAATTTGCCACAGATAGCACAAATTCTGTGCAGATTCTTTTAGATTGTTTGAATTAACTGTAGGGATATTTTTAGAGCAATGCTGTTTGATGTAATTCAAGCTATTGTTGGTATTAGTTAATGAAAAGAGCTACTTCATATATTATTTAGAGATATATAAATAAGGTTACAAGTAATAGCCAACATGAATTTGTCAAAAACAAATAATGCCAAAACAACCTAATTTCATTCTTTGACATGGTTACTGGCCTAGTGGAAAAGAGGGAAGCTGTAGATGTGATTTATCTTGATTTTAAGTAAAGCTTTTCAGACAGTCCCATATGACAGTCTCCCAAGCAACATGGGGAAATGTGGTCTAAAATTACTATAAGGTGGGTGCATTTTTTTAAAGATTGTACTCAAAGAGTAATTATCAATGACTAGCTGTCATACTGGGAGGATGCGTCTAGTGGGTCCCACAGGGGTCTTTCCTGGGTCCAGTGCTGTTTAATTTGGATAACGGAGTGGAGAGTATGCTTATAAAATTTGCAAATGATGCCAACCTGGGAGGGGTTACTAATACTTTGGAGAAGAGGATTGGAATTCAAAACAACCTTGACAAATCTGAGAATTGGTCTGATATCAAGAACATGTAATTCAATAAACAAGTGTAAAGTTCTGCACTTAGGAAGGTAAAATCAAATGCACAAATACAAAACAGGGAATAATTTGGCTAAGCAGTATTACTTAGGATCTGTGATTATAGTGAATCATATTGAATGTAAGCCAACAATGTGATGCAGTTGTGAAAAAAGCTGATATTTCTCTGGGGTGTGTTAATAGGAGTTGACATATGTAAGATGCGGAAGATAATTGTCCTGCTCTGTTTGCACTGTTGCGGCCTCAGCTGGAGTACTATGTCCCAGTTTTGGGTGCCACATTGTAAGAAAAAATTGGAGAGAGTCCAGTTGCGAGCAACTAAACTGACAAAAGGTTTCAAAAACCTGATCAATGAGGAAATGAAAGAACAAAACAAAACTGGGCATATTTAGTCTTGAGAAAAGACAGGGGAAACCTGGTAAGTCTTTAGATATGTTAATGGCTGTTACAAAGAGGACTATGATCAGTTGTTCTCCATGTCCAATGCAGGTGGGACAAGAAGTAATCGATTTAATTTGCAGCTAGTAAGATATAGGTTAGGTATTAGGGAAAACTTTCCAACAATAAGGATAGCTAAACACTGAATAGACTTCCAAGGGTGGTTTCAGAATCCCCATCATTGGAGGTGTTTAAGAACAGGTTAGCCAAACACCTGTTAGGGATTGTTCAGATATACTTGGTCCTCCCTCAGTGCAATGGCTGGACTAGATGACTTCTCAAGGTCTCTTCCAATCCTACATTTCTATGATGAATATATCTGTACATTCTCATATATTAAATAGCATCCATTATTAGTGACTGACATACTTGAACCTATTGAGGGTTATGTTTGATTGGTTAATACAGTTAATTCTACCATTGTAACCACTGTGCTTTGTTTGCAGGTTGTATATAAAAATAACGATGTCAGACTGGAGTTATCTCGACTTGCCAAGCAAGGAGATCCTAAAATGAAGATTCATGGAGTTGTAGCATTTAAATGTGAGAATGTTGCAACCTTGGATCCAATCACATTTGAAACACCGGAGTCTTTCATCTCTTTGCCAAAGTGGAATGCCAAGAAAACAGGGTCAATATCATTTGACTTTCGCACAACTGAGCCAAATGGACTGATTCTTTTCAGTCATGGAAAACCAAGGCATCAGAAAGATGCCAAACACCCACAAATGGTAAAGGTTGACTTTTTTGCCATTGAGATGCTTGATGGTTACCTTTACCTGCTGTTAGATATGGGATCGGGTACTATTAAAATAAAAGCCTTGCAAAAGAAAGTGAATGATGGAGAGTGGTACCATGTGGACTTTCAGCGGGATGGACGGTCAGGTAAATTTCTTAAAATAGCTTCTTCTTCTTTTCTTTTTTTCTGTTTAAAAACATCAGGAAGATTTGAGAGTTGTAATTATGTGGTGTTTTTTACTGTTGAAGTTAGACATCATCAGCTAAATAAGGGAGGTATAATGAATATTATTGTCAGGTATTAAAACTCAAAACACAAATGATTTCCAGAGAACAGTATATTATGTGAACATTTACTGGGTAATCAAGTACTAACTCTTGCAAGTCAATGTATCATGTACTTGCAAAAAACAGTAAAAACAACAAAAATAAACTACCAAACAGAGCACCCTGTACTCCTGATAATCACTTACATCATCATATTTGTAGAAGGAGCTGAAGTGGCAAATTGCAAGTTTAAAAAAAACAACAGTAAAAAAACCACAACACACTAGCAAATTGTAAGTAATCTTCTGTATAGTAAAAGTGAATACTGTGCCCATAGAAACAACCAAATCCTTCTAATGAAGTCAGTGAACCTCTGCATAATTAATATGCATGCTAATGAATCATGATCAAAACATGGTATTATATGTGGAGCTAAGAAAATAATTGATTTTTTTTCTGTTTGGTGGCTGAACAGAAAAATATGAAAAGAAAATTGCTTTGTTTTGAAGTGAAACTGAATTTTTAAATTTTTTCTTGCAAAAATGAAAAACCGGAAGAAAATTGTTTAGGTCAAACAAAATGTTTGACTGTGAATTTGAAACTGTTTTGACATTTTCTAAACAAACCATTGCAACATTTCTGAAATATTAGGTTTTGGGGGGACTTTTTCAGCTGAAACTATTCACCAAATGCAACCTGAATTCGTGAATAGATTTGTTGTCCTGAAAAACGCATTTTTCAGCAAACTTACTATTTGCTGAAAAAATTCCTCCCAGTTCTAATCGTGTACTAGCAAAAATGGAAATATTTGACTACTGGCCATTGAAGCCAACATGAGTCATTAGGGTTAATAATTACTCTTACTGTTAGTAATAAAAACATCAGCTGCCCCAAACTCTGCAGTAAATTGTCAAGTCACACAGGGCATGTCTATGCTGCAGCTAACACTTGTCACTGACCCATGTCAGCTGACTCAGGCTGGACCGCAGAGCTATAAAACTGCAGTGTAGACATCCAGGCTCTGAGACCCCATCCAAATCAACTGATATGGGCCAGCCATGGATGTTTAACTGCAATGTAGACACATCCATGCCTTAGTGTGTTAGCTAGTGAAACCATTCTTACATTCCAGTTTCAGTTTGTTTAATACAAGTTGACTTCAGGAAGTAAACAATAGTCATTAAGGTCTTCTATGGTTCCTCTTCTAACTCCTATGTAAAGGTTCGTGCCAAGATTCTTCTAAGAATAAAACAGAATCTAAAAAGTTTAAAAAGAAATTCCTAAGAAATAACGTACATCACAGCAGTAAATAAAAAGGCTATAATTCATTCAGCCAAGGAATTCTTGTGATGTATTCCACAAGAGCATTCTTAAATGATCTGTGGTTTAGCTATATAACTAAAACAGTTAAATGGCACTACATCGTTAATTTATGTACACTTCAAAGATGTATTATTTAATCTCCATAGCTGAAAATGTACTGTACGCCTCCTCTATTTCTCCCTCTATATCTTGAGTTCCTTTGTTTTTCAGCTTCCAGGTTTCTGGTTTACCTTTCTTCCTTCTCCTTATCTTGCATTATTATTTACTGTACATTCCAAAAGCTATATGATTTTAGCATAGATTATTCATTTGCTTGTTATGAAACTATACTTTGAGTTGGTCTTGGAGATGTACTGACAACTCCCAAATTCAGTGGTAATAAAGACACTTATCTTGCAGGAGACTCTCAACAGTGTATAGAATGAGACCTCTGCTGAAAAAGTTTAGGGCCAGATTTTCCAAACAGGCCTGCCTTTTAGTGTTCACAATTTTCCAGTACAATGTACTTAATTCAGATGGGTGAAAAACTAATTACACCTGTAAATCAAATAATAGATAGTTCAATGACCTCAACTGGAGCCACATAATTACAGGTGTGAAAAGGGAAGCCCAGAAAAGATAGGACCCAAAATTTAATTTAACTTAACCTACCCTGGGGTTTCAGATATAATTATGAAAAATAACTATATGGTTCCTGAGTTCTAGTGAGTTGAACATGAACTATAGAAAGGTTGATTTTCTGGCTGTCTCACGTCATTTAGTTATTTACTCCTCAAGAGGTAACAAATCTGCCCAAAAACCTCAACTATGATTGAACATCCAGTGGTAATCATATTATTTACATTGTGATCTTCATTTTGTGTCTTCTCTTCTAAAATACTGCTTTAGGGATTGACCTAGAAACAATCTGTCCCTGGGAAAATTCTGAGAAGTGGAGGTTATTTCTACAATCAGAGTCAGTTCTGGTCAGAAAATGAATGCAGTGTAGTTGGTTACATTTGAAGATATGCCCCTAAATGTTTATAGTTGTACAACACTTTGGCCCACAATTTTTGTTAAGGAACTGTGAGGCTAAACTCAGGGTAAATCTCTGGAAACTGTTGGTGAGTTTTAAGTATCTAGGTTACTTTCAGGGATGATGTATACCAAAGGGTTTGAAGACCAATGTGTACATCCACCATTTGTTTGCAAACATTTAGCCATAAATAATTTTAGTGTAGTGTTTATTGTTAGCATTTGAATATTATGTACTACTTTTAAGCCAAACTTCTAAAGTTAATTTAGATGGAGGCATGAATACTTTCATAGAATCATAGAATATCAGGGTTGGAAGGGACCTCAAGAGGTCATCTAGTCCAACCCCCTGCTCAAAGCAGGACCAACCCCAACTAAATCATCCCAGCCAGGGCTTTGTCAAGCCTGACCTTAAAAACCTCTAAGGATGGAGATTCCACCACCTCCCTAGGTAAACCATTCCAGTGCTTCACCACCCTCCTAGTGAAAAAGTTTTTTCCTAATATCCAACCTAAACTCCCCCACTGCAACTTGAGACCACTACTCCTTGTTTTGTCATCTGATACCACTGAGAACAGTCTAGATCCATCCTCTTTGGAACCCCCTTTCAGGTAACTGAAAGCAGCTATCAAATCCCCCATCATTCTTCTCTTCTGCAGACTAAACAATCCCAGTTCCCTCAGCCTCTCCTCATAAGTCATGTGCCCCAGCCCCCTAATCATTTTTGTTGCCCTCAGTTGGACTCTTTTCATTTTTTCCACGTCCTTCTTGTAGTGTGGGGCCCAAAACTGGATACAGTACTCCAGATGAGGCCTCACCAAAGTTGAATAGAGGGGAATGTTCAAGTCCCTCGATCTGCTGGCAATGCCCCTACTTATACAGCCCAAAATGTCATTAGCCTTCTTGGCAACAAGGGCACGCTGCTGACTCATATCCAGCTTCTTGTCTACTGTAACCTCTAGGTCCTTTTCTGCTGCCTAGTCATTCAGTTCCTAGTCTGTAACAGTGCATGAGATTCTTCCATCCTAAGTGCAGGACTCTGCACTTGTCCTTGTTGAACCTCATCAGATTTCTTTTGGCCCAATCCTCTAATTTGTCTAGGTCCCTCTGTATCCCGTCCCTATCCTCCAGTGTATTTACCATTCCTCCAAGTTTAGTGACATCTGCAAACTTGCTGAGAGTGCAGTCCACGCCATCCTCAAGATCATTAATGAAGATATTGAACAAAACCGGCCCCAGGACGAGCCTTTGGGCATTCCGCTTGAAATCGGCTGCCAGCTAGACATGGAGCTATTGATCACTGCCCGTTAAGCCTGACAATCTAGCCAGCTTTCTATCCACCTTATAGTCCGTTCATCCAGCCTGTATTTCTTTAACTTCCAGCAAAAATACTGTGGCAGACCATATCAAAATCTTTGCTAAAGTCCAAGAATAACACATCCACTGCTTTCCCCTCATCCACAGACCCAGTTATCTCCTCATAGAAGGCAATTAGATTAGTCAGGCATGACTTGCCCTTGGTGAATCCATGCTGACTGTTCCTGATCACTCTTCCCTAAGTGCTTCAGAATTGATTCCTTGCGGACCTGCTTCATGATTTTCCAGGGACTGAGGTGAGGCTGACTGGCCTGTAGTTCCCCGTATTCTCTTTCTTACCTTTTTTTAATGATAGGCACTACATTAGCCTGTTTCCAGTCATCCAGGACCTCCCCCGATTGCCATGAGTTATCAAAGATAATGGCCAATGGCTCTTCAATCACATCCGCCAACTCCTTAAGCACCCTTGGATGCAGCGCATTCGGCCCCATGGACTTCTGCTCGTCCAGTTTTTCTGAATAGTCCTGAACCACTTCTTTGTTCACAGAGGGCTGCTCACCTCTCCCTATACTGTGTTGCCCAGTGCAGCAGTCTGGGAACTGACCTTGTTTGTGAAGACAGAGGCAAAAAAATCATTGAGTACATTAGCTTTTTCCACATCCTCTGTCACTAGGTTGCCTCCCTCATTCAGTAAGGGGCCCACACTTTCCTTGACTTCTTTCCTGTTGCTAACATGCCTGAAGAAACCCTTCTTTTTACTCTTAACATATCTTGCTAGCTGCAACTGCAAGTGTGATTTGGCCTTCCTGATTTCACTCCTGCATGCCTGAGCAATATTTTTATACTCCTCCTTGGTCATTTGTCCGAACTTCCACTTCTTGTAAGCTTCTTTTTTGCATTTAAGATCAGCAAGGATTTCACTATTAAGCCAAGCTGGTCACCTGCCATATTTACTATTCTTTCTACACAACAAGATTTTTTTTTCCTGCAATCTTAATAAGGATTCTTTAAAATACAGCCAGCTCTCTTGGACTCCTTTTCCCCTCCTGTTATTCTATGAGGGGATCCTGCCCATCAGTTCCCTGAGGGAGTCAAAGTCTGCTTTTCTGAAGTACAGGGTCCATATTCTGCTGCTCTCCTTTATTCCTTATGTCAGGATCCTGAACTCGACCATCTCATGGTCACTGCCTCCCAGGTTCCCATCCACTTTTGCTTCTCCTACTAATGCTTCCCGGTTTGTGAGCAGCAGATCTAGGAGAGCTCTGCCCTTAGTTGGTTCCTCCAGCACTTGCACCAGGAAATTGTCCCCTGCACTTTTCAAATGTCTGTTTTAGGTTTGTTTTTGAAGAATAAATCTTTGAAGAATAACACTGATTTGTCCTAGGTCATGCACTCATAGATAGGGATGGAGAAACAGAAATGGGTAAAATTAATAGAGTGGATTTGATTTAAATCAATTTGATTTAAATCACTAGTCAGGAAGACTCGATTTAATCATGAATTTCTACATAAAAGTCCATTCTTTTTGGTTGTTATAACCTTAACACATATTCTTCACAACTCATAGATAGATGTAGGTTTTATTTTGAGAAAGTACAGACTATACATTTTTAAGTGATTTATTTTGAAAATTTTTCGGATGAGTTTTACAGCTATATCAGAAAATGAATGATTGTTTGGTTATTTCATTTACCAAAGGTAATTGAAGCAAATATTTATGAAGTCATTAGGAGGTGAACAGTCTCAGGTTAAACAGATTAATAATTCATATTTGGAGGATTTTCTCGCCATGCTGTAGTAGGAGGAGAACATCACCAGACAGACATTTAAATTGTTTTATTTAACTAAAACAACAAACTTATGCATTCTGGATTTTTTCTTCAATAGCAAACATATAATATTTTAACAAAACAAATGTATGAATTTTTGAATTTAGTTAAATATTCAAGTTTTTTAAAATCGGGGTTGTTGTTTTTTCAAACTAAAATGGTTAAATGCAATATTAAAAAAAAATTAAATCTACTCTGTCAGCTAGGTCAACCTGAGAAACTTAACATATTGGCTTCTGCAGCTAACTCAGTCATCTTCACCTTCATTTTCCTGTTTGTTCATAATCTGGAAAAGAAAAACAAGCTTTCCTGCTTTTTCAGGTCCCAAACGATTTCTCAATTTGGAATGAATTAGTTCAAGGGAAGAAAATATTCTTTTTACACCGGTACAAGAAGCTACTGCTGTTAAAATTGAAATTATCACTTCAACAGTCTCTGAATCCAAGTGCTTAAATGACTGCCAGCAGTTCACTGCCACCAGTTCACTTTCTTTAAAACATCATCAGCAAACATATTTCTTAAATGGTGCCCCTTAGCTCTGAAGTTTATTATAGCTGGCATTATGGAGGGATGATTGCTGGATGTCCATGTCATAGCCAACTCCTCTTCTTCAGCAGTTAAGGTTTAACTCTGGTTCTGAGTATTGAGAATATTTCCAAGGAAATGAGCTGGAGATAGTGCTTGCCCCGTTTGTTTTTTTTAATGCCTGTAATTTAACACTGTCATTGCATATTTCTCTTTTTAAGATCTCACTCAGTTCCTTCCAAATTTCAACAGCATCAGCAATAAAACAGCTATTTCCCTGCATTTTGTTCAAGGCTACAGAAATAGGCTTCAGGGTACTCACCATGTGTTCAACATTTCTCTTAAGCCCAGTGTTGAGAACTTTGGCTGTGACAATGCCATCAATTTTTTCATGATTTTGTTCACAAACTGTCATCAGATTAGGCCAGTTCTTGATATAGTTCTCAAAACAGTCCACTACTGAGTTCCATCACATGTCTTGTGAGAGAGTTAGCTTGGTTCCTCCCACTTCTTTTCAGAACAGCTGCTGCAAAGTGGCTGTTACAGAAGGCTTTTGGAATTTCAGCCACATTAGCCTTCATTTCTGGAACACTGAAGTCTTTGGCTAGGAAGTGCATGAAATGAGCACTGCAACCGTATGTTATTAGCTTGGGACTTTCTTCACTCTCTTCTAAATAATTTCTTCTCATCTTGGATACATTTGCAGCATTGTCTGTGACCAAGCTGTGTACTAGACATTTGAATTTTTTTTCACAATTTGTTATAGCTTTTACTGCTACTTCTTGTAAGTATTCTGCGATGTGCGCATTTCCTGATGTATCAATTGTTTCTATAAGGAAGACATTTCCTTATTCTGTTGTCACACACGCACATACAACAGGATCATTGTAAACATTGCACCACCCATCAAGACTCATGTTAACAATTTTACCCTCTAGACCTTTTGCACACTGCCCAATTTCTCTTTCATACACTTTATCCAGCAAATTTGCCTGCGACATCTGCTCTGTTGGGTGGACTGTATCCTGGTGTTAATTACTGAACCGTGTTAATGAAGTGGGGGTTCTCATTCATACGGAAAGGAGAGTTTGTTGCATAAACAAACCAGGCATCAATTACCTCTTTTTGCAATCTGCTGGTAAACAAAATAAGTCAATGCAGTTATTTAAGTATTATTACTGTACTGCTCAGTTAGTATTACTCATTGCATTCACTGACACTCAGTACTACTTTAAAAGTGTAATTGTAAAAGGAAGATCTGCCCATTTCAGCTATTTATTTTTTTATCACAACTGAATCTTAAATGATAGTACAATAGAGTAACAACTATATTCTTTGCTCAAACATGAGAATTCAAGAATAGTCCAGAAGGAAGACAGGCAGTCCTTAAGAAAGAAGTATGAAATAAAAAAATTGAACAACCTGAAGATCCTGCATGTTCAGATATGTTCCTTTCATCATCTTTAATGCAGCTTCCCCGAGAAGGAACACTTCTTATGATGTTGTTTCATTTGGGCAACCAGGCCTTCCATTTCTTTGTTGCACTGTTTGCATTTTGCACGCATGCCTGTCTTACCCACAGGTAGAAGAACTTCATTAAAATATCCCCAAACTGGGTCTCTTTTTATGGCCTGCTGCCATTATAGGTTTTCCCTTCTAGTGAGAGAATGGTATGGTAGATCTCAAATCAATGAAGGTTACACTCAGAAAGACCTCAAGACTTCTGGAATATGCTGCGCAAAGTTTCACTTTTGTTTCTACTGCCTGTCCCTCCCTTCTCACGTTTATCTTCAGACTTCTTTTTGTCCAGATCTATTTTGCCCCCAACAATCTTCCTTTCATTGAAGTTTTTGAAACTTTGCACTTTTAGAGAGAGGTAAGGGATTGACTCTGTGTACACAAATTTGCAGAGGGACAATAGAGTTGGGGTCTGTCATTTCTCACCTCTATATATTATTTATTTTTTTTATTTTAAAAACATTTTGCTGTTATCTCTGGATACAGAAATCCACAGTTTGAGAACTGCAAAACTAAGCATCTCTGATGGTATCTTCTAGACTGAGCACTGAGTCCCACTGGGTAGATAGATTAATTTAAATAATCTATACAGAAGCCCCTGGAATCCCATAAAATTGGGTCCCTAATCCATGAGCTATTGAAATTAATTTACAAAACTTTTCTTAAACATTACATGAATATATTGTCTCATACTATAGAATTAGAATTTATAATCCCTATTCCGTGATGAGATATCTTTGAGCTATAATGTAACTTAATCCAATTTAAATTAAAAAAACTGATTTTTTTTATTTTTATTTTTAAATTGATTTTTATCCACCCTGAAAATTAGTACTGTACTGAACTTTTGTCTAAAACCTGAACCCAACACAAATGGGTTTGAATACGTTTGGCTAATATTTACAGTGGGAAAAGTACTGAAATTCTTACTCCATTTTTGCATTGGCAATGCTGTCATCTAATCTAATGGGAGTATTGCCTAAATAATGGCTGAATAGGGACCACAGAATTTGCATCAGAAAAAAACATTTGATTAACATAAAAATAAGTTGTGTGTTCCTCTTTTTCTTCTGACTGGAAATGAAAGTACTAAAATATTCTCAACTAGATTCTGCTACTCCTGTCGTGTTTGGTGCTGTCTTTCACAACTCCTCACTATTACATGCTCAATGTGAGTAATCATGGCAGACTCTATGAGAGGGGCATCTTCTGCAATAAATCTATTCCAGCCAAAACCAGGAATACTGGAAATCTCCTGAGAGACTGATCTTTTGAGATCGCCAACTTATTAGCTACTTATCTGAGCCAATCACTGCTAACGTGACATATTTTAAATTTGTGCTCCATCTTCATGAATAAGTAGCTCAAGTACCATATTTGCTGCTAAATAATGTTCCATGTTTTGCGGTCTTTTATTCCTACATTTCTCTAGCTTTCAAATCCAAAACAGAGTGGTGCCCACTGATAATAGAAAACTGTAACGCTTCTCAAGGAGTGTGGCTAATTTCCTTGACTTCTGTATTAGCAGGATCAGCAAGTGCTTTGATTTATTTTCTGGTCTTTGCTCTCTTCCTGA
Organism: Gopherus flavomarginatus; assembly: GCF_025201925.1. Lineage (NCBI taxonomy): Eukaryota > Metazoa > Chordata > Testudines > Testudinidae > Gopherus > Gopherus flavomarginatus. The sequence goes on along the minus strand of NC_066620.1, from coordinate 32,498,367 downwards.
TTCTCAGCCACAGGAAATATCCACTCTAAGCTGCAGCAACAACAACTATCGCCTTTCTGTCATCTAGCAGCCTTGTTTGGCCACAGCTGTTACCAAACTACCAGATAATATTCACTCCAGCACACTAAGAGTATGATATAATATAACCAGAATAGCCTAGTCTTTTCTTAGCTTTCCATTGTTTGCCAATAAACAGTTATGAGAGTTTCACATAGCAACTTAATAGACTACATAAGGTAAGTACAGAGATCAAGGTAGCTGCACCAGCTGCAGTTACAATCTAAGTATTTTACTGATCACAACTGATGAGACAAGGTTTAGAAATATGTCTGTGCATGGATGTCTTAGTTTCTTGTAAACAGACTTATAAAAACTAAATTGCTGAGATAATGAATATGATTGAAGAGGCTCATTAACAGATACCTAAGGGAAATGTTTGGCTGTTCAGCTGTTACAGTACTGCCAACTTTGCAGTAAGAGAAGTAGGAACATACCATGAAACAGCTGCAAAGGTCTTTGCCCACAGTGGTTTTTGTGACACATTAGGGCTAGGTTAATAACTGATTTGTGAGGCCTGAGTATTGTTTAAATTTTTGTTAAGTTGTTTGGCATACTCAAGGATAACCTCACAAGCATTTTTCTAACAAACTGCCATCCTTTAGAAATCATCATTACACATTAAAATCAGATGGAGAACGTATCATTCTCGTCAGCCTTCAATGGTGTACAGCACTGTAAAACAGATTGTACCAGCAGTTATGCATGGGTAAACCAGCATGTAAGGGCTAAAAAGTCATGGATATTTTGAATTAAAGTCAGAGTTCTGGTTTAAGCTCTAGAAATTGTTTTGTGTATGTCTGTGTGTGTGTGTGTGAGTGAGAGAAAGAGAGCACGCACACATGGATCTCACTAGAGCATATAATTAGAGGTTTACTGTAATCTGTCTTGCACTGCAAGCAGCACTTTCTAAATAGCCATTACAAGCCCTGTGGTTTGGTACTTATATATAAAAATATGTATAGTATAATAGACCATTCATGAATCATCACACTTATTCCTGATTAAATATGTATTTGAAATTACTTATTTGAAGTGTTGGATTGACCTGGTGCTCCAAAGATAAACAATCCTAATTAGTCATTCAAGTAGTGTTCTGGGTTGGTACTGTAAAAATGATTGTTTATTCATAAAGTAGTACAACCCCCCTCCATTCTGCCCTCAGATGATGCATACAGTACGTGGCTGGGTGTCTCATTGTTAGAGATCCAACAGGTCATAGCAAGAGCCTAAAGGATGGACTTGCTTCCAGGTGATATTGTGGGGAAAGAAATACTTCTTTACTGAGATTCTGAAGTTAAATTTATTGACCAAGGATCAGTACTCTGAGTCAGATCAATCCCTGAAGCTCACTTAGTGCAGTCCTTAACTAGGCCTTCCCTTTCCTCTCTATGACCCAAAAGTCAATCAAAAAGTTTTTAAGCAGTTTTCTCCCTAGGTTTTCCTTGCCTCAGGGAGACATGGATAATCTTTTCTACTCACCAGATGGTCAAGCAGTCTGTGAGAGAAGCCACCTTTTCTCTTGGGTGTTCACTGTCTTATCATTGGCTATATTAATATTTATTTATATATTTGTTTTATATCACTTTAGCAGCAAGGTGCTAGGCACTGTACAAAAGCAGAACAAAAAGATGTTACCTGCCCCAGATTAGCTTACAATCTAATGCTGTAGTTTCTCAGCCCTGCACATCCATTTTCCTCTGAGACATCCCTTCCCACTAAAACAGTTTTTCTTCTGCCATTCCGGCAAAAGCATCTGCATTCATCTCTGGGTTGAAATTGTTCAGCTATGCTGCAACATATTGACAATGTAGCTGAAGAACTCCTCTCTCAAGCTCTGCAAAATAAGGAGAGCTCCAAAGGCATGGTATAAAAATGGAGTAAACTCAAGATCACGTAGATAACTGTTTCTCCCATGACGGATTTGTGCTTCTTTTTTTAGAGTCATTGAATGTTATAATTTCATAAGATGTCAAAGAGCTGCCACTGATAATCTAAATTTTGTGCAGTGTCATACATTTTGATGAAAAATTGGTCCATCTGTCAGTCAAGATATCATAAGAACATAAAAACGGCCATACTGGGTCAGACCAAAGATTCACCTAGCCCAGTATCTTGTCTTCTGACAGTGGCCAATGTCAAGTGCGCCAGAAAACTCCTATCCAGGCAGAACTCCTATCTGGCAAATACTTTATATAGCTCAAAAGCAATAGTTTTTGCCATTAGAGAGCAAATTTTTATTGCTTCAGAATAGCTCATTTTGTAGCCTGTAATCATCAGGTTTATTGGTGACCTATTGCATTCTTCTACAAGAGGTTCCATCATGTTCAACCCTATTTACTGAAGCAAGAGTGTGTGTCACTCCTTGCCTCATCTGGCATCTTTCTGCCCTCAGTCTTATTGACTGATTCCCTCATCCTCCAGGTTACTTTGTCTCTTGGCTGGGTCACATATGGTGACTAGGAATTGGCCATCCTTTGTTATAACATGATTTGTGAGGATTTGTGAGGACATAATCCTTTGTGAGGGCAACTTATGTCTTTATTTGCATTGAGTGAGGCAGGATTTGATAGCAGCCTTCAACTACCTGAAGGGGGGTTCCAGAGATGATGGAACTCAGCTGTTCTCTGTGGTGGGAGATGATGGAACAAGAAGCAATGGTCTCAAGTTGCAGTGGGGGAGGTCAGGTTGGATATTAGGAAACACTATTTCATGAGGTGAGTGGTGAAGCACTGGCATGGGTTACCAAGGGAGGTGGTAGAATCTCCATCCTTAGAGGTTTTTTAGGCCCGGCTTCAGGAAGCCCTGGCTGGGATGATTTAGTTGGGGTTGGTCCTGCTTTGAGCAAGGGGTTGGACTAGATGACCTCCTGAGGTCTCTTCCAACCATAATATTCTATGACTCTATGAAGCTCTGTGTCTGCTGGGCAGTTTCCTCCCACATGGTCTGCATAAGGGGAGGGCAGGAAAGTAGCTCCTGATAACTCATTACATTGCCTATATGGAGAAACTGATCAGCAGGCACAGAGCCTGGCGTTGCTGCTCACCATCCCCCCCAGTTCTCTTGGAGGGCACAGAGGAACATTGCATGGATGCACAAGTGGTGATGCAAGGCACTTCATGCTTGCCGGTCAGTTTCTCCACATGGACTGTGAAACCAGATGGCAGGAGAGCAGCGACCTTTACAGCAGAGCTCCAGTTTAGTGCCATTTTCCATAAGAACAAGGCAGCTGAGCCACTTCCCAACACAGGTGAGTGCTCAGCTGCTAGTCCTGGCTGTAGGAGTGGGGCGGAAGGACTATGGGAGTCCCCCTGCAGAGAGCCACCGCGGTCGAATCAGTACCATCCCCATGAACCTTTCCTGGCTTCGGGAAGCTTCACACACACACACCTGCTCCACTTCCTGCCTCCCATCACTCCTCACTGTATGGGGAGCTGCACCCATATCTTCCCAACTCTAGTGCATTCAGACCTCCCTCCCAGGTGCCATGCACCTGAATCCCCACCCCACTGAGCCTCACCCCACTGCGCCTCACCCCCTGCCAAACCCAGACCCTCCTGCTGAGCCCTACCAAGCCCCCCACATCTGAATCCCAACACCACCAAGCATCACTCCCTTCATCCAGAGGCCTGCCCTGCTAAGACTCCCCCTGCTGCATCTGGATCCCCTGTGGAGCCTCACCTCCCACCCCAGCCCCTTGGCCCCCAAATACAGAAGTCAAACTCATATTATGACAGCACCCATATGCTAATGCCAGCAACAAAATTATACCAAAGTATTACATTCCACAGGAGACTAGACTGTTATGTGCCACGGGCAGAGAATATGAGGAACTGAGGTGCATCAGTGCCTGAGGCTTCCACAGTGCCAGTGAAATAATGTTGGTGATGCCAAATAGCTCTAGAGACTGACCAGATCTGGTACAACATGGGTAGAAGCAGTGAAAGGTTCCACTAAGTTGTGCAACAAGTTTTCTTGAACCTTGACGGAGATCAAATATCTAAGGGTGAAGAGGTATAATTTATTTTCCATGTCCAATTAATCCCAGTCCTCTCTGCTAAGGATGCTTAAAAATGTGCCAGTTGTACTGGTTGCACTTGTTACTTGGAACTGGTATAAGATCACCAATTCATTTTATGTATATTAGGCTGCTAAAATGTCATTAGAAAGCTTTTATTCACTAATGATCTTGGTCTAATTCAAGCTAGTTACCTAAAGAAGAAAAGCTCTGAAACCCATAACCAAACCTTAAAAATAAAATAATAATTGGAGATATACCTATCTCCTAGAACTGGAAGAGTCATCGAGTCCAGTCCCCTACCTTCACTAGCAGGACCAAGTACCGATTTTTGCCCAGATCCCTAAGTGGCCCCTCTCAAAGATTGAACTCTCAATGCTGGGTTTAGCAGGCCAATGCTCAAACCACTGAGCTATCCCTCCCTTTATCTTTTGATATTTAGTGTATATTATTCATAATGCAGTAACTACCATATCTAATTTAATATGTATCAAATTAGGTAAAAGGTGTGTGTTGGTTGACACAACTGATTACTAAAAGCTTCGGCAAAAATTTTCACATTAAAGTTAGTTCCTTAATAGGTAGCCTGATATTCAGAGGTGCTGACTTTCTGAGGTTTGATTTAATGGGAACTGTGGATGCTCAGAACATCAGAAATAAGACTTGTGATAAGAGGTGCTTAAATATAGATTTAGTAAAATAACTTTAGGTTCTCATGATTGAAAATTTTGAGGGATTTTTGATGGAAGAAAGGGTCTCTTAGTTAAAGATTCAACATACCCACCTCCTTCAGTTAGGGATTTAGGAACCTCCCATTCCAATTTTCTGATTCTCCAAATAGACCTCAAGCAAAACACAGAAGAAAATTATTCCCGATATTGTTAAAGGAAGTGGGGGATAAATATTTCAAACAAGCAAATTGTTCAGGCATTTTTATACACAATTATAAAGATGCAAATAAGGCACAAGCTTTTTTGTCCCCTCATCCTTTTCGGTAACCATTAAAAGTAGAGAGGCTGTTTTTGAAATATACCAAGCTCAGCTTAAACTAGAAATACTGGAAATCTCACAAAGGAACTTTATCTTCTGACATTTCCAGCCCCAAATTATTTGAATAAGTGTCTAAACTTTTGAATGCTTATTCTAACTGAGACATTGAGGTTTGCCCATTACAATTTTTTTAATCTGTGCATTCCCTGTGACTCTGTATCATCGGAGTACAAAATACGCCCATCACAAATACAATTCTGTGAGCGCAGACAGCAATGTATTTGATCGTGCCAAATTGTGGCCTTTCAAAAATGGTTGTTTTTCATAGAGTTAGTGGCCAGAAGGGACCACAGTGATCATGTAATCTGACCTCCTGCATAACACAGGCCATGGGATTCCAAACAAAGAAAAACAGTTAGTTTGTTCTTTTTAAGTCTATATTCTACAGTATAGTACTTTATTTTAATTTGATTCATATAATAAAATGTTTGTTTCAAACATCTCTGTCTGACTCACTTTTGCTTTCCGTTTATAATCATATTTTGATATAGGTGCATGCAAGATCTTGGAAATATCCTTTCTAAATGACATTCCTGGGGAACTGCTCCATAGTTGTCAATTCTCAAAAATAATCCTTGAAGTTTTCCAGATTCTGTGCTGCATAGCAATAATAGGAATGATGTTTCACATGCATCTGTATGTAAAGAGGAATGTGATCCTGGGCTCTCCTGCTTTCCATAGTACGCTTTCAAACACATTGCTGAGGGTAAAACATAAAACACACACTGCTGTAACTTATGTAGTAGAATGTGGCTGGTAGAATCATAGAATATTAGGGTTGGAAGAGACCTCAGGAGGTCATCTAGTCCAATTGCTAAAAGCAGGACCAACACCGATGAAATCATCCCAGCTAAGGCTTTGTTAAGATGCGTCTTAAAAACCTTTAAGGATGGAGATTCCACCACCTTCCTAGGTAATCCATTCCAGCACTTCACTACCCTCCTCACAGAATCATAGGGTTGTTTTTTTTTAAATAATCATTCTGAAAGGGATTAAGCAACATACAATATCAGGGTTGGAAGGGACCTCATCTAGTCCAACCCACTGCTCAAATAGGACCAATCCCCAAATGGCCTCCTCAAGGATTGAATTTACAACCCTAGGTTTAGCAGGCCAATGCTCAAACCACTGAGCTATCCCTCATGAAACAGTGTTTCCTAATATCCAGCCTGGACCTCCCTCACTGCAACTTGAGACCATTGCTCATTGTTCTGTCATCTACTTCCACCGAGAACAGCTGAGCTCCATTCCCTTCAGGTAGTTGAAAGCCGCTATCAAATCCCCCCTCATTCTTCTCTTTTGCAGAATAAATAAGCCCAGTTCCCTCAACCTCAGTACTTCACTTTAATACAGTGATCTGTAGGGGATTGTGATTTCACCTCCTGCTTGAATGTGAAGACAGGATCATATTAAAATCCACACACAGATTTTGTTTTAATAATCTTACTGCAACAGTTGGGCTGAATCTGATTAGCACAAATGTGCTATCGTTCTCTATGTTCAATTCTTTCAGTTGGAGTCCTCAGTCTTTACAATTATTTTCAGAGTAGAGGATCTTGACAATTGATCACCCTAGCCAACATTTTGAGCAACACATCTGAAGCTTTTTTGAGGCTTCTTGCATAAGTGGCAGAGCTAAAATTTCAGGCTTGTTTTTGTTTTTTAACTGAAAGCAAAAATAAATAAATATTTCTGATTTCATGATTTCTTGTGTGCTTCCCTCTTTCCCCTCTCTATAACAAGCACACATTTAGATGCAAATGTCAAAGGCATTATTTTTTTCCCTCTGGGTGTACATCACTATCTCTTTAATGATTGGCTGCCTGGCAACCGATGAAAGTACTTCCCCTCCCCTCCCAGACAAAGAGTTTGATCCGAAGCCCACTGAAACAAATCAGAGTCTTTTCAATGACCTGAATGGGCTTTGGATCCAGCCCAAAGACTCCGCCCATTATCTCTTCAGAGGCAGAATCCCAAGCATGGGATCTTGAGCCACTTAGAGGGCAGTGCAGAGAGTTGCTGTTGCACCAACAGGGTATTTCTGAAGATCACCTTGAAATACATTTGATTTTTTTGCACTGAGTAATACAATTTATCTACATGAAATCCCTTACATGGATTTTGGTTTTCATACATTCAAGTTTATGCAGTATTTTGTGGAAATGTTTGTATACCACATATTTCCTGATAGTGTTTAAGAAATATTTTAATACAAAATAATGTGTCATTTTATTATTTTAAAATGTGTAAATACAACATTCATCTAGGGCTTTCATGCATGAGATATTTGGCAATAAGCAAATGCTGCATTTTGGGACTCAGGGAATAAATGCTGCCAGAATTCGCTTTAATATCTTTAAAATTTTGCATTTTGTTGTTTCTTACCAGGTACCATTTCTGTGAACACATTACGTACACCTTACACTGCACCAGGAGAAAGCGAAATCCTAGACCTAGATGATGACTTGTATCTCGGAGGCTTGCCAGAAAATAAAGCAGGGCTGGTCTTTCCAACAGAGGTGTGGACAGCACTTCTCAATTACGGATATGTTGGCTGCATCAGAGACTTGTTTATTGATGGCCAAAGCAAGGATATTCGACAAATGGCTGAAATTCAAAGCACTGCTGGAGTGAAACCCTCATGCTCAAGAGAAACTGCAAAACCATGCCTGAGCAACCCCTGTAAAAACAACGGTGTATGCAGGGATGGGTGGAACAGATATATCTGTGATTGTTCTGGTACAGGCTACCTTGGCAGATCATGTGAGAGAGGTAGGTTTCAAAAGATTGTGCATGACTCTACAGTGTAGAAATTAACAATGATTAAAAATGGCAAGAACTGTGTTAACCTTTTTAAAAAACAACCTTCATTGCCTGTTGCTCTTCTTCACACTGGTTTTATATTGGCAGAAAACTAAATTGAATCAAGTGGCCATGTGGCCATATGAAAGAGTTTGGGGGAGATTTTCAAAGGCACAAATGGCAGGTAGGTGCCTAACTCCCAGTCATGATGAGTAAGAGTCAGGTGCCTATCTGCTATTTGTGACTTTGAAAATCCCCGCTTTTGTCATTTTACAAGCTGAGCTGTGAAGAGCTTTGTGACAACATGAGAAAGTACTTTCTCTTATTAATTTACTGAAAGGTAACTCTGTGAAACCTGAATTCACCACAGTCTGACTCTGGAATGAGGACGGAGTCTCCACGCACGTGCACTGGTATAACCCCACTAACTACTGTACATTCTTGAATTCCATGATTGAAATTCTGGCTTCATTGAAGTCCTTGGCAAAACTTCCACTGACTTCAGTGATTCCAGGATTTCACCTCTTGAATGTAAATGAGAAAAAATCAGGCCCCTGGAATCTAGGTCCACTCTTTGCAGTTTAAAAAAATGTCTAGTCCATAGGGGAATAAAATTGCTGTTCATCATAAGTAGTAAAATAATTTATATTGCAAATTAATGAATATAACCTTTAGCTGTGAAGATGAGTGTAAAATCAGATAGTAGCTATACAAGTTTAATTTTAAAAAATTGGAGAGGAAAAGAAATTTGGGTCGTACAAGCATAGGTTATTTCTGATATCATTTCTGTTTTATTTAAATTAGTTTAATTAACACCTTAATAATCTGCAAACACAGTGGAATATCAGTGATATTTAAAAGTAGTATATTTCAATAATAACACTGAGAAGAATTTGATGCTGTTTTGTTGAGTCATGTATATACAACTTATACTAATGGGCAATTTTTTCTGTGTGCAATACACAGTTTTATAATAAAAAAGGAACATTGAGTAGTTCATTTTAATATTTTGTATCAAACAGATAGAGCTTTTATTTTTAAATTGACACCAAACAGAATCTGTAAAGACACTTTCAGTGCTTTGCACACACATTGCATAAATCTTAGCTGCAATACATTAACCATGATTTGTTAGAATTGTCAGCTATAGTACTTGTATTTTAGTAACTGAACATTAAATCTGCTTTTCTGTTTCTCTTTTTATAAGAAATCTTTACTTTTGTAGTCTAATATTCTCTCTTCTGTGATTTTATTACAATACAAGCAAAGACCCAGACCTTTTATTAATATATTTCAAGAAAAGAGAGAAATGGAATTTAACATCCTTATTTGTAAGGATAAGTGGGGAAACTAACAGTTTATCAGAACAAAAATCTCATTTAGTGTTTGTATTCCAGTTTGAACAAGAAATGCTCAAATGCCAGAACTCTTATTTTGTGAAATCTTATATTACAATTGACTCATAATATAGTCTTCCCTTCTAGCCGAAACCTAATCTGCAAGTTTATTGACTGTCAGTTAAAGTTTTTTCTGTATAGTTTAATTCATTTTTCTAGGTAAAGTGGTCACCTAAAGATTTTACTGTTTAAAAATAAAACTGATGATTTTTTTTTTAAGAAAGTCTAGATATAATCTTGAGGAAGTCCCATCACTTTTGTGGTAAATGAAGTCAGGTTATTGGCATTTAAAAGTAGGTCCCAGACTTTTAAAAATGCAAGCCCCTTTCGCTAGAGGCCAGTTATTTTGATGTCCCCATATTGTTCTATTACTGGTGGAGTGAAGTTGGCAGAGGGCATAACCAAACTGTCAGATGAATTACAAAAACCTTCAGTTAAATATGCATGGTGTACCACCCTGTGGCAAAATTCCGCTATTACATATGGAGAAGTAAAAATAGTACTTACATCTTTCCAGATCAGGAGGAGCTAGGAAATATTTACATATTTCAGTCATTAGAGACAGGGAAAACTAACATATGCAAATCTGCAAATGAGAATTTAATATCAAACTTCATCATAGGAATTTGTTATAAACATATTTAACAGGTCACAAGAACTCGCACAGAATCCTTTTCATCTCCAGTTATTTCCCCCCCTAGTATATTTTTAGCCATTATCCAGTTCAGGACTTAATTTCCTTGCACACATAACTTCACCTACTGGGAGTGATGGTAATATGGTATTCTTACTAGCTTCCTCACAATCGTATCTGGCTCTTGTCCAGCAGAAAGCTTTGTGCAATCAGTGCAGGATCTTTTCCTACCCTAGGGTTTCCTAATCCAGAGGAAACTGCACTGAAAGCAGTTCTCCTTCCAGTAATATTTGTATCCTACATGGTCATGCATTAATACGATTACAGCTTTTGAGATTCTGAAAGCAGTGTGTTGGCATTTTACCACACAAATTGTTATAACTACTATCAGTGTGGAATAACTGATACAATAATGTATTTAGTAATATAAATGACACCATTATAATTGTTGTAAGTAATTGAAGTAAAATAAGAACATGTTCACCTCCACAAACAATAGAGCCCTATAAAGTGGGAAACCATGTTAGAATAAAATATTTGAGGTTAAACAACTGGGCTCTGTAATTATGTGTTAGGAAATTAGGATATCTACAGCAAACATGGCATATATTTACATTTTATGATACTAACATTTATGTGCCATGAAGCTTTCTTTGCCTTAGTAATCAAAGAAATAATTTATCCTTGTTATATGTATCAATACTGTACAATAAAAAATATTATAAATTAATATTTATGGTAGGTCTACACTACAAGTGCTACAGCAGCACATCTGCTATGCTGCTGCAGTGTTATACTGTAGACCTACTACAGCCACAGAAGGGGATTTTCCATCACTATAGTAAATCCACTCCCTTGAAACAGTAGCTAGGTTGGTGGAAGAATTCATCCATCGACCTAGCTGAATCTACAGTGGAGATTAGATTGACCTAACTACATCACACAGGGCGTAAAATTTTTCACAGCTGTAAGTGATGTAGCTGGGTCACCCTAAGTTTTACATATAGAGCAGGCATCAGATAAATTAAATGTATTCAGGTCAGCAGGGCCTGATTAAATTCATCCTAGGGTACTTAAGAAACTAGCTGAAGCAATCTCAGAACTGTGAGCAGTTATCTTTGAGAACTCATGGAGGACATGTGACGTCGCAGAGGACTGGAGAAGGGCAAACAGACTATGTATCTTTGAAAAAGGGGGGAAATACAGACCAGTCAGCCTAACTTTGATATCTGGAAAAATACTGGAACAAATTATTAAACAGTTTGTAAGCACCTAGAGGCCAGTAAGGTAATAGGTAATAGCCAACATGGATTTGTCAAGAACAAATCATGCCAAACCAACCTAATTTCCTTCTTTGACAGGGTTAGTGGCTAATTGGATAGGGAAAGCTGTAGATGTGAGGCTTTTGATACTATGCCACATGACTCTCATATGCAAAGTAGGGAAATTTGGTTTAGATGAAATCACTGTAAAGTGGGTGCATAACTGGTTGAAAGACTGTACTCAAAGAGTAATTATCAATTACTCTTTGTAAAATTGGGAGGATGTATCTATTGGGCTCCTGCCTGAGTCTGTCCTGGGTCCAGTGCTATTTAATATTTTCATTCATGACTTGGATAATGAGGTGGAGAGTATGCTTATAAAATTTGTGGATGACACCAAGAAGAGAGAAGTTGCAAACACTTTGGAGGAAGGATTAGAATTCAAAATAACCTTGACAAATTGGAGACTTATTCTGAAATCAACAAGATGAAATTCAATAAAAACAAGTTCCAAATACTGCACTTAAGAAGGAGAAATCAAATGCACAAATACAACAATATGTAGAACTGGCTAGGTGGTAGTAGTGAAGAAAAGGATGTGGGGATTAAAGTGGATCAGAAATTTAATTAGAGCCAACAATACAATGCAGTCGTGAAAGAGGCAAGTAGCATTCTGGGGTGCATTAATTGGCATATTGTTTGTAAGACACAGGAGATAATTGTCCCACTCTGCTCATCACTGGTGAGACTTTGGCTGGAATACTATGTCTAGTTCTGGGTGCCACACTTTAGGAAAGATGAGAACAAATTGCTATCCTTTGGATTCTCGCCAACAAAAATGATTAAAGGTCTAAAAAACCCTGACCTATTTGGACAGGTAAAATAAAAAAAAACTGGAAATTTTTAGTCTTGAGAAAGGAAGGTGGATGGATACCCTGGTAAGTCTTCAAATATGTTTGTGGCTGTTATAAAGAGGATTGTGATCAATTGCTCTCCATGTCCACTATAGGTGGGACAAGAAGTAATCAATATAATCTGCAGCAAGAGGGATATAGGTTAGATATTAGGAAATACTTTCTAACTATAAGGATAGTTAAGCACTGAATAGGCTTCCAAGTGAGGTTGTGGAATCCCTGTCTTTGGAGGTTAAAAAAAGCTTAGACAAACATATGTTTGGGATGGTCTAGATATACTCAGTCCTGCCTCAGTGTCAAGTGCTGGATTTCACAAGGTTCCATCCGGGCCCATATTTCTGTGATTCTATGAATAGAGGGTGAGTCTATAATCTGATCAGATTAGTAACTAAGGAAAAGTCATAAGACACAAAAGCCATTTTATGCTCATTCCAGCCTATTTAAAGTTAATAGTTTTTTGTGTGTGTGTGTGTGCATAAATTGGGTTGTATGTGCTTATTTTCCTATTGTAACAAATTCTTGGTTATACGTAAAGTAAAAACATCAGTATAATCTATATGGATTGGTTTAGTTGTTTATGGAAACTAAAGCAGATGGAGTGACAGATGTCATAGCAATATAATTTGACTTTGTCTCTGATTTTCATCATGGATCACAATATGTGACTGCCTCTTGGCAAAGCCTTTCACAGGTGCATACTTTTGACTGGACAACAAGGAACAATGCATGAGAGCAAATTTATTGAAGAAAGGACAGGCATACAAAGTTGCAAGGAGTTAAATTAAATGAACTTTCCACAGGGGAAATACACTTGAGTGTATTTTTTCCTCTGTTTGAATTGTCTCTGTACATTTTTTAATAAAATAGAAAAACTCCTAACAAATGCAGGACAATATGAAAAATCATGTGTTTCCTATTGTTATAATAACCTCATCTCCTACCTATTTAATTACTACAAATTTCATCCTTTGCACCCTGCTAAATCCTGTGGGGCTAGATTCTCCCGCCCTACTTTTGTTGTGTCGTGAGGACATTCCCCTCAAATAATCCTCCTGGAGTAAAGTACTACTTGCCATGTATGAAGGTGGCAGAATCTTACCCATGTTAAACATTTATCCTAACTGTAGTGTAACAATTTCAGTTTTCATCCATATTTTATCCAGTAATTATTTATAGATTGAGAATTATTAGAAACTACTCCCAGAGACCCCTCAAGTCTGCCACTATTTGCTTTATTTCATCCAAGCTGCTTTTTGAAGAAAAGGGTGTTAACATCCAATATCACGGATCTTTCCTTCACATTTTGATGTATTGGGTCATGTCACGAAGTCTCCTGTTGACTGTAGTATTTTTTAAATCTAACTAAGTCACTTCTTATTGCAAAACATGAAACTATTTTATCTGGTTATGTGAAGTTTTAGATTTTTGGGGGAAATTTTAAAAAAGTAGAAAAATAAAAATAAAATAATGAATACACTTGCAAACACACATTGAAGTCATTTGAACTACTCCATGATCTGGATCTCTAATAGTTACAGATCTGGAATGAGCACTATTAAGGGGCAAATTCTGTTCTTTTGTACTTAAGCGTAAATTCTCTGATTTAAGAATGTAGTTGCTATGAAGGAAAGATATATAAGTTGTTAATGACTTTCTCTGTTGTGGTATTAAAATGTAATGTTATTGTGTTACAGTGTAACCTATACAGCTTAGCCAAAATCAGGTTTCATTGTCCTAGGCATTCTATAAACACATAGTCCCTGCCACACAGAGCTTACAGTCTAAATAGAAAACAAGAAAAAAAAAAAAAGTAAAGGGGAAACAGAGGTAAATTGACTTGGCCACACAACAGGTCAATGGTAAAGATAGATATACTACCCGTGTCCCCTGAGTTCCAGTCCAGTGCACTATCACTGGTCATGCAATGTCACCAAAATGTAACCTGCTTAAATTCTTACAGAATTCACAAAGTGTTTTGGACTACCCAAAGCTGCATTTTTTGTGTGAAAAAGTTTCATATAAAAAAATCATCCAGCTGGGAGGGAAAGGATGTAGGGGGGATGATGCATCATCTTTCCCTCAAAATGTCAGTGTTGGAAAACGCTTCTTCCACCTCCACATTGTGGAACCCTGTGTGAGACAGGTGCAAAGACCATGCTAAAGTGACTTGTGAGGAAGCCATGATTACACTTCAATACATAAATTATGGAGCAGAACTAGTTAGTAAAATAGTTTTAAAAAATTGAAGCAGCCTGATGAAACAGACTGGGTTTTTCAGGATAACATCTTCAATGTTTCATTGAGTATAAATCCTTTTAAACTGTATCTCAAAAAAGGTGTTTGAAATCCTTTCAGATGTCCTTACTCGACTCCTCCACATTTTCATAGGCTATCATCATTTTAACTTTTATTACATGCCATGGATATTCAAATTAATCATGATATAGGCAGAAATACAAAACATAATCCCCGTATAAGAGTTTATAACAATTTAAAATACTGTTGTATCTGGACCATATCACAGCTAATTATGAAGTGAGGAATGGGATAACTGAAACTGGCCCACAACTGGTCCTTTGTTTTTCAATACCGTATACTTCAGTCTTCGTATTTCAATGTCCTGATCTGCTACTGCCTTGAAAACGCACTCTTCTTCCCAGTCAAACTTCTCATCCTACCCACATCCTTCACTCCTCTTCACATGAGCTTCATTGCTCCTGTATAAGACAAGCCAAACCTCCCACTCCTCACATTGAATAAATCATTTTCTTTTTTCTCTGATACTTATTTTTAGAGCTCTTGTCCCATTCCCTCTCACCTCTCACTGCTCCCGACATTTTTCTTCTCGTTGTCAATGGAATAGGAGTAATAAATAATTAATTCCCCATCAGTGATGCAAGTCTAAAATTTAAAAAAAGAGACGGCTACTACTGCGTCAAAGGGAGGTGGCATGGAGAATGACTGGGGGGATGGAGGAAAGGTGGGAGGAAGTAGGAAATATTGGAGTAAATAATGTAGTATATATAGTTTCAGAGGAAAGTAAGAAGTCACTTACTGGGCAATGGAGGCCGGGGCGGCTCCAGGCCCCAGCATGCCAAGCATGTGCCGTGGGGGGCGCTCTGCCGGTTGCCAGGAGGGCGGCAGGTGGCTCCGGTGGACCTCCCGCCTGTGGAGGGTCCACTGGTCCCGCGGCTTCGGTGGAGCATCCGTGCTTGGGGCCGCCGTGCTTGGGGCGGCTAAATGGCTAGAGCCACCCCTGAATGGAGGGCTAAGCATTCCTCAATAATAGGAGGAAGCAGATGCATCGAGAACAAGACAGGAAGGGAAGAAAATAGAATAGAGAGGTGTGAGCTCATTTTCTGTTCACTTGACAGATATAAATCTTTAATTTTAATTGGAAAACATTTTTATTGTAAATTTTAGCCCTTAATTCTAGCCCTTTGGGTTGAACTTTATGTCCAAATTGCTCAAGGTATACACTGAAGTATAAAAACATCCCTTTGGCCCTTTGAGGAGTTTGTCTCCTTTTTGAAAAAAACAAATGAGAGAATAACAAAAAATGTGGCAGGGTTTTTCAAAAGGGGGCTAGGAGAAGATTCACAGGAAAGTAGATAGGAATTGGGAATCTCTATTCTCTTAGACAATTTAGAAAATCCCTGCCTACATCAACATTAACAGCCTGATTATCCTCTCACACCAGTTTTACATCTGTTTAACTCCACTGACTTCACTGAAGATAATTTAGATGACACTATTTCAAATAGAAACAGAATCAGGCCCTGAGAATTTCAACAGCTATGTATATAAAGATAAGACTTACATTTTTTGAGCATGGAAGGGAAATATTTCTTTAAGTAAAGTTATCAGTTCATAAATTCATCCAAGAAATGTTTCATTTCATCAGTTTTTCCCAAACAAGGATTAACATCTCACTTGTGTTGGATAATTCTTCCCTGTACCTGTGATTTGATGCTGCCGTGAAAAACAAAAAGAAAAACTAGCTAGAATCAATGGCTTCCAGTATCGTTTAATAAAGGAGCTTTCCCTGTTTTGCTTCCATCACTGTAATGATAGTAAAACTGTTACTCCCTGCCCTAGAGGCTGTGCCTCCTCTTAACAAGTAGAATATTATTCAACATTTATCACAGCCATTTTGAGCTTAAACCTCTGCTCTAATAGCATTTAATCTAATGAACCTCTTTGGAGCAGCTGAAAAAAAAAACAATCTATGTCACCATCATGCACACAGCCCCTTACTCATGTGAGGGTTATGGGCACAGATGACAAGAGCTTTAATCCACAGTAGTCCTTTGAGACTCATATGTACATGGGCCAAACTGGACAGTCTCTACGGAAAAGGATAAATGGACACAAATCAGATATTAGGAATGGCAATATACAAAAACCTGTAGGAGAACACTTCAACCTCCCTGGCCACACTATAGCAGACCTTAAGGTGGCCATCCTGCAGCAAAAAAACTTCAGGGCCAGACTTCAAAGAGAAACTGCTAAGCTTCATTTCATCTGCAAATTTGACACCATCAGCTCAGGATATAACAAAGACTGTGAATGGCTTGCCAACTACAAAACCAGTTTCTCCTCCCTTGGTTTTCACACCTCAGCTGCTAGAACAGGGCCTCATCCTCCCTGATTGAACTAACCTCGTTATCTCTAGCTTGCTTGCATATATATACCTGCCCCTGGAAATTTCCACTACATGCATCTGACGAAGTGGGTATTCACCCACGAAAGCTCATGCTCCAAAACGTCTGTTAGTCTATAAGGTGCCACAGGATTCTTTGCTGCTAATAAAGACATACCAATTATACAACTAGGCCATAACTGTCATACTATCCTTTTCTTGCTGTCCAATCTCCAGGAATTATTTTAGGGAATCTACAATCAGCCCTAAAATATCTATTCTGATATGGGGACAAGAAAAGATTTTGCTCAGTTTGTCATAGTCCCACTGCTTTCAGTATATCTGCATTTATCGAGTATTTAAAATCGCTCTAAACTCCTCTTAACTAACATGCCAATTACAAAATCTTATTCCAGATTTTCAGTAACTGTACCAAAACCTTTTTGACCATGATAAAGGCCCTTGGAGTTCTCTACACATACCAGATACCAGGACTTGTCCTTTGTAAAACTGCCCCTTCCAACTGAGCCAGAGGAACTTCAAAAAATTGGAATTAAATGGGATGCCCAAAAATATCTCACTGAGGTCTGTTAGACAATGAAATTTATCATCAGAACCATGAGCAATAATTCCTTTACCTGTCTGTTCTGTACGATTTTTTATTTAAGAAGGGCAGAAACTCCCTTCTCCTCCTTCCCAACGCTGTTTTTTCCTGCAAATATAGAACTGATAAAATCTCCCAGACTTGCAATTTCTAAAGCCTTAATGACAATATTATCAGTCTGTTCTTCCAGTGTCTGGGTGACTTCCACAAATAATTTTACTGGTGAGGGTTTAGGGGGTGGAAATGAATTTAAAATAATGTAACGCACCTGCCACACAACTCCAGTATGACTTTGGAGGATTTATATGCCTTCAAACTTTGTTGTAGTGACCTGCCTTTACATTGGATAATGCCTGGAAAATGTAGAGACAGTTTCTTTCTCTAGTGATTGCAAAAGTTTTAAAATTTATGTTAAGTAAACCAACAACCTTACCACCATTTGGTTTTTCTAGTGGAATTTTCTATGTACTCACTGTAGCATCCAAATTCCTGGCAAATACTAATCCATTTAGGTTCATAACACTGGTGATATAAGGAATAATTATCCCCATTTTGCAGATGAAGAAACTAAAACATAGAAAGAATAAGTAGCTTTTTTTGCTCAATAAAGCCTGTGGTAGAGCCAGCAATAGAACAAAGCTCTCCTGATTCACAGTCTAGGGCCTTAGCCACAGAACCATTTATCCTCTCCAGCTGAATAATGAAATCCACTGGTAACAGGACATTCTGACCATTGAAATAGACTGGAAAAGTCTGCTGGCAGAAAAAAGGTGCACATTTTGAATCCCAAACTGGAACTTGCATGTGAGAAATCCTCTCACCACTCTAAGCCAGCAATCCATTTTAATTGCCATCTGGCAAAGAGCTGACATCTTTGTGACAGTGTGAGGTTCTCTCACTTACTGCTTTCTACTGGTAAAGAAGATACCAGACCAATGCCATCAGCCACTTTCCACGCAGTCCTCAACATCTAACACTTTCTAGTCAGTCGCTTCTGCTTGAAATTACCATATATACTCGTTCATAAGCCGAATTTCTTTAGTAAAAAAGTGAAGCACCAGAGAAGGGGGTCGGCTTATGAACAGGTGTAGAGAGGAAGAGGTGAGACACAACCCCTCCCCCCAACAGAGGGAGCAAGAAGAGGCAGCAGAACCAGAAGGTAAGAGGCGGGGCCAGAGTCTCTCTGCTTCTGGCCATGCTGCTCTCCCCCTAGCCTCCGAAGCAGCTGCAGCTTTGGAGCTGGCAGGCTGCAGCCTTGCCACTCGACCCTGCCCACTAGAGTAGGCTGTGGCCATGCTGCCTGGGTGCCAGAGCACGCTGCGGCCGCGCTCCCTGGCCCAGCCCGCTGGAACATGCTGCGGCCGCGCCGCCCGATCTGGCCCACCGGAGCAGGCTGCGTCCATGCTGCCCAGCCTGCCGGAGCAGCTCCAGCCAGGCCAGAGACATCCTCCCCTGGCCTTCCCCAGATAAGGTGGGAAGAGGTGGGATGGGGAGAGTGTGGGGGTCCTGGGCTAGGAGATGGGGTCATAATGGAGGTGGTCACAGAGGTTACTCCTTTGAACCTCAGCTTCTCCTCCCCCCCCAAATTTCCCCACCAGTTGCTGTCCCGGACCATCAGGGTAAGCAGCTGGCGCGCCGGGACACTTTGTTTACTTAGGTTTACCTCCGTGCCTGCGGGCGCTCAAGGAAAACAAGCTATCTCGGCCCACCAGTGGCTTATCCTCGTGGCCTGGGAGCCAATGTTTGCTGACCCCTGAATTATAGGGTTGGCTTATGAATGGGTCATAAAAATTTTCCATTTTTACTTATCCATCTTGGGGAGGTTGGCTTATAAACGAACCAGCTTATGATCAAGTATATACGGTATCTCATAAAATGGAAAAATGTTAAAGACCTCTTCTAAACTAGGGGCATTTAAACAATCCACAGTAGTTTTCCATATTTCCTTGTAAAATACTTTAGCACATACAATAGGCTGGGTAATAATTTCCTTTGTTTAGTCATCTCCTGACCTATGATTCCAGGTTCCACCGAAGCCAATGTAGGGAGGAGGGATTTAGGACCTGGGAAACCTTTTGGGAAAGGGGCAGCCTATACAGGAAGGATGAGCTCCATCTAAACCAGAATGAAACCAGATTGCTGGCATTTAAAATTTAAAAAGTCGTAGAGCAATTTTTAAACTAAGGTTTGGGGGAAAGCCAACAGGTGTGAAAGAGCAACCTTGGCCCCACCCCAGAGCCTGCACCCCCAGCCCAGAGCCCTGACCTCCTCCCGCACCCCAACCCCTTACCCCAGGCCTGGGCCCCCGCCAAACTGAGCCCCCTCCTGCACCCCAAACCGCTTATTCCTGGCCCCACCCCAAAGTCTGCACCCCTAGCCCGGAGCCCTGACCCCTTTTTGCACCCCAACCCTCTGCCCCAGCCCTGAGCCCCTCCCACATCCCAAACCCCTCATCTCCAGCATCTGCATCAACAATTTTCTTCAACTGGGTCGCCAGAAAAAAAAAGTTTGAAAACCACTGCTTTAAGGGTTCTTTTTGATAACTTGGTAATAACCATATTCAGGGTAATAAGAACCTTACTGGTTTAAACAGAAAAAGCCCTCAGAGAATGATCAAAGTAGATGACTCAGAGGTGAGTTTTCAAGATGGGAGTGTACTATTGACCTGGATAGCTTTGACCTAAGTTTATGCAATTAGGCCTCAATCTTGCAAGCTCTTGCATATGTGATTTTATGCACATGTACATAAAGTCCTGCACATGTATAAGGACTTATCGCATTGGGCCTTAAAAAGTATTGTATAGCAATTGAGTTAATTAAAATTAGTCTAAAAGTTGCATTGCTTGTCCCCAAACCCTGAGATTTGCGATTTCAAATCAACTTTGCTTATGTATGTCAACAATGATTGTTATACTATTTTTCAACTTGATGGTATTGGATCTTTTGGCTATATACATGTGTTGGCTTTTCTATTAACAGTTTCAGTAAATACAATATAACTATTTATTTTGTAATTAGCAGTTTTTTTGTCCATTTCCAGAGGCAACAGTTTTAAGCTATGATGGAAGTATGTTTATGAAGATACAGCTCCCTGTTGTTATGCATACAGAGGCAGAAGATGTGTCCTTACGGTTCAGGTCTCAGCGAGCTTATGGCATTTTAATGGCAACTACTTCTAGGGAATCTGCAGATACACTTCGTTTGGAGCTGGATGCAGGACGAGTTAAACTAACGGTCAACCTAGGTAACAAACCCTTCCCCCCCTCCAGAAATTAACGTCTTCAGCATTCTTATTCTTATTATTTTGCTTGCAAGCATTTATTGAACAGCCTGTTTGACATTAAAATTAGATTATATATGTATATATATCATGCATATATATACACACACACACACACACGTCCATTTTTTAAAGTTACTGATTTTTATTCTTTTGGTTTTGCATTTTTTATTCTTTACACAGTCTAACATAATCCATCATAATATATTTTGTACTATTGTGTGTTCTAAAAAGAGAAGGCCAGTTCATCAGTGACATTTCTAGGTGAAATAATTTTAACCTGCTTGATTTCTGAGAATTGGTCTCTACCCACAGATTTTTCATAATTAGCAGCTACAGAAGTTGAGTGTACAGAGAGAAACTGTTCCAGCTATTATATGTAGGTCAGTGTAATTTTAGCTCCACCAATTAACATAACATATATATGCATAATCAAAAAATGTCTAATTTTCACACATGAAATATTGTACATTATGTCAACTGATGGGCGTTATTGGTTTCTTCTTTTTAGCAGTCACATCTGTAGTGAAATCCATCTTTTCTTTTATGAACAATTCTGTAGTGGTATTTTTGTGTCAAAAGATAACACAACCCTTCAATGCCCGAAGTCTGCGGCCCTCAGCAAACAGCCATGTGAACACAAAAAACACAAGCCCTTCTACAGAAAACAAATTAATAAAATGCTATCCTGGTTTGGCATATAAATAACAAAATTTTAAGTTACTATTTTCTGTAATAAGTATCAAACTCCACATGCCTTTTCATTTTGCTATTTGTTTTTGTTGTTGTTTTTGAGAGAGAGAGAAGAGAGTATGAAAGAGAATAAACACAGTAAATAATAACTCATATAGGTTATTTTACATTGTTGCTTTCAAGACTGATGAATAACTATCTAAATTATCTGTTTATATGGTGATTTCATAGATATAATATTAAAGTGTGTAGATAACCTGATGATGAGCTCACACCCCTTATGTAGAAAAGTAGGTCACTGAATTACTATTCTGATATTTACGGGAGGTAGGGGTGAGAGGAGGGGAGAGGTTGAAAGGGAGAGAAGGGAATTAAAAGTTAAGACAACAAAGAGACTGTTCTCTTATAGTTCCCTCTTGTGACAGCCTAGGGTTATTGCAAGCTGATAAAATGTTTTGAATAACAAAATGGCATTGTGGGGCCTCCTTCAGGAAAGCTTTCTGTAGTAAGAGGTGTGTAAGTGCTGGTCCCTGGCTGTTTGCAACCACTTTTCTGATGCGGTTGACGACACATGACAAACTGAGCTATATGGAAACAAAATCTAGGTTTTATATTATTTATGCTCCTCAAAGGTGCTGAAGATAAATTATTGTACGTACAAAACAGTGTTGCACATTTTTAAGATCTAGGGTCATAATCCAACAAAATGATTCTCCAGAGCAATCCAGTCTGTTTTCATATACAGTAGATATCTATATAGGTATAAAAAGAAAGTAAACACAAAAACAATACCTGTGTTAGCTATAATATTTATTGCACACAAATAACAATTGCGAATTCTTAGGGGAGAACTAAGGTAAAAAGAGATGATATTCCTGAATGCCTGGATTTTCCAAATACAGTGTTCTTAGATATTAATATGAGACTTTAAATACAATCATTGTTCTGCTGTGAATTGGTTATATACATTTACAATATATACTACAGTGTGAACTATTTACAAACATAGGAAGTGCTTTATATTTTACTACATAGTTTAATAGTAAGAAAAAAGTCCACCTTTGAGGTGTACTATATAACTGTGGTCCAAAATGAATGATAGTGGCTTGGCCTGCTCTATGCCCCATTGTGACGGAGCACTTTTTAATTACACTGAGAAAAATTATCTGTTCTTTCATAGATGGGGAGAAAGTTGTGGCCTGCCTCAATCAAGCATTTTTGACAGTTAAACATGAGTTTTCACTTAGATTTGTCACCATGTAGCTTTGTTTGAAATTGGCCATTTTTGACTCTATACTGCCATTTCTACGTATAAAGTTTTATTGCGTTATATCTGGGTTACAGCAATATGTTAAGACTAATCATTTGGAGTGGCCATATTTGCATGTGTCTGTCCCCGGAAGGGTGGACTGTGATTTTATTGGATGTCTGCAGCTATTACCTTGAAGGATAAATTTTCATTTTTCATCTATTCTTCCCCATCTAGACTGTATCAGGATTAACTGTAATTCCAGTAAGTGCCTATTCAAAATTTTTAAAATGTTATTCCTCCATTATAAAAGTATGCAAACTAGATGAAAAGACTGTGTACAGTTTACAAGCATTTGATAACTCAGTACTGAAATGCTATATTTATTACACGGGTGTACAAAGTCATCATATTTTCTCTACTGTAAATTGAATATTTTCTCTTGCACACCCACTTAAACCTCAAAAATAAGTAAAAAATTAAGGACACTAAAGGTTTTAAATAGAGGGGGAAATAGTGTAAGGTTTGTTATAGCCTTAGCTATACAGTACGTAACTATCCTACTGAATTAATCAAACTGGATTCCTTTATTGACAATAGCCAAGGAGTACTGAACAAACATTCATGACTTTCCACAACCTGTTCTGCAGTCTTTTTCCAATTGTTCCTTGGCCTTTCACCTCTAATCTATGGTGAGACTCTCTGAACATAATTGTCCTTACTACAACAATTCATATTCCATAATCCTCCCAAGCAATTAACCATATTTACTTGTTGCTTCCTGCACAATTAGTTTTGCTAAACACTTGTTTTATGGATATGTAATATATGGGTAGTATTAAGTTAAGGATATTAATGTGTCTGACAAAAACTACATTTATATGATGATTTTTTACACTCTAATCATGTAAGAACCCTTACATTGAACAATTTTTATCTGTGCTATGCATATTAATGAAACAGAGGGAAATATTTGCCAGATGAATGGACTAAATTCTATCCTTTCTGATATTATTTGGATTAAGAGGATATATTCCGAAAGGGGATAAAGGACTGTGATTTTATTTTGAGTCAGAGGACCTCCTGAATGGTGTCAACACAATTATCTATAGTAAGTACCATAGATTTTAGTTGCTTTATTTTCTTCTCCTGGGTTTTGGTGTCCAGAATTGGTCCTACGCAAATATTAAAAGCCAAATAAAAACTATTTAAACATAGCCACCAATAGTACTAAACTCTCCATAATTCATTAGAATAATTACCCATAATATTTTTCTAGTCCATGAAGAAAAATAGGAAGGTACATTTCCTACTATATAATATGCAATAATATGCAATGCAGATAGATCCTGCACTAAACAAGCTGCATGAGAACAGAAGTAATGCTTCATTTGTAAAGAAGTTAAACAGAAATCATATTATAAAGCAGTATGTTCTTTAGGTAAGTATTACATTCTAAAATGTATTCAGACTTAAAATCTTAACACATTTTAAAACTGTATTTTAAATTAATGTAGAACAAATGTGTCTGCTTGTAGGACAAAGTGGTTTCTTCATAAGAATAGCGTTTCCTAAGGTTCCAGTTCAAGGAGAAAGTATGTCTATTTGTCTGTTCCAAATGTGGTCAAAGGCTGGGCATATCTTTTTCTTGAATAAGGTCTTCAGATCTAAAACAAGTAGCTATTTGGCACAATTGCAATGACCTTATTTGCTGTTGGCAAATGCAATTTTTCTCTGAATGAAACAATAGATGGTAATGCAGATTTCCTTGATTTCCTATAGAATTTCACAAAATCCCTCCCAGAGGAGATTTAATAACTTTGAAGAAATCTGGAATTATTAATCCATAATATATTATTTGTTTCACTTTGTGTCAACTTTGGACAAGATCAGGTGTCATAAAAATTAAGTAAAATGAGTGGTGCAGATAAATGCCATCTCAGTGTTGGATCAAGAAAGAACCTACTAAAGTAGAGCAGATAATCTAATTAGAGTGCCTATGGGCTTAAAATGAGCAGTGATGTGGTCAATGGCAAGGATCCCAATACAGTGATTATTATGCCATTATTAATCCTTCTTGTCTTCAGACTAGAGAAAAGCCTGTATAGAGTCTTTGGGTTAAGTTTAGAGGTGAGAGCAACAGGGATGGTGTTTTGCTGGACGTCTGCTGTAAACCACCAGACCAGGAAGATGAGGTAGACGAGGTTTTCTTCGAACAACTAACACAAGTTTCCAGATCACAGGTCCTGGTTCTCATGGGGGACTTCAATCACCCTGACATCTGCTGGGAGAGCAATATAACAGTGCACAGACAATCCAGGAAGTTTTTGGAGAGTGTTGGGGACAACTTTCATGTGCAAGTGCTGGGGGAACCAACTACGAGCTATGCGCCTCTTGGCCTGCTGCTTACAGACAAGGAAGAATTGGTAGGGGAAGTAGAAGTGGGTGGCAACCTAGACAGCAGTGACCATGAGATGGTCGAGTTCAAGATCCTGACAAAATAAAGAAAGGAGAGCAGCAGAATACAGATCCTGAACTTCAGAAATGCAGACTTTAACTCCTTCAGGGAACTGATGAGCAGGATCCCCTGGGAGGCTAATATGAGGTAGAAAGGAGTCCAAGAGAGCTGGCTGTATTTTAAAGAAGCCTTATTGAGGGTGCAGGAGTAAACCATCCCGATGTGCAGAAAGAATAGCCAATATGTCAGACAACCCGCTTGGCTTGACAGTGAAATCTTCAGTGAGCTTAAGCACAAAAAGGAAGCTTACAAGAAGTGGAAACTTGGACAGATGACTAGGGAGGAGTATAAAAATATTGCTCAAGCATGCTGGGATGTAATCAGGAAGGCCAAAGCACAATTGGAGTTGCAATTAGCAAGGGATCTGAAGGGTAACAAGAAGGGTTTCTTCAGGTATGTTAGCAACAAGAAGAAGATCAGGGAAAGTGTGGGACCCTTACTGAATGGGGGAGGCAACCTAGTGAGAGATGATTTGGGAAAAGCTGAAGTACTCAATTTTTTTTTGCCTTGGTCTTCACAGACAAGGTCAGCTCCCAGACTGCTGCACTGGGCAACACAGTATGGAGAGGAGGTGAGCAGCTCTCAGAGGTGAAAGAACAACTTAAGGACTATTTAGAAAAGCTGGACATGCACGAGTCCCTGGGGCTGGATGCAATGCATCCAAGGGTGCTGAGGGAGTTGGCTGATATGATTGCAGAGCCATTGGCCATTATCTTTGAAAACTTGTGGCGATCGGGGGAACTCCTGGATGACTGGAAAAAAGCAAATATAGTGTCCATCTTTTAAAAAGGGAAGTAGGAGAACCCGGGGAACTACAGACCAGTCAGCCTCACCTCAGTCCCCGGAAAAATCATGCAGCAGGTACTGAAGGTACATTTTGAAGCACCTGAAGGAGAGGAAGGTGATGACGAACAGTCAATATGGATTCACCAAAGGCAAGTCATGCCTGACCAACCCGATTGCCTTCTATGATGAGATAACTGGTTCTATGCATATAGGGAAACCGGTGGTCATGATATATCTAGACTGTAGCAAACCTTTTGATACAGTGTCCCCACAGTATTCTTGCCAGCAAGTTAAAGAAGTATGGATTGGATGAAAGGACTATAAGGTGGATAGAAAGTTGGGCTTAATGTGTAGTGATCAACAACTCGATGTCCATCTGGCAGCCGGTATCAAGAAGAATGCCCCAGGGGTTGGTCCTGTGGCGGGTCTTGTTCAACATCTTCATTAATAATCTGCATGATGGTTTTTACAGCATAGTTGCTGCCCTGTCTGCCTATCCCCAAGAGAACAAACATAGTCAGAGAAAAGAGGAATTTTTGTTTCAATTTTAAAAAGTTCTAGCCTTCCCATTGGCTCTTTGGGCCAGGTGCCCACTCACTTCCTTTTACCTATACATAGCAGTGAGACTTTTTAACCCTGGAAATGCTGCATGAACACCTGTTCTTGTGGCATGTTCAGTGGTAAGGCATCCTGCAAATCCTGGTAAAACCAAGGAATCATACAAGATTATCAGTAAACAGCGGTGTATTCTTTGGTCCTATTCACCCCAGCATGGCCACTAGGGTGATTGCAGGCTAAGTTCAAGAGCTTTTCCCTGAACTTAGTTGGAATTACCAACTGTCTCTGAGTCCTCCTTCTATAGCAAACCTGGACCTATTAGAAGAGCTGAGAGGTGGTGGATCATTCGGGGTGATGAGTTGCAGTTGGCTGGTGCTCTTGGGACAGTTGGCCTTCACATGCCCCAGCTCATTACATTTAAAGCATTGCCCAGCTGACTGTGGGCTGGGGCGAGGTGGGTGGTTGGAGAGTAGGGTGGTGAGATGAGAGGGCCTCTGGGGTCACCCTGGCTATGTGGAGGGATCCTCCTTTTGAGGTGGGGCCTTGGACTGACTCCAATGGTGGGGTGTTGTATCGGGTTGCCCCTTCTGGTATCCCCAGCAACTGCTACTGGCTTTCTTCTTCTCCACCACCGCCACCCAATTGGCTCCAATCTCCCCCACTTCAATTACAGTTTTGGGCTTCCCATCTAGGATGTACCTTTCTATTTCCTCAGGAACATCCTCTAAAAACTGTTCCATTTGTATTAGGAGAGACAGATCTTCCAGAGACTTAACATTTCCTTCTGATATCCAGGCATCCCATTTTTTACAATGTGGTAGGTGTGTCGAGAAAATGCTTAGCCATTTCCAGCTCTAAGCGCTTCAGTTCTTTTTCTGCTTCTAAACACTTTGCCTCTCTCCTCTCCTCCGCCTCTACGTGCTTCGCCTCTCTCCTCTCCTCCGCCTCTATGTGCTTCGCCTCTCTCCTCTCTTCCACCTTCAAGGGCTTCTCCTTCATTTCTGCCTCCAAGAGCTTCTTCTGCACTTCCAAGCACTTCATCTGTAGGAAGAAATTCCTACCTTCCACTGTTAGAACTCGGTCTGTGTTAAGGGAACCCCCACCATCTTGGCACCTGGATCTCGGGTTGGGGAGGGCTGACCTTTCCCTCTGGGAAAATCTCCAGTCCCCCATCCCCTCACTGCATTTCTGTCATGGAGCTGGATGTCTGGGCTTGATCTGGATCTGTCTTCTCCATGGCATGCTGCTTTCGGAAGACTAGTTGCTCTAGGGTTTCGGTGCCCAACTGCAACCTCATGCACAGAGCTGACCTACTCTAGCCTAGCTATTTCATTGTCATGAAGCTAGAAAAAAAAATAAACTCCTTGTTGGACTCCTTGGCTTTGCAGGCAGAAAAGAAAAGAAAAGAAAAAAAAAACTTCCCTGGCTTTGCAGGCTGCTGAAAGGAAAATTGTGTCCTTTTAAAATCCTGAGGTCTTTGCTTCTGGTTCAAAATGATCCCACCACTGTGCCACCATGTCAAGGCTAATTCCGCAATCTGGCACTTTGAGTGCAGAAGGTGGGGGCCTGTAAGGACTCTAAAAATTAATACTGGCCACTTCAGGCTTGTATTAAACTCCCAAGGTTACAGCTTCTCTCTGACCTTGGATTGGTAGATGCTGCAACCACCCAAGTGCAGAACCCAGGAAAGCACACTTGAGAATTCCTTCCTGTGGGGTACCCTCAAGCCCTTTCACACATCTCTCCGGGCAAGAGCTGAGAAAGAGAAAAAAAAAAGGAAATCAGCTTTTGCCACCAGCTAATTAAACAACGTGCACAAACCTCTTAAGACACAAAAATCCAATTCTGTTCTAAAAAAGGTACATTTTATTAATAAAAGAAAGAAAGAAAGAAAGAAAGAAAGAAAGAAAGAAAGAAAGAAAGAAAGAAAAAGAAAGAAAGAAAATACATATGGGAATTCAGGCTATTGCTAGATTTTAAAGGAACAACTACAAGGATTAAACATCGAGAATAGCTTTGTTGAGACCCCGCTTAAAGATTACAAGGAAAACAAAAGCACCTGAGGTTAGCACAGAGCAGTCCACAAGCCATAAAGAGATAAAATGAATTGTGTCTTCCTAGACATTTCCTGATCTACTTACATATCTGGGGTTTCAAATGAGTAGTTTCTAGGTATGATAGCAAGGATTTTTCATGCCTGGCCTGAAGCTTCTTATAGCATAGTTGCTGCCCTGTCCACCTCTCCCCGGAAGAACAAACACAGACAGAGAAAAGGGGAATCTTTGTTTCAATTTTTAAAAGTTCTAGCCTTCCCGTTGGCTCTTTTGGCCAAGTGCCCACTCACTTCCTTTTACCTATGCATAGCAGTGAGACTTTTTAACCGTTTACAGGTAGAGCAATTAGAAAATAGCTACTAAGTGGGATTATATAGCTACTGACTGACTGGGTGTCCATAAAAGGGAGCAACCCACTCCCCCCCCCTTCATTTATCACAGCACTACTCATGTGTAAGTAGTACATGGCATTGACTGGAAATGCTGCGTGAACACCTGTTCTTGTGGCATGTTCACTTGTAAGGCATCCTGCAAATCCTGGTAAAACCAAGGAATCATACAAGATTATCAATAAACAGCAGGGTATTTAAACAGGAGATTGATCAAACGATGATGTTCAAATGCAATCCATTTTCAGTCTGCATTACAGGGTTCAAGTAGTGGGGAAATTTAAATAAAAAACATACAGCCATTTGAAATCTACAGCTTGTTGTAATGCATTTAGTTGAGGCATTAAGAGGCATCCATCTGTGCTCTTGTAGATGTTTCAAAATCTACTTTCATGATGAAAATGGCGAATCAATATCCATGTACTAGCCTTTTATTATCTGCTGACAAGACTGACTAGAATATAATCTATCTGTTCTTTTTCCATCCTGGACAATGGAAAAACGATAAAACACAATGGGCTGGATCCTCAGCTAGTGTAAATTGGCACAGTCAATACAGCAGCATCGAGTTGTATCAGATGTTTTTGATCTGTGCTAAAAAGCATGTAAAGGAGCATTACATTACAGCCAGTGCAGCAAAAATCAGCATGGCATATGTGGAGTTCTTTCTGTTGCAGAAACATTATCATGAAACAGCACTATCCACCCAAGCAGCCTCATGAAACCAGCATCCGCTGCTATATAGAAGAGAGAGTGGGCACTGGATTCCCCCAGCTGTCTCCTTCATCATCATCCACCAGCAGTTGAATGAGAACATCATGGGAAGGTGGAAAAAGGAAACTGATATACAAAAGCAAAATGAAATGAGAGCATCTTGGATATTCCAGACCCATAGAGCGTAATTTGGGCTTTGTCACAAGTCTTGAATTTCAAGTGCACTGATGCAGGTGCAGACATGGAAACACATAATCTGATCCTCAATTCCCCACTTTTCTCCAAGGGTGGTAGAGGTGCCTGTACTATGACATGGAGATTGCATCCCCTGCTGCACCAGCTCAGCAACCCTGTCTGGCATGCTTGTGGTGGGGAGGCACAACCAAGGCCTGACTGCCTGTACAAGAAGAGGAAGAGGTAGCTTCCCAACTCTGCTCCCCTGCTACAACCTGCTGCCACTACTACTGCCTGGGATACAGACAGTGAGCACAGGGAGTTAAGCAGTCACTTTATGCTCCCTTATTTCCCCATGCAGGTGCACGGCAAGGGTCATAATTGGGCTTGTAATGAGTAGATGGAGGGAAAAGGAGAGCCAGTTCTCCATGTCAGTATGTGCAGGGGGAAAAGAAAGCTTACCTTTTAAAAGTTATTTTTCCCCTATTATCCAGGTTTTATCTGGTCCTTTGGGTTTGGGGTTTTTTTCTAAAGAAATTTTGTTACGTGAAGAATGTGCAATTTATTTTTAGAATCTGCCTCACCCCCATGGAATCTCACTATCATTTACGGTGTTGAAGCTCTTCAGAGAGAATTCAAAATACAATGCCATGAAAATAGCATTGAAATATATATTTTTTAAAAATCAGTAAAGTATTGTAAAAAAAATCATAAATAGTTGAAGCAGCCTTTCTCAGGTGCTGACAGCAAATAAAACTTACAGATGTCTGTGGAATTGTCTGAGGACGATGAGCAGGGCTCTAACTGGGCTGGCTTTCAGGGTCTCACTAAGCCATTCCTTTACCAATAAATAAATAAGCCACGTTCTGCTCCAGAAGCTCATCTTTCTTTTAAAGAGACAATTAAGTCTCTAGGCCATATTTCCCACAAGATATCCTGAAAAACGTTAAATGAATATAGTTTTGCCTAAAGATAAATGTCAACATCATTAACTATTTTGCTGCTGAGAGGGTGGATTTGATTTAAATTGATTTAAATCACTAGTCAGGAAGACTTGATTTAATCATGGATTTCTACGTAAAAGTGCATTCTTGTTGGTTGTTATAACCTTAATATATGTTCTTCGCAACTCATAGATGTAAGTTTCATTTTTAGAATGCACACACTATACATTTTTAAGTGATTTATTTTGAAAACTTTTCAGATTAGTTTTTACAGCTATATCAGAAAATGAATGATTGAAGCAGATATTTATGAAGTCATTAGGAGGTGAACTATCTCCAGTTCAACAGATTAACCATTAACATTTGGAGGATTTTCTTGCCATGCTGTATTAGGCAGAGAACATCGCCAGACAGACATTTACAGTGTTTTATTTAACTAAAACAACAGTGTTATGTATTCTGGATTTTTTTTCAACAGCAAACATATAATATTTTAACAAAATAAGCATATGAATTTTTGAAATTAGTTAAACATTCAAGTTTTTTAAAATCAGGTTTATTTTTGTTAAAGTTTTTAACCAAAATGGTTAAATGAAATACACCTCTACCCTGATAAAAAGTGACCGGATATAACATGAATTCGGATATAACGTGTTAAAGCAGTGCTCCGGGGGGGTGGGCGGGGCTGCACACTTCGGTGGATCAGAGCAAGTTCGATATAACGCAGTTTCACTATAACACGGTAAGATTGTTTGGCTCCCGAGAACAGCGTTATATCAAGGTAGAGGTGTATTTTAAAAAAAAATTAAATCAACTATGTCAGCCAGGTCAACTTGAGAAACTTAAATATTGGCTTCTACAGCTAACTCAGTCATCTTCACCATTTTCCTGTTTGTTCATAATCTGGAAAAGAAAAAACAAGCTTTCCTGCTTTTCCAGGTCTCAAATCATTTCATAATTTGGAATGACTTAGTCCAAAGGAAGAAAATATTCTTTATACACCAGCAGAAGAAGCTACTGCTTTTAAAAGTGGTATTATCACTTCAACAGTCTCTGAATCCAAGTGCTTAAGTGATTTCCACTATTTCACTGGTGTGACTTTCTTTAAAACATCATCAGCAAACATATATTTCTTGAAGGGTTCTTATTCCCAAACTGGGTCTCTTTTATCATCTACTGCTATTATAGGTTTTCCCTTCTAGTGAGAGAATGGTATGGTAGATCTCAAATCAATGAAGGCGACACTCAGAAAGACCTCAAGACTTCAGGAATATGCTGCTCAAACAGTTTCACTTTTGTTTCTACTGCCTGTCCCTCCCTTCTCACATTTATCTCCAGACTTTTTCTCCTTATCCAGACCTATTCGCCCCCAACAATCTTCTATTCATTGAAGTTTTTGAAACTTTGCACTTTTAGAGAGAGGTAAGGGATGGACTCTGTATACACAACTTTGCAGAGGGACAATAGAGTTGGAGTCTGTGGTTTCTCACCTCTATATATTATTTATTTATTTATTTGTTTGTTTGTTTTAAAAACATTTTTGCTGTTAACAAGCATGTTATCTCTGGAGACAGAAATCCACAGTTTGAGAACTGCAAAACTAAACATCTCTGATGGTATCTTCTAGACTGAGCACTGAGTCCCATTGGGTAGATAGAAGGATTAACCTAAATAATCTATAAAGAAGCCCCTGGAGCCCCATAAAATTGGGTCCTTAATCCATGAAATATTGGAACTTATTTACAAAACTTAAATATTACATGAATATATTGTCTCATACTATAGAATTAGAATTTATAATCCCTATTCCTTGATGAGATATATTTGAGCTATAATGTATCTTAATTAAAAATATTTTGATAGTTTTTTTCCTCAAAAACCATTTTACTAAAGAAGTATGATTTAAATTAAAAAAAAAATCTGATTTTTTTGTTTTATTTTAAAAATCATTGATTTTTATCCACCGTGGCTGCTGATAAAAGCCTATTAGCAAAGGACAATTATGATATGAAGATATGCACAGTCAATTGAGACTGTCACTACCAGTTTCAACCCCTCATACTTGGTCTGGCCTGTAAAGCCAACAAGACAGAGAGAAAGAGTGAAGCCCAGGGGAATATCTGAGCCCTGCAGAGCCCAGGGAAGCATCTGATCCTTGGTGATGGTGAGCCAAGCCTGAGGAGCCTGAAAAGAGGGCCTCTGAGCCCATGAAGAGGAAGCCAAGCCTGAGGAGCCCAGCAGAGACTATGGGTATGTCTTAGCACCATCAATCGTGAGCCAGGCCCCAAGTAATCCAGTATTCCCCAGCAGAACACTCATGATGGTATTTGCACAATCTACTGTGAGTGGTGGCATATTATGGCATTTCAAATGGGTAGAATTTGGTTCATGGGTGGAGCCTGGAAAGGAATCACTTATTATTTTCTTTCTTCCATTGGGACCTCTGAGGATGAGTTCTTCACATTAATTGTTGATACAATATGTGCAAGAAAAGGTTGATCAGATGCTGACCTAAAGTATCAGAATGGAAACCTTAAAAGGTGAGTTAACCTATATGGGTGACACTCAATGAAGTGAAATCACATGTAGCCAGTTGCCTTCCGAGTTACAGCTTTAAACACAACTGGTCCAAGGCTCTTGAAATCAATTTGTTACCTCCCAGCCTACTCCTGTTCCTGCTCCCCACAGGAGTGCCAGCAGTCACTATGGCACACCAATCCAGACACCTAACCTCTTTTCTCCTCCCTTTCCTCCTTCCTTATTTCATCATCCTCATCCCTTGTCTGCTGCACTCTTTATTTCATTTCCCACCTACCACCTTGGAATGAGCATAAAGTCCTCTAGTTATCCTGATAGTGTGGCTTACATGTTATATACCTTTACCTGCTACCTTTGGTCTGTTTTTTTTCCATCTATTTAGATTGTAAGCCTTGGATTGGAGCAGGGATTGTCCCTTATTGTGTGTTTTTACAGTGCCTGGCCAAATGGAGTTGTGATCTCAATTGAGGTCTCTGTGAATAACCATTTATATAATAATAATATGCCTGTGGCTTTTCAGCCCAAGATGCTGCATTCTGCACTAGCAACAAGCAGTGACTGATTCCTATTGAAAACACTACTTAGAGTGAGTTACAGCAATAAACTTAGTTGTTATGAAGTTGAGAATAAATCACAGAACAGTGAGGGTTTAAATATATAGCTTTTTAAATATCTTTTAAAGCACACAGAGGAAAGTAGCCGTCCCAATTATTAAGTGTCCAAACCACCAGGTGTTAGCCAGATGCATGTTTTTAACATTAGTACAGAAATATTTGTCTCCTCAGTAACTGCCTCTACATTAATTTAGGAGCACTAGTGGACTCCCATTTTGATATTTTTTTGTCAGCTAGTGAACCCCACAAAGCCTTTCAACATTGTTTCATGAAGCCAGATTCTTATGGCATATTAGTTATGTTGTGACACTTTACTCTACAAGCAATCCCACTGAAGTAAAGGTATCAGAATCTGATCCATAATGTGCACTGTTTGTGGAGTGATCGTTGATGGCAGTACACACCAGCTGACTCTGTGTCTGCTCTAGAAGGGTAAGTCTCTTCCATGAAAACATCCATGCTTACATTTTCTATAATTAACAATTTTGCATAGCTCATATCCATATTTACAGTGTCACACATATGATAGTTTAAAAAAAGTAGCTAGGAACTAGTATATATTTTTTTCAGATGACACTTTTTTATAATCAGTGGAAACATGGATAAGCAAGATTTTAATGTACAGTGAATCTTAATTTGTCCATCATTTTGTTCTTTCTTTCTTCCTCAGTCAGCATTTTGAAAAGTCAGATGACTAAGTCAGGTTTCAGCACTGTTTGGTGGTCATCACTTTTTATTTTCATGTTACAAAGCTGATCTATCATAATTTTTGGGAACTAAAGAATAATACTCTCATCAACAGCACAACCATTGACTACATTAAATACTATTACTTTCCAGAGAAGAATACATTGAATAAACAATGACAGAAATGTTAAAATTGTGTAGATAACCATGCAAAAGTCAGGAAATGCATGAAGGTGAGACAGTCAGTCTTAGCTCTAACCCTTATACCTAGGAATTCTAATATGGTATTTAATTATGGGATCGGATATTAGTTCTCCAATAATGTAACAGTCTATAATATTGTGTGAATGGTGATTCTGATGTGTACTGTGTACTTCCAACATGCCATGTGGATGGTACTTTTGTATCTATATCCATCACACAACTACAAGGTGGCCAAGTGGTTACATTTTTATTTCAGGTGTCTGTATTGTAAATGTAGTCCATTGGGAATCAGCAATGTTCAGTGGTCTTCACTTCCCATATTATGGCTCTTTTAGGTTAATAAAGTGGGCTGTAATTATAATGGCACATTTCCTCCTCCCTTACTTCATCAACCTCATCTTCCAGCCTTCCCCTGCCCCCTGCCATTTAACACCTACAGTTCAAAACAAAACTTCAGATGAAATGAAGAAGCCATAAACTCATCATCACCCTACCAGTGAAGATTCATTGTAAAACCTTGTTATCAGAGTCCATAAAAATATGGGCTGTACACACGGATGGTAACAGAGATGTCAAAAGCAAATGTTTCAATGAATTTAAACAAAAAAAGCCCACAACAATACTAACCACAACACTTATTTCTGATTTTATTAGAGTAGTCAAATAATTAATAACAAAACACCTATTTCATTAATTTTGCCTCTTTTTCTGTGTGCGCGGATTGTCATGAGCAGTTTGTGATATTCTCAGATTCCTTTTTCAAAACTATTGGACAAATGCTTCCCAAGAACAATTTTTGATTTGTACCTTTTTCACAAGGAAATCACTGTGAAGTTTTGGAATTCAATACTGAGCTTAGTTTTAGATTCATTGGTCACATGGTATCGTTTCTGAGAATAACACACATCAAATAAGAGAACAGCAACAAATCATATATATATTCAGAATTCACCTTTAGCAAAATTCTCCAATAGTTGCTTTAAATTCTCTGTTTCCATTTATATTGCTCTTCGTAAACTAATTTGCTAGTATATTTGTGGGAAATACTTGATGCAACTGTGTTTAAAAACCTATATTTTTTCAAATATTGCAATTTTTTTTTCAAAATGGCTGAAGTTACAAGAAGATTTTGTCAAGTATCAGAGGGGTAGCCGTGTTAGTCTGGATCTGTAAAAGCAGCAAAGAATGCTGTGGCACCTTATAGACTGACAGACGTTTTGGACCATGAGCTTTCGTGGGTGAATACCCACTTCTTCAGATCTCATGCATCTGAAGAAGTGGGTATTCACCCACGAAAGCTCATGCTCCAAAACATCTGTTAGTCTATAAGGTGCCACAGGATTCTTTGCTGCTTTTAAGAAGATTTTGGGATGACAGAAATCAAAAAATGTTTAACTTTTTTTTAAAAAGAAAATAAATCTGGCAAAAGATTTACTAATTTTTTTTACCATGATTCAGAAAAGCATTTAAGTATGTGCTTTAAGTTAGACATATGTTCAATATTTTTTCAAATAGGAATGCTTTCCTGAATCCTATCCCCAGGATAGCCATCCTACCAAAGATATACATTGCTGTTCTAATAAGTACAACAGGTTTGCAGTAATGCATCTGTCCCAACATAGATTTGTGCATAAGTTATAATTAGCATGTTTATTTTTTTTAAATTAAATACTGTGGTATGTTGTGCTAACTTGCTCTTTGAAAGGTAAACTTTCTGCCCACTTAGATATAATAAAAGAGAGGAGAAAATAATGAGAGGTATGGTGTTAGTGGAATTTGCATGTTAAAGCAGGCAAACACAACTGATGAGCATTGTAGATCTGCAAATACATTAAGAAATTTTGCCAACTCTTCCTTCTCCTCTTGCTCACTCTCATTTATTGCATTTTTTTGTGAGTAACATGCTTTTACATTAGAAAAGACTCCATCTGACTTCATGGGAGTTGGATCAGGGCCCTAAACCCATAATTCTTTATATACAAGTATGATTGATGTACCCAGCTGCCTGAAAAACTTAACTGCCCATCTCAAATCTTCATTCTGACTTGAAAAAAGAAAGAAAAGATAAAGATGCTTCATGCAAACTCTGCTTGAATTCACTGGTCCTCAGTCTGAATTTATCTTACACTGGTGGAAGTCAGGGGTAAATCCATTGTAATGAAATATTTTGCTCCTGTGGCCAACAGTGTGTCATGAGAATTTGGCATAATGAAAGTGCCATGTATTGAATTCTTGCAGAATCAGGCCCATATGTAGAATCTTGGTAATAGTTTTCAATAAGTAGCAGTCAAAATTAAGGGCAAGGCCCTGTTCTTGTTTGCATAAATGCAACCCCAGTGAAATAAATAGGATATTATGTCAGTGATTTTTTCAAAGATGCCTATTGCATTTGGATGGCTGGGTCTCATTAAAGTAATCTTATTGATTCCAAAGCCAGAAGGCTGTGATCATCTAGTTTGATCTTCTGTATAACAAAAGGCATAGAATTAGGCAGCTTTCAAAATCTCAGACTATAAGTATGACTGATGGCAGAATTTGACCTTAAAAGTGTTGTACCTGTGGAAGATATTCCATAAGTATGTATTAGTTCCATATATGTGATTGTTTTCCCACCTCAAAAAGGTGGGTTATGCTAACACTGCTTTACTTCTTATGAAGCCAATCACCATTTCTTCAGTTTTCAGCTCTTGGATATGCAAAAATATTATTTTCCATGAATACTATGAAAATAAGGATGGCAACTCTTTTGCAGTGTACTTTCAGAAGATCTAATACTTTTAAAACCGTTTTACCAATGTGTGTCACTGACAATTTCTTACACTGAAAAAACTTTTCTATATCTAGTACATTTTTCATTGTTGACTATTAAAATGCATGAAGCATCTATTATAACAGTTCTAAATGCTCAGCTACTTATTACCGGAACATCATAACTATTTCCTAATTATCTCTTCTTGACAATTGCCTTAATAAATCATATTCAGGTAGTCGTTAAAATTTCCATTCAAGCACAGTTCTTTTTGCTTGACATGTTGAGAGGCTAACGTATTATCCCTTGCAGCTGATTTCTAGTCTTCTGTCCATCAGGCAAGTTACTTCAAAGAGGCATTACATGTTTGACTTGAGACATAAAGAGGTTTTCTAAACACTTGGCATTCCAAGGTCTAGTCACTATGATAAGTGTAAATAGGGATAAGTGCTTTCTCCACCAGTGGTATTTGGTCTAGGCAGTACTGAAGGAACAAGATACAAGATGAAGAACAGGACATGGAATCAAAAAAATGTTATTAAAAAATTAAGGAGGCAGGGTGTATTTAGCTCAATTTTGTTTCCTTCTTATTAAGACTTTTATTTTTTATGCATTTTAAAGATTAAAGTTTTACCTGTGGCAATGAAACACACACACGCATGCACGCACGCATGCACACACACACACACACACAAAGTGATATTCGGTATTATTCAATCACTGATATTTATGCAGTTGCTTTTTGTATATGCACCTTAAAAACAATGTCACAATAATAGCAAAATCTGTTTGGAAAGGAAAGACAAAATAGGTAAATCAGCTATTCCAGATTAAACCAGATGCCATAAGTTGTTTATGTATTTGATCTGTGGAGACAATGGATGATATAGATGAGAGACAGAGTATATGTTCTATAGACCAAAGTGCTTGTCTTACCAAAACTATAAAAATACAACTATGAATGTTATGCTAGTTACCTGGTTGAATCATAGAATATCAGGGTTGGAAGGGACCGCAGGAGGATATCTAGTCCAACCCTCTGCTCAAAGCAGGACCAATTCCCAACTAAATCATCTCAGCCAGGGCTTTGTCAAGCCTGACCTTAAAAACCTCTAAGGAAGAAAATTCCACCACCTCCCTAGGTAAACCAATCCAGTGCTTCACCACCCTCCTAATGAAAAAAGTTTTTCCTAATATCTAACCTAGACCTCCCGCACTGCAACTTGAGACCATTACTCCTTGTTCTATCATCTTCTACCACTGAGAACAGTCAAGATCCATCCTCTTTGGAACGCCCTTTCAGGTAGTTGAAAACAGCTATCAAATCCCCCCTCATTCTTCTCTTCTGCAGACTAAACAATCCCAGGTCCCTCAGCCTCTCCTCATAAGTTATGTGCTCCAGCCCCCTAATCATTTTTCTTGTCCTCCGCTGGACTCTTTCCAATTTTTCCACATCCTTCTTGTAGTGTGGGCCCCAAAACTAGACACATCTCCAAATGAGACCTCACCAATGTCGAATAGATAGGAATGATCACATCCCTCGATCTGCTGGCAGTGCTCCTACTAATACAGTCCAATATGCTGTTGACCTTCTTGGCAACAAGGGCACACTACTGACTAATAGACAGCTTCTCATCCACTGTAATCCCCAGGTCCTTTTCTGTAAAACTGCCACTTAGCCACTGGGTCCCCAGCCTGTAGTGGTGCATAGGATTTTTCTGTCCTAAGTGCAGGACTCTGCACTTGTCCTTGTAGAACCTCAACAGATTTATTTTGGCTCAATCCTCTAATTTGTCTAGGTCCCTCTGGATCCTATCCCTACCATTCAGTGTATCTACCGCACCTCCCAGTTTAGTATCATCCGAAAACTTGCTGAGGGTGAAGTCCACACCATCTTCTAGATCATTAATGAAGCCATTGAAAAAAAACCAGCCCCAGGAACGACCCTAAAGTCAAGGAATAACACATCCACTGCTTTCCTCTCATCCACAGAGCTGGTAATCTTGTCATAGAAGGCAATTAGGTTAGTAAGGCATGACTTGCCCTTGGTGAAGCCATGCTGACTGTTCCTGATCTCTTTCCTCTCCTCGAAATGCTTCAGAATTGATTCCTTGAGGATCTGCTCCATGATTTTTCCAGGATTTGAAGTAAGGCTGACTGACCTATAGTTCCCCATATCCTCCTCCTTCCCTTTTTTAAAGATGGGCACTACATTAGCCTTTTTCCAGTCATCCAGGACCTCCCCTGATCGCCATGAATTTTCAAAGATAATGGCCAATGGCTCTGCAATCACATCGGGCAGCTCCTTTAGCACCCTTGGATGCAGTGCATCCAGCCCCATGGACTTGTGCTTGCCAGCTTTTCTAAATAGTCCTGAACCATTTCTTGCTCCACAGAGACCCAGTCATCTCCTCTCCATGCTGTGCTGCCCAGTGCAGCAGTCTGGGAGCTGACCTTGTTCATGAAGACAGAGGGAAAAAAAGCATTGAGTACATTAGCTTTTGCCACATCCTCTGTCACTAGGTTGCCTCCCTCATTCAGTGAAGGGCCTGCACTTTCCTTGATTTTCTTCTCATTGCTAACATACCTGAAGAAACCCTTCTTGTTACTCTTAACATCTCTTGTTAGTTGCAACTCCAATGTGATTTGGCCTTCCTAATTTCACTCCTGCATGCCTAAGCAATATTTTTACAGTCCTCTCTGGTCATTTGTCCAAGCTTCCTCTTCTTGTAAGCTTCTTTTTTGTGTTTAAGATCAGGAAGGATTTCACTGTTAAGCCAAGCTGGTCACCTGCCATATTTATTATTCTTTCTATACATCGGGATGGTTTGTTCCTGCAACCTCAATAAGGATTCTTTCAAATACAGCCAGCTCTCCTGAACTCCTTTTCCCCTCATGTTATTCTTCCAGGGGATCCTGCCCATCAGTTCCCTGAGGGAGTCAAAGTCTGCTTTTCTGAAGTCCAGGGTCTGTATTTTGCTGCTCTCATTTCTTCCTTGTGTCAGGATCCTGTGTCAGGCTCCTTTCTTACTTGTGTCAGGATCCATGTCTGTAGGTCACCAATAAACTTCAGATTGTCCATGCAGTGTTTTTTACAAGATCGCACTAACTTTAAAGTGAATATGCTGTCTTCTTGGAGGAAACAATGAAGGCACTGTACATAAAAAGTGTCCAAGGACTGAGATAATTTTTCATAAACCTCCAGCCATTAAATTTTGCATATGCTAAATATTGTTTTAAAAGCCAATTGATAAGCTAGTCAGCTATGAATGGCAACCGTGCTAACTGGCAGAGGCAAAAATGTGGATGTTTGACTTTAGAAACTGACACAAGTGTAGGCAGGAAGGTGCTCCTGAAAAGGTGAGAATGGGAATTTTTGGGAAGGAAGCTGATCTGCCTTTTCAAAATGAAAAATACTGAGATTCCTTATATTGTCCAGTGGTACTATATTCAATCATTATAAGAAATAATCAACAGTAAAGAGAATTCTGGATATTCACTCAGTTCACCAATTTCATCTAACTACCCATCATTCAGTTAAAAAATTCATTCTGCCATTCCAAGTTTTAATTTTATACAGACATGAAATGCACAAAGCAACCGTCTTCTTTTAAACAACTAAGAACTAACAAAATCATCCAAAGCCCAAGATTTGGTGGTGATGGGGGACTTCAACTATCCAGATATATGTTGGGAAAATAACACTGCGGGGCACAGACTATCCAATAAGTTCCTGGACTGCATTGCAGACAACTTTATATTTCAGAAGGTTGAAAAAGCTACTGGGGGGAAGCTGTTCTAGATTTGATTTTAACAAATAGGGAGGACCTCGTTGAGAATTTGAAAGTGGAAGGAAGCTTGGGTGAAAGTGATCATGAAATCATAGAGTTTGCAATTCTAAGGAAGAGTAGAAGGGAGTACAGCAAAATAGAGACAATGGATTTCAGGAAGGTGGATTTTGGTAAGCTCAGAGAGCTGATAGGTAAGGTCCCATGGGAATCAAGACTGAGGGGAAAAACAACTGAGGAGAGTTGGCAGTTTTTCAAAGGGACACTATTAAGGGCCCAAAAGCAAGCTATTCTGATGGGTAGGAAAGATAGAAAATGTGGCAAAAGACCACCTTGGCTTAACCACAAAATCTTGCATGACCTACAAAATAAAAAGGAGTCATATAAAAAATGGAAACTAGGTCAGATTACAAAGGATGAATATAGGCAAACAACACAGGAATGCAGGGGCAAGCTTAGAAAGGCAAAGGCACAAAATGAGCTCAAACTAGCTATGGGAATAAAGGGAAACAAGAAGACTTTTTATCAATACATTAGAAGCAAGAGGCAGACCAAAGACAGGGTAGGCCCACTGCTCAGTGAGGAGGGAGAAACAGTAACAGGAAACTTGGAAATGGCAGAGATGCTTAATGACTTCTTTGTTTCGGTCTTCACCGAGAAGTCTGAAGGAATGCCTAACATAGTGAATGCTTATGGGAAGGGGGTAGGTTTAGAAGATAAAATAAAAAAAGAGCAAGTTAAAAATCACTTAGAAAAGTTAGATGCCTGCAAGTCACCAGGGCCTGATGAAATGCATCCTAGAACACTCAAGGAGTTAATAGAGGAGGTATCTGAGCCTCTAGCTATTATCTTTGGAAAGTCATGGGAGATGGGAGAGATTCCAGAAGACTGGAAAAGGGCAAATATAGTGCCTATCTATAAAAAGGGAAATAAAAACAACCCAGGAAACTACAGACCAGTTAGTTTAACTTCTGTGCCAGGGAAGATAATGGAGCAAATAATTAAAGAAATCATCTGCAAACACTTGGAAGGTGGTAAGGTGATAGGGAATAGCCAGCATGGATTTGTAAAGAACAAATTGTGTCAAACCAATCTGATAGCTTTCTTTGATAGGATAATGAGTCTTGTGGATAAGGGAGAAGCGGTGGATGTGGTATACCTAGACTTTAGTAAGGCATTTGATATGGTCTTGCATGATATCCTTATCGATAAACTAG
The DNA here is from genome assembly GCF_025201925.1 of Gopherus flavomarginatus. Lineage (NCBI taxonomy): Eukaryota > Metazoa > Chordata > Testudines > Testudinidae > Gopherus > Gopherus flavomarginatus. The sequence continues at coordinate 32,455,831 of NC_066620.1, read as the reverse complement.
GCAAATACAATTTAGATGGGGCTACTATAAGGTGGGTGCATAACTGGCTGGATAACCGTACTCAGAGAGTAGTTATTAATGGCTCCCAATCCTGCTGGAAATGTATAACAAGTGGGGTTCCGCAGAGGTCTGTTTTGGGACCGGCTCTGTTCAATATCTTCATCAACGACTTAGATGTTGGCATAGAAAGTACGCTTATTAAGTTTGCAGACGATACCAAACTTGGAGGGATTGCAACTGCTTTGGAGGACAGGGTCAAAATTCAAAATGATCTGGACAAATTGGAGAAATGGTCTGAGGTAAACCGGATGAAATTCAATAAAGAGAAATGGAAAGTGCTCCACTTAGGAAGGAACAATAAGTTTCACACATACAGAATGGGAAGAGACTGTCTAGGAAGGAGTATGGCAGAAAGAGATCTAGGGGTCATAGTGCACCACAAGGTAAATATGAGTCAACAGTGTGATACTGTTGCAAAAAAAGCAAACGTGATTCTGGGATGCATTAACAGGTGTGTTGTAAACAAGACATGAGAAGTCATTCTTCTGCTCTACTCTGCACTGGTTAGGCCTCAACTGGAGTATTGTGTCCAGTTCTGGGCACCGCATTTCAAGAAAGATGTGGAGAAATTGGAGAGGGTCCAAAGAAGAGCAACAAGAATGATTAAAGGTCTTGAGAACATGACCTATGAAGGAAGGCTGAAAGAACTGAGTTTATTTAGTTTGGAAAAGAGAAGACTGAGAGGGGAGTTTTCAGGTATCTAAAAGGGTGTCATAAGGAAGAGGGAGAAAACTTGTTCACCTTAGCCTCTAATGATAGAACAAGAAGCAATGGGCTTAAACTGCAGCAAGGGAGATTTAGGTTGGACATTAGAAAAAAGTTCCTAACTGTCAGGGTAGTTAAACCCTGGAATAAATTGCTTAGGGAGGTTGTGAAATCTCCATCTCTGGAGATATTTAAGAGTAGGTTAGATAAATGTCTATCAAGGATGGTCTAGACAGTATTTGGTCCTGCCATGAGGGCAGGGGACTGGACTCGATGACCTCTTGAGGTCCCTTCCAGTCCTTCAGTCTATGAGTCTATGAGTCTTCTTGGAATCAAGAGAAAGAGCTGTGTATTGTCTGAAAGGAAATGATAGTCCAGTCCTGATCACAGAAGGAAATTCCTAAGAAGATGCATATAAATGTTGAAAGAGTAGAACCAATGACAGTGTCTTGAGGAATGCTTCAGTTAATAGTGGCTTCATTTGACCATTATTAACATGTACCTGCTAAAAGTGGCAAGCCATAAACAAATTAAGAAGTAGCTTGAAATGCCTGACTCAGAATAATTCACAGTGAAAAGATCTTAATTTAAGAAGCAAGTACACACTGATTACAGTTCTTTAGACATAAATTTTTTGAAGATAACTTTGAAGATGTTCAGCAAATTTAGTTTTCATAAAAAGCCAAAATTAAACACATCCAAAGTTTATTATGGAAGAAATGTGTGTAACAGCTGAATTCCTATCACCCTTTTAAAATCTTTACTTGAAAGGATCAGTAGTTTGCTGCACTCTTTACAGAACATCTTTTAAATCCAAGAATCATACGGCATAATCTATGTTTGAAGGAGACTAGCTGGATACAGTAGAAAAATTCCCAGATAAATCGATATACAAATCAGCTGCCTACATAAGACACTGATAGGTGTGACATCCATTGTCCCCTGATTTTCTCAGATGTGAGCTACATAAACTTGAAAAGCATTTATTAAATCTACTGTATTAATAATCTGGAAAAGCTTGGTTATTCTTTCTTTACAAGAATACTTTTAAAAAGAAAGTCATGGACATAAAATGGTGACACTTGACCAGTTATTCTGCAAAGTGTGAAGATGTTATAAGCTAAGAACAGATACAGATGAAGTGATAATGACACTGCAGAAGGATCAAACTGAGGGTAAGATTGAAATGGCATAATTGTACAAGGTAAATGAAGAGGACCTTTTTTTTAAAAAAAATAGCTGGAACGAGTAAATGAGAAATCATGTGAATATTTTGAGATAAGTTCAAGGCACAAAACCCAAAGAAATGCAGGCTTCATCCATCTGCATGCAAGTGAGAGAATTAGGGCTTGATCCTACACCTGTTGAAGTCAATGGGAGCTTTGGATTTTCAAGGAAACAATCAGACCCCTTCATTTACTCATAAGTATTCAAAATGCTCTCACAAGTACAAGTTAAAGAATCTCCGCTGACTCCTCTGAAGCCTTCAAGAATAAGTAGTCTTCTTAAATTAAACATACATCAATCCATAGTGTGAATAAAAATATTCTAAAAGCACGTAAGTAGTAATGAACCATTGCAAATCTCTAAACATTATTATCTCTATACCTTGCAACTAGGGAAATTTTGTAATTCACTGTCTTCACTTAAAAACAAAACAAACATTAAAGTCCAATTCTGAGCATGAATTTAAAGGCAATTTAGTTGGTTGCATATATTAGATCAGTTGTATTTTGGATTAAAGACACCTGTACATTTGGCAGGAGAGGGGAGGAAAGTATTTTCTTAAAATAAAATCACAGTCCAAAATTGTTCCTTTCTATACTAACATCAGTTTTCTGAATCTGCTTAAAGATAATGTGCAAGATAGGATGGTAAAATGAAGTATTTTAAAATGTTTTGTAAGTCCTTTTATTCATATTCATTTTTACTGAAGTATAAATATAATGGTGTTTAAGGAAAAAGAAATTATGCATAAACAGTACTACTATTATTTTTAATTGTAGTTCCTTACATCTAGCAATGTTCTTCTGAATTAGAATGATCTTGGTTTGACATAAATGGGCACACTCAATATCAAATCCACAAAGCTTTAATATTTTGTCAAAATATTATATTAGCATCTGTCGTCATGGTTCCTATTGATAATCTAACCACCGTAATTTACACTCTGATCCTCTTCCAAAGTTATTTGCAGCCTTCCTTACCAAGATAGAGGCTTTATCAGCCTTTGCAGTAGAAGTCAATATAGCTTTTGGTTCTGACAAAATAGAACAGAACAAAATAGTGGGTGGAGTGACCTGCAGCGTGGATCCTTCATATCCCTAGAAGATGCCGCCATCATCATGATACACCTCCACCCCACTTTTATCTAATAAGGAAAGTGGCACATGTCTGCCTTAGGTATTTTCTGTAATCCCTGTTGCCTGTAACGCTAAGTACCTCATGATATTTAATGTATTTATGCTTTCAACATCCATGGAGTATTATTATCCCCATTTTACAGACGGAGAACCGGGGCACAAAGAGGCTAAATGACTTGCCCAGGATCACTCAGGAGGTCTGTGAACAAGCAAGGATTTGAATGAGGTTCTCCCAAATCTCAGACTAGTGCCTAACCACCAGACTGGAACAAAAGCGGTCAGAAGAAACTAGGATACAAGAGAGTTATTTTCTCAACTCCCTTGAGTTGGGAGGGGATAGTCTGGTCCTTTTGGAACCTGAACTTGTGCAGGCAGCTGAATTAGCAAAGGGCTTATGTAGTATGTAGGACAAGGAAGCTGCTAAGAGAACTAATCTCCATTTCCCCAAGAATTAGAGGAGTCTTCATGCAGGTTCTACAAAGCAAATTGAAGCACTATATGTGGTTCTGTGTATTTGCTTTGGTATTTTGGTTTATTCCAGTAGCATTGGGAAAACTCTGAGAATGTATTTGGTTTGAAAATATCCAAGCCAATAAAGGAAGCAAGGACTTGAAATCGAAGCCTTGCCTCTTGTGGGCATCTCATGGAAACAAGGGGTAATGTCTTGATCTTATTAAAGTCAATGGCAAAACTTTTAATGACTTCAGTGGGGGTCAGAATTTCATCCAGAATATCTTTACTTACATTCATAGTTACATGGATATGGATTCATGAGGATAACATTTTCTCTTCCAAATATTTGGAATATGTATTTTATTTATATATGAATATATTAAAAAAAAACATAGAAATAATTGAAAATTGTTGCAAAGAGCTTTAAAATGTTAACTCCAGTAAAATCTACTGAGCTCTTTCAAACTTTGTACAAATCTTAATGTACTCCTCCAAGCAGTCTGCCCCTCCTTTCTGCCAAGTGGTTGGAAAGCTGCTAGTTTTACCTTATCTCGTTTACAAATATGATATTTTGAACTGTCAGTGCATATAAAATCAACATGAATGAGGTTAAAAACTTTGACTCTTCTTTATAGAGAGAAATGTTATGCCCTCTTGAGGAATAAATGAATGAAATGCAACTCCTCATGGTGGGATGTCTGTTCTTATTTATATAGTCTCTGGCCTTCAAGCCCATGAGAACCCCCATTGAAATCAGTGCGCACTGGTCATTGGTTTTCAGGACCTGGTCTACTATCATTAGATCAATCTTAACAGAACAGCCTCTGTATTACAAAGAAAATAGTGATTCTGAATGATTACATTACAGTACAAAAGCTCAGGACAGAAAAGGGACATTGTCATCCTGAATTTAAAAATAATAATAATTCTGAGTAGCTACATTTGAACTGAATCTGATGGGCAAGTTTTTATAGTTTTCAATTACATTTTCCTATATTATAAAAATTATTTCCACTTTTGTTATATTATAGATCCATACAATCAAAATGGGAATTAGACTTGCTGACTTATTATAAAGTAGAGATGGCTGGGAGTGCTCCATTCTTTTTTTTTTTTTTTTTGCAAGATTATGAGATTAGCAAAATCAAAATTTTCCATGAGAAAAATATCTAGATTGCTGATTATTTTATTTTTCCATCAGGAAAACCAAAATGAAACATATCATTTTAGGTCGGGACAACTTGAATTCAGATATTTCCATTTATCAAACAAAATACAAATGTTTTGTTTCAGGTCAGTTTGACATTAATCCGTGACCACCTGAGCTGCTGTGGTGATTCATGGGGGTTGACGTTCAGATGCCTCAGGCCCCTATTCTTCCCTCTGGGTTGGGCCCCCTGGCTGGTCACATTTCTCATGATGCATTGTGGTCTTCCCTCTGACTGATCTAGTGGAATACATCATGGGAGCTGGAGCTAGGGAGCCAAGCCCATAAGAGAGAACGGGCTATGAGGCCCCTGAACTACAGCTTCCATTAGGAACAATAGCAGCTCGGGTGGCTGCAGATTTATGTAGAAACAAAGCATTTGATTTAAGAATATCAAAACACCTTATTCTGATTGGGGAATGTCCAAACGAAATGTTTTGACATATCCAAAACAAAATTTATTTGGCATTTTTCATTCCATTAAACATATCAATATTTTCACTTTTTTATCTAGATTTAAGACAAAAACAAAGATTGAAATATCAAAATCTCCCAAGAAATAAAAATTCCAATTTCCAACAAGCTCTGCTATGGAAGGAAAGCAATGCAACTCCCTCTGAACAGAGTGATCTCTGAAGAGAATCAGGGCGGGCAAAGTTTAATCACTTTCCAAATTCCATACTAAAAAGATACTTGAGATTTGAGCAGTGATTAAATTGCACAGAGTGTGATATAGACCACACAAAGATACCCAGAAACATAGGCAAATTCAGTTTTTTGTTATGAAAGAGGTTTTTTTTTTTTGCTTTACCTTAGGCCCCAACCAGGATTGGACCCCCATTGGAGTAAACACTCTACAAAGTCATAGTAAGAAATATTCCTTCTCCTGAGGTTGTTACAACCTAAGTAGACAAATGGTGGGAGAATGGAATTATTACTCCAATTTGGCAAGTCAGAAACTAAAGCACTCACATACAATGGTTTGCTCAAGATCAGCAAGAAGCCTGTGACAGAGTAGGGAACCAAACCCAAATCTTCTGAGTCCTATTCCAGTGCCTTAACTGCAAGGCTAGCCTTCCTTTGAGTTATCAAGTTTGACAGATTTTCTAATAACTTGTTTGCAAACATGCAACAATGAGCTGTAAAAGCAAGAATTCGATTGGACGTTGCTTTAGGATTGTAGGGCAGATTCAAAAAACCTTTAATGCCTTCAGCACACGTATTCTGATACTTATGTTCCTTGGCGAATGTATGAAATAGAAACTGCCCTCTTTCTATTCAAAATACTTCTAGAGATTAATTTGACTGTTATTGGGCTTTCAACAGTTGTTCTCATTACACAGTTTCTAAAGAAGGTTAAGGTAACTGTCCCTAGGGCTATTTGAAGACCACTTTCTTATTACAAAATAAAATAAAAATAAGCTAATTCCACATAAGATGTTAAAATACAGTTCAGACAGCCCTGACATGGCTTTGAAGATTGGTAATGTAATAAAAAATCCTATTTAATTATTTATTTTATTGTATAGTTTGTGGTGTTATTTATGTATTTTATTTACTCTTGAGAACTGACCATGTGCTCAGAGCTTTCCAGATCATGAAGCTCTCAAGGTCTAAAGGAGTTCACAATCACTGAAAGAGGCTGATGGTTAAAATCCAGCTTGGGTAATAAGTGTCTGAAATTTGTACCTATTATTATTTACAATTTATATTTATTTGTTTGTTTTAGAATAGAGCTTAGGGACCCTAGTTGAATCAGGATCCCTTAGCATTTTAAAGGATTGTTACATAGAATCTCAGGAGGTCATCTAGTCCAATCCCCTACTTAAAGGGGGACCAATCCCCAGACAGATTTTTTGCCCCAGATCCCTAAATGGCCCCCTCAAGGATTCAGAACCCTGGGTTTAGCAGACCAATGCACTGAGCTATCCCTCCCTCCTCTGTAATCTTGTGGGTGGCCTCAGTGAAATGAGTGGATAGTTTCAGTTCATTTTCTGGTCAATGGGCTACCATGACACAACACAACCATTACCATCATAGGGTTGCCAACGCTCCAGTTTGGCCTGGAGTCTCCCAGAATCGGCACTGTTCTCCCGGTGACTGTTGAAAGCAATCCAGGAGATTTTAATAGGATATTTTAAGAAAATGACATTATGGCATATTGGGGGAAAAAATCTCCCTGAATAGCTTCAGTCAGAGTTGGCAACCCTATATCACCAGCACCCTTCTTGGCAATCTTAGCAGAGAAACAAAGGAGCCCCAGATTTCCTTTCAGTCAGACAGTTCTGTGCTGACATGCACAGCGGGATCATTTTCAGGTCTGCATGCAAAAGAGGTATAGGCTGTGCCTGCCTGGAAAGATTGCTGTTTCAGTTGGTTTGCTGAATCACTGGAGTGAAATGACCTGGACAGATTTAGTCCCTGGGTCATGTAAGCAGGAAATGTTACATTGTGTATACTGTCTATTTGATTAAATACTTATATGACCCTATTACTATAGTATCTGAATGCCAAACAAACATTAATGTATATACCCTCACAACATAGTAATGGGGCATTACCTCTATCCACAGTGGGGCACTGATTTGCCAGTTGGAGAGGCAAAAAGAAGGAAGAGAGTGTTGGCTAGGAGAAGGGGTGTGTCAAGCAGTACAAGTGGTTGCACTGGGTGACAGCAAAGGAAAGGAGAGAGAACAAGAATATAAGAGAGCAATAAATGGAAAAGAGACAGCAGGCTCAGAGAGGTGAGAGACAACAGACCAAAAAAGCAGAGATAGAAATGAAGAAATAAATATACAGGAGAGAAAAAGAGAAAAGAGAGAGAGAATGAAAACCCTATTCAAGCATGAAGGTTTTCTGTTAGACAGACAGGAAATCAAAGATAACCTCTAGGTTGCAGGTCTGTGTGACTGGGAGGATTCAACAGTGACAGAATGGGAGAAGTGGAAAGGATTGTGACAGGTGTGACAATTACCTGCAATATCCTGAACAGACTTTATTGAATTAAACTTAATTCATAATGTTTAAAATATGTATCATTGTGGGCCAGGGATTGTATGTATTTCTATGGGGAAGGACCACAGCCCTCTAGGAACTAAGAACAGTGGTGGGGAGGTGGTTAGGCAAACTCTCTCAAGTAATAACACCTCTAGAGAGCTATCACCACCTTGAGAGAGGCTCCCCAATACTAGTTCAAACTGGATTGTCTAGGGACCAACAAATAAAGAAAGGATTTTTGGATGCATAGCCTGAGTTTAAACTGACTCAGAGCCTTCTTAATGATCCAACAAATGGGTAGACTCTTCTATCCAAGGGAGGCCTCAAACTTCCCTGGGAAGGGCTGGAAGAACTTGGCCCAGTCTGTGTGCTTGTTCTGAGCTAACAGCTATTGTGAACTTACAACCAAAGGAAAACCTCCATGTAGGGTTTGAAAAGCTGTTTGTTAGCATGTGTGGGGTTATTTTACAGTTTTTAATGTTTTTCTGTAATGCTTTTACCTTAAAAAAGTGTTTGCTTGGAAGGAGCTGTGTGGTAGTTTTGCTGTGGCAATTATGCTGTTTGCTGTCTCTGAGGAGAAAAGTAAAGCAGGCTGGCTGACACACCCTGAATTTGCTGCGGAGGTCACAGTATAGGAGAGAGCTGTGCAATCTGGAAATACCCTAGTCAGGAGGGAGAGAGATGTGGGTCTCCACCCAAGAGAGGTGATGACTGTTTAGCTGGGAGCCTAGAGTGGGTGCCCTTGGTGGACCATTGAAGGAGGATAGAGGTGCAATTGTCCTGTGCTGTGACAAGGATTTCAGAGGAATGAAGAGGCATTCCATTCTGGCCATGTTAAGTTTAAATTGGCAGTGAGAAACCCTAGAGGATATGTTGTGGAGAGTGAAAGAGACTGATACAGGATTGGAGATAAAAGGAAGAGAGGTCAGGATTGGACAGGTATTTTTGTGAATCACTTTATAAAACAATAAAAAACTAGCACACACACACTTATGGGTAAATAAAATATAGCTATAATTTCCATTGAATGCCCCACAAATGTGTGTGGATCCATTGCTCCTGCAAAACCTGATTTTGTGCTCTCAGATCAGATAATTACACATGCATATGCATAGACAGGTGCACAATTACCCTATTTGTATATGAAAATGTGGATTTTTTTCTGGTGTATCCTTTAAAATTCACTCACTAATCATGTAAACTTTCATTACTGGACAACTACAATTTAACAAGATACCAAATCAGTAGAAACTATATTTAAAGGAAACCAATAGAATGTCCACTCTGAATTGTAATAGATATCCCTGTTGGACTCTTCTCCAGATGTGTATGTGTGTGTATTTGAGAGAGACGGATTGATTACTAGAAAGAGGGAGGAGGCTGTACACGAATCTCAGAATAATGAGAGCCTGTGAAAGAAGCAGGAGATTCCTATGCAATTGGAATGATTGAGGCTGTTGAACCATGTTAGCACAACATGGTTGGTTAACAGCTCTAATCTCCTTTACCATGTAACCTGGGAGTTACTCCAGGAGGTCTTTACTTGTTTTAAAAAACAACAGAAGCACCCCAAACCTAAACTACTGGACTTAAATTTCCAAAAACACTTGTTAATATGGTATCTTGTTAAATTGTAGTTATCCAGTAATGAAAGTTTACATGATTAATGAGTGAATTTTAATGGGTACACCAGAAAAAAAACACTAAATTTAATCTCTTTATTATTATCCACTGTTCTGAAGTGGCAGCTCTGAAGATTGAAGTCCTTTCTGCACCAAACAGTTACACTGTGGGCAATGAGAGTTCAGGCTTCTCCATGCATTCAGGCTCAGGCTGGAGCCTGGGCTCTGGGAGGGTCTCAGAGCTTGGGCAGCATCCTGAGCCCAAACATCTACACCACAGTTAAACAGTCCATTAGCCCAAGCCCCATGAGCCCAAGTCAGCTGGCATGGGAGCCACATGAGTCTAATTGCAGCGTAGATATACCCTATGTGTCCCAGCCCAATGCAGGACTCTAGGACTAAGAGACTCCAACTGAAAACCTGACATCAAGAAGTCAGTGGGAGGTTTGTTACTCACTTCAGTGAGGTCAAGATTTCACTATCCGTTGGAATTGAGTCCTTAATGTCTGTGATGGAGACTCCTAATTAATGCTGATTGTGGTGGCTGATTTTGTGATGTGAAAGTTTTTCTTTTAGGAAGCTAAACTGAGACCACCAACTCGTTTTATAAAGGCAAATGAATAGCTGTCAAACCATAATGTTTTTTGTCTGCAAGTACCTTGGGCTTGATATCTTTATATCCCATTATCAGTCCCCTGAACTATCCAATATCCATTTCACTTTCCACATGAATAAGGTTTCAAGTTCCATCTATGCATATGTTATTGAATATTCTTAACAAGTCTGGTTTGGCATTTTGTATGTGTTTCATTGTGAGTGCTTTAATTTTAGCAGGAAACAGCAATTTTTCTCTTTTCCTCAGAAAACTAGACTTTCATTTTTAGGAGTTTGTTTTGGTGCAAAACTAAAAGCTAGTTGTTTGAGGCTAAGTGAATTAATTTGTTTTAACAAATTATTCTCTTTCCTTCAAATAGTGTATTTAAACACCCTTTACCTTGGCTTGTGTAGCAGGATTGAGATCGGGGAAGAAAACAAGCCAATAATTGTGGGAGTGATTGTGAAGCTGTGTCCAGACCTCTAAGAAATGGAACACTGAGGCCTGTGGGCTAAGGTCAGAATTTTCAAACATGATCTAATGTGAGACAAATCCCAATTTAAGCATCTAAATGAATGACTTATCAGAGGCTCTGAGAATCTATAGGTCATGATGAAGTTACTAGAGGATTACAGTCCCCATGTTTGGGTGCCTTAATAGCAGGGCCAGCTCTAGGTTTTTTGCCTCCCCAAGCAAAAAAAATTTTGGCTGCATCCCACTAGTAACTCGCTCCCAGGGCAGGTCATTCAGCAGGAATTTTGGATGTGCACTGAACATAGACAGGATTGGTTCCCATATGGTTACAGAACTGCAGTAAAGTGGAACAATTTTCAGCTTGTGTGATTGAAGAATATCTGGATGCATATTATAAGACTGCCATACATAAATGAGGAAAAGTTGAGGTGCCTTCATTATTCTTTTATTCCACTCTTTGTTTCTATGGGGAATTTGCCAATGCAATATCACTGTCTTCCTTTTAAACAAATAAAACTTTAAAAAAAATGGCAATGGCTGTTGAAAATATCAATTCCAGTCCTAATAACTACTGGGAAGCATTTCTTGTGCAATTTTATACTACTTTTTCTACAGCAAGTTACAGTGGATCAGTATATTTGATTTGGGAGAAATGATGTAACAGCTGCCCAAATTGAGCTTAAGCACTCCAGAATTTTGAGGGTGTTCAAATCTGGAAGGCAGGTGCTAGGTTCTCTTTGTGAATATTTGCTAAATCTGGAAAGGAAAAGTCAATTTCTGCTTCCATGGCTCAGAAGTGGAAATCCTCCTGCATACTTGGTACTGTATCTAAAGCTGCCAAGGTTCTCTAGTAGAGCCTCCCCTCCCTTACTTTTCATTTTAAATTCTAGTGGGATCCACGTACCTCCCTTGCTAGGCTTCAGATAGGGAGGTGCACTGTCCATTTAGTCCACCCAGTTCCTTCTTTGGGGCTGCAAGGTGAGGTCACACCAGTATCCCTAATCCAGTCTGGGGATATCTGGGCCAAAGTCGCCTACTCCTTGGGCATACTTCTCCCCCCATTCACAGTGCCACCCAATTCTAGCAGCCAGCTCTCTGTTCCCAGCAAGCCACAGCATGAGGTCTCAGCTACCTCACTCCTTCCCCCTCCCTTTCCTGTTGATCACTGCCACAGGAATGCTGGGAAATGTAGTTCTTTCCCTGCGCCAGGGCTGGCTCTATAGGCAGGGAGCTAACCAAGGAACTACAGCTCCCAGGGCCCCTTATTGGTTCTCAGCTTCCATGCTGGATCCTTGCTGCCCCTGCAAATGTGCCACCTCAACCACCTGCTTGCTTTGCTGGTTCCTAGAGCTGGCCCTGCTTAATATGGAGGTAACTTTAGGCATCCACTTAGACAGTTTGAACTTCGTTTTCAAATGTGTTTTTTAAATGGAAAATTGCAAAATTTGAGCACACGTACTTTGTATGCAAAATACCTGAATTTTCCTATGCAAAGAGATTAAAATGGAAACAATTACCTGTTTTATACACGCAAGTGCATATTTTATACACACAATGAGTACAGGAGCAAATTCGTGTGAGCCACCATGCCCCTATATTTAATAACCTGAAATCTAACAGTTAATTATGACTGCAAAAGTATGGAACAAAGCCAACTGTAGCATAGCTCAGATTAGATTCCAGCTAAAGGAACAGGAGTTTAGAGCTGTGTGAGTAACTAATTTTTCAATTCACTAGCTGAGCTGAAAAATTGGGAGAGGGAAAAAATCCTTTTGAGTTGACCCAAAATGGCACATTTCAGATTTTTTTTTTCCAGAAGACCAAAGGAATGGGGGGAAGCAGGTAAGATTAAGAGTTTTGTTTCATTTTCAGGGTTTATTTAAATGTTTTGATTTTTTAAAAATAAAAATGAGTGCAATTCCAAAATGTCTTTCCAAAATGAAAAGTCAAAATGTTTTGTTTCTGATAATGCCAAAATGGACCATATCGATAGTTCTGATTTTTTTTTTTTGCTGAAACAGCTCAACAGTATCTACCAGAATTTGCTAATTGTTTTGATTGACCAAAATCTGCATTTTTTTTGGTGAAAAAAGTATTTGTGTGAAAAGTTTTACCCAGCTCTACAGGGACTTCTTCAACATACACCTGTACAGGTCATTTTCTATCTTTGTCCTTGAAAAGGAAAGCTTTAAGATACAATTGACTTGAGGTATTAGTGGCTCAGAGATAGTAATTCTGGGTATATTTTGCAGGACAAATAAACTCAGCAGAATCTAGAGAGAGAGCAGAAAGAAGCTCCAGGAGAAGAACAGAAGAGTGAGTACTGTGAGACTAGAAGAAGATGAGGATAGAGTTGTAGCAGAATAGCATCAGTCCATGGAAAGTTTTGAAAACTATGCTCTTGGGCCTTTTGTAATCTGGTGAGGGGTGCCATCAATATAAATACTAATTAAAATATAAATGAACAGAAATTTGAATAAGTTAAAAATAATGTAATTTGGACCTGTAAACCAGAGCTAAAAACACAAGCTGCTACCACATGAGTTAAAGAGACAAGACTCCCTAGCTGGAGCTGTAACAGATTTTTGTCATCTTTGGATCCAGCACAGAAAGGGGCCTGTGAGACACACAGATCACTTTGATAAATTGTCAGGGAAATTCCATTAGTGTTGCCTCCCTCTGGCCTCAGTTCTGAAGTTAAATTAATGCTGCTTTTTTGGGTTACTTTTTTGTTTGTGCAGCCCTTGCATAAATGAAGCCACTTAGCTGTGGAAAATGGTGGTGTGTCTGAAAAGATGGCAACCATCAGAAAAACAATTCCACTGATAGCAGTGATGCAGATCATCCCTCCTGTGAGAGGAAATCTCTGTTAGGACTGTCCCCTGCCATGGCTGGCCCAAACCTCAAGTAGAGTTATGAAGAATAGATAATATCACCACAGACTGTATTTTCTTTCTCAAGTAATGTCCACAGGAACAGAAAAGTGATTATGTGCACCCATCCCTGCCTTTGTCCTGTCCCCAGTCTGCTCAGTCTCAGCCCCCTCCTATAGCACCAAATCTGGACCATGTGAGTGTACTTCAGATGTTGTAACAGCTTAAAGGAAAGAGGAGGGAGGAGGAAGTATCAGTGACCTTCATTATGTTGGTTCTTGTCACAGCTGAAAATACGGCAGGGAGGTGGTCCCTTCTCAAGGGGATAATTTGTTAATTAAGGTTCAGCTTGCACTCATTGGACAGCCACCATCTGGCTTTAATAATTCAGAATCAAGTACTGAAGTTTGGGCTAATTTTATTCAGCACTTATTGAAGTCAATATTCCATTGATGTCAATGAGGGGTTTGCCTGAGTCAGGATTTGTTCCTCCTTTTGAAGTCAGTATTGCTTCATTAAGGCTTCTCGGGTGAGTAAGGGATGTGGGAAAGGGCCTTTACAGATTTATACTGCAGCAAGATTGATAATTTAATTTACATCTTGTAAAATCTGAATGTTGTGGTTGAAGACATTTTTGTTTTCAATGATGTAGTGCAGAGATAAGACTTTAATGTAAAAGGTTTTATGTTAGTACACAGGAAAGTAGTGTATTTGTATGTTGTTTCCATCTAATCGCTACTGGGCAGGTACATTAATTTTTTAAAAACACAGGCTCTTGCTGCTACAATACACTTCATAGTTCATGTAAAAAAAATCTATAGACTGCTCACCTTCTGTCAAGATATAAAGGGTGCAGTGGCTACATTACTTTCACAAGAGACAGAGCTACAAATGAGCTGTGCATGTCATCCAAATAAGTGCTGATATACCCCACTCTGCAACATCATGGATTTCACATATGCCACATGTATTATATTAATTGTTTGAAAAATATTTTAGAGACTAAGAAAAAAACAACCTAGAATAATAATAATAATAATTTTTCACTCTTCCACCTACACAGCAAATTCCCTCAGTCCTATAAGTCAAACTGTACAGGTCTCGGAGGGAGAGAATAAAAATACATAGATACTTTCAAAATATCTCTGTGAATTATGTAAAATGTTTTTAAAAAATACATAACAATGTCATGGTTTTAAATTCTGATATCTCAAACCTTCCATGAGTATGTTTAATTGTAATGCTGGATATAAAGTTTATATTCTTAGTCCTGATTCACTATTAGATATTGGATTTTTAAGGCGAGGTTTTGCTTAGAAAAGTGCACGTTAAAAAATGATGCCATCTCATTCAACCATTTCTCAAAGGGGCAGATCCTCAGCTGATATACATTTTCATAGTTTCATTGAATGGAGCTATGACCATTTTTATCAGCTGAGGATCTCTCCCCATCCCCAGGTGTAGTCAGAATAATGCCTTTCCTATTTTACAGATTCAAATACATATTTACTGTTTTTTTTTCTGCTAGTGCAAGCTCTATGCAATTCTGAGATCATGAGCTACATTCCCCTTTTGATCATTCCTCATTCACAGCATTAAATAAGCCTCAGCTGCAGATTTTTTTTATCATTGGTGATGAGTGAGTCAGAAAGAACGCTATTGACTTTTTGATCCCAGGTTTAGTTTATAATACTGTGAGTTAAAAGAACCATCTTTTTACTTACAAACTGAACATGCTTGAACAGGAAATGAACGAGAAACAATAAAGAGGCAGCCATACAAATCACAGAGTCACGCTTCTAAAGAGAAATTGTTTCTTGATCGAGGACTGAATATTTAACTGTCCAGGTACTCCAGGCCAGTATAATTATTCAGGAGAAATGCCACATTAGAAAGATAGGGAGATGGGTGGGGAAGACGGGTGCGGTGGATTTCTCTGGCAGGTTGTTTTCTTAAAAAGGTGGTTTGAAGCTGCTCAGATTTTTAGAATGTCAGAAGCAGTCCCAGCAGAGGAAATTAATAGCCAGAGTGTAGTGAGGCAGCAAAATTCATTGTGTGTTATATCTGTATCTAATATATGAGCACGCACATTCATTCTGCCTTCACATGTGCATATATAGCTTCTATGAAATACAAAGCCATTGTTTTCAGTTACATGCTATTGATGACAACATTATGGAATTTGGCTATTAGTCTGTTTTTGTTGTTTATTCAAAGTAAAAGTTATATCAGTTAGTAATGTATTAGAATAACAATTGCCCAGTTATTTTTAACTTTTATTGAGCTTTATGATTGTACAGATCTGGAAACAATAGAGTATAGAAACATCAAGTGCAGAAGATACAATATTCAGATGTAGGAGCAATCTGTGTTAAACAGCTGAGGAAGAACCAGTGCTCTCACAGGACAATTCCTGTAATGGTTTCATGCAGTTACCAACCAAGGTTTTCCTCACATCACAGGAGGAGCTTTAGAAAATGTAAGCAAACACACAGGGTGAATTTGGTCCAATATGTCTAATGGGGAATTGTCAAGTAATAGCAATAATAGAGAATAACCTCTATAGTGAGCACCAGTTATCAGCCTTCGGAAACTGTGATTCAGGGTGAAGTTATCTACTGAAGATCTATCCCCCCTCCCCATGTGTAGTCAGAATAATACCCTCTCTACTTTACTGATTACAATTTGTTTACTTTTTTTCCTACTTACGCTCCACATAGGTGGGCAAGGGGAGATGGTGCGCAAGGAGTCTGAGCAGCCACACCAGGGTGCCTGCAAATTGTAGCCAACCACATTGCAACGAGCATGGGATCACTACAGCCATGTTAGGTGATGGCTTTTTGTTTGAAAAAAAAATGCCTGTATTAAGAAAAGAATATGAAAACAAAGTGCAGCTTTTAAAGCCTCAAACAAAGCAGCAGGGACTCGTTCCAAAATGGGTTGAGAGTGAATTCCAGAGCTGCTTTGAAAGCCTTAAAACATTAGGAAACCAAATAGCTGAACCAAACAAAATGTGTATGCACCTGAAAATCCCACATTTCTGTATGGAAACCATTGCTCACACACACTAAATGTACTTGTTACTGAACTGCTTCTGTGAACACCTGCAGTTATGAGAAGGCATATTTAAACTTCAAAACTAGATGCAGTTCTTGCCTGTGGTCATGAGTTTGGACTATGCGGAATCCCTGCGGTCATGACTGAAGCTTGAAGTTAAAATGCCTCTGAGCATAGACAGCACCCTCAGAAGTCTTTTAACATGGTTTCTAAGCTTTTTATGCTTTCTATCCAGCTACAAGTGACATGCTACTCAGCAGGGTGATTACAAACTGGTGGCTAATAACAAATGTTTGTGGGGCTTTTTTGCATTCCTGTGGGATGAAATCTAATGGCCCCTAAAAATTATGTACAATCATAAAACATGATGGGATTATATGAAGTGGGGAGTGGTTATTTATGTCATATAATTAATCAGGAAATTAATAACTTCCGGAGTGACTCATTTTATATTTAAATATTTATATTCTTTTTGTAGAGTGCACAGCTATCAGGGCTAGAGAAAAGAGCTCCCTCTTTATTTAGCCTGATCTTCCATTATAAGTGGTTTTCTAACTCCTTCCTTAACAGTTAGGACACTACCCTGGTGTGCTAGCCATGTATGCAACAATATAAAATGGTGTTAGATTATGTATATAGATAATTTTAGGGGTTATAGATGGAGAGGAACCTTTCTCCAACTTGCCCTTGCTTTTGTGGCATTCAGTCATTCAATATTGCTTTAATTAAGTATGCTTATTATTATAGTAATATTGCTCTTGCTGTGTCAGGGTCATTTGAAAATTCAGAAGAGATCCACAAACTCCATGATCTTGTTTACCCTGCCCCATCTGAGATCCCCATTCACTGATCATAATATTCTACTGTGCAATTTCCATAGTCATTTCATTCTTGGAGGCATTTTCCGTAATATTCATTATTTATGGTTTTTAGTGGTTGCAACTGTGTTATCCCAGATCAAATGTCACGTCTACATTTAAAGCACATAGATTTTTTTAAACTGAATAATTCTTACAACTTTTCAATGAAAGTCAATCTATAAAGTTGCTTACAAAATGGCAGTTTACAAGATGGGTGTCCCAGTGTGAAAAAGAAAGGTGCGCTTTGGATGTTGAAGTGTTGAATGACAACAGTGAAGACTTTTATTAGGGGATGCTAGTGAATCATTTAGTGAAAGTAAGGGTGATAACACTGACCTTCCCACAGATCCAACCAAGCCTCACTTACTGCTTTGGTACCTACAATCAAATAGAGGAAGTGACTTGATTAAAATTATTTTAATCACAGATCTGGTCTGCACCTTTCACCAGTGGGCTGGTTATGTTTATTGTAAACCCAGTTTAGATTAATATTCTTTCTTACAACAGTAATCCAAATGACATGAAGGTCTATTTGCCTGAGTACAGGATTGAGACCCAAATCTATCCCATTATGTATGAGCTTTAAAACATCCAACCAAAACGCATGTATTGACTGTGCCTATTTATGACAGCCTGGTTCATTATATTTGCTTTAGCATTAAATAATGCTAAAAGTGTCCTAATGTAATGGTACTATATTTTGAGATTTGTATATACTTTGCTTGCCACTTTTCTTGCTTGTTATAACTTTCAATGAATTTTAACATTGGTCCAGCCAGTCTCTCTCTCTTTCTCTCTCTCTCTCTGTCTCTCTCTCTCCTTTCTCTCTCTGAGGTTCATATGTTGACTGATTTAAATATTCCATAATGACTGTTTGGCATATTCTACAGGCAAAGGTCCAGAAACCCTTTTTGCTGGCTATAACCTCAATGATAATGAGTGGCACACGGTACGTGTGGTTCGTCGAGGAAAAAGTTTAAAGTTAATGGTGGATGACCAACAAGCTATGACAGGTAGTGTGCAGTTATACTTCATCTTACTGGGGGAAATATGACAAAACATAAAAATTTTAGAAAAAAAGGCCCTTATTCAAAGCCCATTAAAGTTAATGGGAGTGTTTCCACTGATTTTAATAGACATTGGCTAGGATCCAAAATGCATGCTGTGCAACAATTAATGACCATCACAAGATACAACCAGAAAATCATCACATTTCACACTATCTTTACTTTCTTAGAGCTAGATCAACTCACACTGAAGTCAATGGGAATTTTTCTGTTGAGCTCAGTGGATGTTTGATAGGGCCCTGAGGGGAGTTTGGAGGAATTTATCCAATGATAGAAGACAATCAAAATGCCCTCTGCACCACTCATATCCAATTTAAACTGCAGTTACATGCCAGGCCCTGTGCACGGAATGAATTTCACAGATGTTTCCAATTGTAGGGGAAAAAATTGTGCCCAAACTTTTAATAAGTCTTACATTACCCAGCTTAAATAAATACATATTAGGCCATAATATTGTCTTTTATGTCAAAATGGTAATATATAGTCATCGAGAAATGTGAAAGTTAGAAGGTGCTGCAAACACTTTAGCACAAACAATAACAGGTACATTAGGTGATATTAGAGAGGACTTCTATTTGACCTTTCATCCTAAAAATACTGGTAAAGAACATTGATATAAAAGTACATTCTCTAGAATTAAACAATACCAGAGGTGGTCTACTGAAGGTGGGGCAGAATTTTACGCAGTATATGTGATTCACTTTGTGATGATCTCCTACGAAAGGGAGTTGCCTAAAAAAGAGTGAATTAATTGGTTTGAAATGAATAAAAATGGCACTGGAGTTTTATTATGATTGTGCATTTGTTTAATCTGGCAGCTAAGACCATAGAGTTAATTATGTGACCTCTTTTTTTTTTTTTTTGGTAGAAGAAACTGTTCTGAACTGAATAAAAAGTGACATCTAAAAACTTCCATATTTTTTTCTATTCTCCTTATTGCCAAGTTTTCATTTCATCTAGATTACAAAAATACCAGGAAGGTCTGTTTTTCTCTGAAATTTCTTTCCACTTGTTCAGAATGGCTTCAGCAAAAGGTCAGCATTTAATTGAAGGCAACGGGAAAGATTTTTGGGATACTAGAATCTATAGTGTTTCTTAAATTCTATTAAAGTGATTACAATTAAATGGAAAAAAAAAAGATTAAATAAACCTATGTTCATGTGCCATTAAGGCTGTGAAGTTCTGGTCTTGAAATTTCCGTGACACTGATTTAATATGGATAAATCCAATTATGATTAGATATCAGGGTTATGGTCAAAGATCCATGAAAGTCAATAAGCATCTTTTCATTGACTTTAGTGGGCTTGGGCTCCAGCCCTACGGTTGCTTGACAGATTAGATTTCCAGGGCTATCACTTCTCCAAAATGCCTCACATTCTGGTGTATTAAAAAGAAAGCTATTTATTTAAATCTGTGCTGGTAATATAACATTTTATTTTAAAATTTAAGGCAGACCCTAATTTCTGTTACATTGAGCTACATCAGCTATTGCCCTGAAGGGAAATTAGGCTCAATCCTGCCAATCAAAAGTTAACTGACAGTTGGAAAATCTGAAAACATTTAATTTTCTCTTTCAAAATAATGGGACAAGTGTGTCTCCCTTTGTGAAGGGAAGAAATCCTCCTAAAATTGTTTCCTTGTGCAGTTGGTGGGAAGGCATTGAAGAACACTTGAAAGACATTGGGGCTACCATTTACACTGAGTCTGATAATCAGTGGGATATCTGTCCCCACTTCAGTGAGCATTAGGCTTTCTGCATGTGGAACCTGCACTGCCATGTTGTGGCATGGCCTCTTCTCTTTCTTACAGCACAACTCACTCCTGCTGCCAAAGGGTCCCCTACTCCAATGGCATACTGTCACCTTTTTCCAATAGGGAGTCAAAGGTGCAGAATACAAATTAGCACTGCTCTCAGCATCCCTAAACTCAAGTATTTTGCCATGCATAGTTGCTGCTGTTCCTGAGCTCTAAAATCTTTGGGACATGTCTTCAGATTTCCCAGTGGGCAGGGGTTTTTCATGTGAAAGCATTCTAAAAATTCATGAGACGCTTAAGCCTACGTGTGGCCCTGGCTTTCCTCTTCAAAAAAGTTCAACTCTCTCCCAATAGTGTCTCCATTGTTTTCATCCTATTCCTATGCCACATAGAAAAAAGGATTCATAGAGTTTAAGGCCAGAAGGGACCATTAGGTCATCTAGTCTGACCTTCTGTATATCACAGGCCACTAACTTCCATCCAGCTACTCCAGGATTGAGCCCAGTAACTTGTGGTTGGCTAAAGCATAACTTCTAGAAAGGCTTTATTTTAAGCACCTGGTCCAATGATTTTTGAAAACCGCTTTTATGATACATAAGACCATACACTGAGGAAAAACATTGTAGGAATTGGCTAATGTGCTACATTTCATCTACTGGATTGAATTAGGACTGCTGAACTGCTGTCATAGCTCCTAAATTGCTTCTACTTAAGCTCAAGCATTTGGGGCCAGGGCTTTCAGAGCATGAGAATGAGAGCTCTATCCCTGCAATTACAATTCTGATTGACTAGCTATGCAGCATAGTGGCAGCCCTAAACAGCAAAATTTTCAAACACAACTAAGTGACTGATCGGTAGGTTCCTAAGGCCTGGTCTACACTACGCTGTTAAACCGATTTTAACAGTGTTAAATTGATTTAACGCTGCACCCGTCCACACTACACTGCTCTTTATATCGATTTAAAGGGCTCTTTAAATCGATTTCTGTACTCCTACAAAACGAGAGGAGTAATGCTAAAATCGATATTACTATATCGGATTAGGGTTAGTGTGGACGCAAATCGAAGTTATTAGCCTCATTATTTTACAGTAGCTACCCACAGTGCACTGCTCCAGAAATCGATGCTAGCCTTGGACCATGGACGCACACCACCGAATTAATGTGCCTAGTGTGGACGCGCACAATCGACTTTATAATATCTGTTTTATAAAATCGGTTTAAGCTAATTAGAATTTATCCTGTAGTGTAGACGTAGCCTAAGTCAGTTAGGTGCTTTAAAAAAATACTTAGTTTCTAGATAGCCACAGTTACAGTATTTTGTCTATAAATATATAAAGTAAAAGTTCAATGAGTAGGGAAGGATACATATTTTAGCATATGAATAAACGTATGCTGAGACTTATTGATAATGCTGAAAGATATGTGGCCTTTACGGGCCAGAAAAGACAATGCATGCTGCTTGCCAAATCTTTTCATTGACAAGTTCACAAAATGACTAGCTCACCAGGCAGGAGCTACAGGGTTGTTCCCTGTTGGAGGCCACTGTAGGAGTTACAAAAGATGTGGAGACTTATTTTAGATCTATAGTTGTATTAGCCTCTCTTGTACAATTAACACATTCAGGGAGAGGAGTGAGTGATGAGCCCAGATTGTGGGATGTATTTTATTCTTATGCTAAAGAAAAAAGACAGACCCTTGATTAATTGAGAATGAGCAGAAGGGTTTGTCACTGCAGGGCAAAGCAGAGTGGAATTATGAATGGTGGGAAGGCCACAACCTAATGTAACTATCTCATCTGATTGGTGGATATAGATACAGTCATAACTGACATACAGTGTAATTGACAGCAGAACTGAAGCCTAAGACTCTGGGTGAGGAATGGAGGTGATAGAAAAATTTTCAATGGAACACCTTTCTATTGGAAAATGTCAACTTGAAATCTAAGCATTCTGTGGGAACGTGTCAATTTTGACAGCATTTTGTTTTAGAAAAAACTCAATACTAAGTTTTGATTTTTCATTTAATAACTATTTTTTCTTTAGATACTGTATTTTTATTTTTGAATTATATAATTTACAATACCAATAACCAATTCCAACCCAGCTACCATCTGACAATTACCAATTAGAATGCCAATTCCAAATAGCCATTTGGAATACCAGTCACCATTTTTTATATTATATTAATTATATTCTACCTCTAATCTTAACATATTATAATATAAAACATAAAAGTGAAACAAAATATTTTAAAATTTTGAATTAAATATTTTTATTAACCCAAAATAATTTTTTGTGTAAATTTCATTTCATGGGAAATTGTGATATGAGGCGGCTTTTTTCCTCACAAAGAAATTCCAAGTTAGGAATAGCACAAGTGAAAAATAAGCAGCAGCAGTTTAGTAAAAGGAACTTTTAGGGGGAAAATGTAGTTGTCAACTATGAATACAACTTGTGTTATTTGCAGTGAGAACTGATACACACTCTTCCAAAAGCTGAATTTGACCCTAAATAAACAATTTTTCAGTTTCCTACCAAATTTATTTGAATAGAAATAAATAATGAACCTCACTGCCAGCAGCAGGACAGAATGTTTTTCATAGTTTTCATAAGGCACCAGAACACCTTTATTTGTAGTTGTTGAGCCAGTAGTAGCTCTGTAGTTGGTTAATATGGGTTTTCATTTGTTTGTGTACCTCAAGAGGAGTGTCTGGACTAGCATACAGAGTGATGAGGAAGGTGAGCCAAGGCAAATCAAGAGATCTTGAAGAATTCACTTTTATACGTATTGACCCCAACACATTGACGGATTTCACCCTATGTCTTTGACTGTGTAAATTTCACATGTGTAGCATCCTTTGACTGTTGGCTCCTGTACCCATTGAAGTCAAGGCAAAACATCCACTTAAGTAGTGTGGGGTCAGAGCTGAGCCTAGTTATTTTGCAAGTGAAGTAAATTTCATCCTGTGTGCTTGAGTGCAGCAAAGGCAAGCTGGAAAACTTTGAAAGGCCTTACAAGTCTGTGTAAGGGTCAGGTAATATATATTGCAGGCCTGTGGTGCAGCATGTACATGTGCATTTTGTGACATAGGCACTAAAACTAGAAGGGAAAGTGTCAAATAACATCAGCCCAGAATAAAGGTTTTGTAAGAAAAGATTTATACAAATTGAAATAAGGATTGAAATGTTTTTTATGAATTGTGTTTAAATTATCTACAAAGAGGTTTTTAGTTGTTTTGTTTAAATGTAAACCAACTCCTGTAATACTAGGAACCCAAACACTGCACCACTGTGCTAAGTACATGAGCCAGAGGGCGAAACTGACTATATGCACAAAAGTGTATCTGAACAATTCAATTTCCCTGTCCAGCCTGAGTGAAGTGGAGGAAGTAAGTAATGCACACAGGGAAATGGATTTTGTCTTGTTTTAACAATTTCTTTTGAGAGCTCTCTGGTATATATTTTGATTAAATATAGATTTTAAATTAATCACCCAAGCTGCATCATAAAGCTGACATATGTAAAAATGTGTAGGCTGTAAATGTGGCTTGGGCCATGCATATGTGTACAACTGAAAGGATGCAGATAAGAGGCTAACTGCAAGACGTTACCTGCCCTAATTGTCTAAACCCACTGAAACCCTGCTTTTCAGGCTCTTTGACAAAACATGAGGAATACATTCAAGGGAGGTATGCTGTTAGAGCCTGACTTCTGGCTTTGCACAATTGGTGCATGTTCTCCCCTGCTACCACCGATCTGGAGAACAACTGCAAATGTACAGAAGATTCTGAACCTTTATTAAACCAAAAAAATTATTGTCTACCCATTTCCTTGTGAAAATAGCCTACCAATAAACTGATATAAACCAATGTAACACAGTGACTAGATTGGAAAGAACAAGTAAGCTGGACTATGCTTCCTCAGCAGGATTCTGAGAGTACTAAGAATACTTCACCTCCTCCCACCCAAACCCTCCTATTCTCCAGTACACCTTTTTATGGCACATGAATTGGTTCATTTTGTGATATGATCCAAACAATCATTAGGGATTATTAGTGAGACCATTACTAGAATACTGCATTCATTTCTGCTGTCCAAATCTAGAAAGATATGTTGGAAAAATTGCAAAGGGTTCAAAAAAACCACAAGAAGGCTGGAAAACATGCCCTACAGTGTAAGATGTAAGGAGCCTGGTCAACTTAGCTTACTGAAATAAAGTTTAATAGATTATTTGTTTAGGGTCTGTAAGTATCTACACAAGGAGAAGGTTTCCAGTGGAAGAGGGCTCTTTAATCCAGCAGGCAAAGGCATAAGAAGATACAGTGGCTGGAAGTTGAAATGATACAAATTCAAAGTGGATAATTAACCATTGGAACAACTCATGGGGATATAGTAGATTCTCCATCACTTGAAATCTTTAAATCAGGACTGGATATATTTCCTAAATGATAGGGTCTAGTTCAACAACAGGTTATTGAGTTTGATGCAGGAATTACTGGGTGAGGGTCTGTATAGACTCTATTATTCAAGAGGTCAGACTAGATCATAAGAACAGCCATATTGGCACAGACCAAAGGTCCATCTAGCTCAGTATCCTGTCTTCCAACAATGGCCAATGCCAGGTGCCCCAGAAGGAATGAACAGAACAGGTAATCATCAAGTGATCCATTCTCTGTTGTTCATTCTCAGCTTCTGGCAAACAGAAGCTAGGGACACCATCTCTACCCATCCTAGCAGATCATCATCATAATCTCTTGTGACTTTTTAAAATCTTTGGGTGAAATCCTTGACCCACTGTAGACAATGGCAAAACTTCTGTTCACTTCAGTGGGGGCAGGATGTCACCATATAAATCTGTGAATGTTGCTAACGTGCTCCAAAATACCTTTGGATAGTTGTGTGAAAATAATGAGTTATTTTTGAGGGAGGAGGGGAAAGGAGTCTTGCCCACATGCTCAGGGTTTAGCTGATCGCCATATTTGGGGTCGGGAAGGAATTTTCCTCCAGGGCAGATTGGCAGGGGCCCTGGAGGTTTTTCGCCTTCCCCTGCAGCGTGGGGCATGAGTCGCTTGCTGGTGGATTCTCTGCAGCTTGAGGTCTTCAAACCAATTTTGAGGATTTCAATAACTCAGTCCTGGGTTAGGGGTTGTTATAAAAGTGGATGGGTAGGGTTCTGTGGCCTGCCTTGTGCAGGAGGTCAGACTAGATGATCATATTGGTCCCTTCTGACCTATGAGTCTATGAATCTATGAGTCTTTGCATATGCACAATATGCCTCAGGTGGCATGTGACCCAGATTCATCACTGAAATTTGGTCCGCAGTTTGGATCATTAGCTTCCCTGGCTCAGGCGGGTACTGACAGGGAGTGTGATGCTATTGTTGACCCAGGCCTCCTGGGAAAAGGGTGACAAAAACTATTTTTCAGATGTGACCCAAAATTTTTAGACTGGTTGTAGCGCTTATCTCATTTTAGCCTCAGCTGCAGTCCCATACACTATATGCCACATAGATTAAACTTGCTCCTGATAAAAGAAATCTGCACAGGTGGCTGAAGGCAACCAGAATCTATGATCTCAGTAACAAACAATATTAAGGCAGATCTACACTTAAAAGGGTGCTGTTTTTCCCGTTGACATAGTTAATCCACCTCTGCTAGAGGTGATAGCTATGTTGAGAGGAGAAGCCCTCCTGTTGGCATAGTGCTGTCTACACTGGAGTTTAGATCAGTATAACTGTGTCCTCAGAGGTGTGGGTTTTTTACACCCCTCAGCAGCGTTCTTATACCAAGGTACATTTGTAGTGTAGAGCTAGGCTTATTGTGCACATGTTTGTGGTGCACATTGAGGCCTGATCCAGTACCTATTGAAGGCAACAGAAAATCTTCCAGTGACTTTAATAGGCTTTGGATCAGTTTAGATAATTTTATGTTTATCTGTGCCTGTATGTTTTTAAAATGTAACAGTCCTGCAGGTTTTAAAATTATTATGGATTTGCAGTCACTTCATCTGCATCCATTTCAGACACTAACATTGTTTATTATTGTTGTTTTAAGGTCAAATGGCTGGTGATCACACGAGACTGGAATTCCATAACATAGAGACAGGAATAATAACAGAACGCCGCTACCTGTCCTCTGTTCCCTCTAATTTCATTGGACATCTGCAGAGTCTCACGTTTAACGGCATGGCATACATTGACCTATGTAAAAATGGAGACATTGATTATTGTGAGCTAAATGCCAGATTTGGGTTCAGGAATATCATAGCAGATCCTGTCACCTTCAAAACAAAAGCAAGCTATGTTGCACTGGCCACACTACAAGCCTACACATCTATGCACCTTTTTTTCCAGTTCAAAACAACATCACTGGATGGACTGATACTTTATAACAGTGGAGATGGAAATGATTTCATTGTAGTTGAATTAGTTAAAGGGTATGTACACAGCTAACCGTGCCATAAGCAAAATAGTTTGGGTTCTTTTACAGTCTTTAAACATGTTGAAATCATGAGGTTTAGGTTGAAAATCTTGACTTCCCGAACTTTTTAGAATCTGGTTGGTAAACATTCTCTGAATCTTTTTTTCTTTTCAGGCTGAAACTTAGTAAAATGTGAAAAGCAAGTAATAATATAGTTTGTATAGGACATAGACAAAAAATAATGCTAATGCAACCTGCTGCTTCAGCAATAGTTAGAAACCTGGGGCTAGATCTTCAGCTAGAACAGGGGTAGGCAACCTATGGCACGGGTGCCGAAGGCGGCACGTGAGCTGATTTTCAGCAGCATTCTCACTTCCCGGGTCCTGGCCACTGGTCTAGGGGGCTCTGCATTTTAATTTAATTTTAAATGAAGCTTTTTAAACATTTTAAAAACCTTATTTACTTTACATATAACAATAGTTTAGTTATATATTATAGACTTATAGAACGAGACCCTCTAAAAACATTAAAATGTGTGACTGGCACGCAAAACCTTAAATTAGAGTGAATAAATGAAGACTCAGCACACCACTTCTGAAAGGTTGCCGACCCCTGATCTAGAATAAGTCAGTGTTGATTTCACTGGAGCTAGGTTCATTTACCCACTTGAGCATCCAGACTCTCATACTCAAGGTTATTCTCCTCCCTTTCCAGTGAAACTGGGGGGGAAAAAAAAGGAAACAAAATATAGGGTGCCTTAATTTGTACCTTCTCAGGTATGCAAGAAAAACTAACTTTTTTTTAAAAAAATGTTCTTTATCCAGGTATTTACACTATGTGTTTGATTTGGGAAATGGTGCGAATCTCATCAAAGGAAGTTCTAATAAACCTCTGAATGACAATCAGTGGCACAATGTGATGATATCGAGGGATACCAATAATCTTCATACTGTGAAGATTGACACTAAAATCACAACACAAAGCACAGCAGGAGCCAGAAACTTAGACCTCAAAAGTAAGTACAATAATTCTTGTGTAATGTATGGTGGGATACTTTGCATATGGATAGTTATATTTGTCAAGAGTAATTTAAGTTTATGGTGCTATATAAAGATTACTATAACTGATAATAATGAATATGTCCACGTGAAATCAGTTTCTTCTCATTATTCTTACACTCTCAATTCAGTAATTCTGCATGGTTATGTAAGACCAAAAATGTAGAGAAAAAAATTCAACTTTACACTAGACAGGAAGACATGAGAGTGGAAAGAACACAAGGCTTTCAGACCCTGTGAAAAAAAATCCAATAGCTGAAATTAATAAGGATGAAAGCAGTAAAGATCTATAGGAATTAAATAAATCTATAGAAATTACTCTAAAATTCTACAGAATTAAATTGAGAATCACATCTTCACTGTAGAATTCTAAAAATTCTTTTCACAGTCCTAGATGCCACAAACACTCACAGAGAGCACAGTCCAAGAGTTGGAGTAGAACTGTAACGACATTATAAAACTGCCCTGTCCTTACTTGTGGTTTGGGAGAAATTCTGACCTGAAGCCCGTTATTTAGTATTTCCCATACAGCCCATTTGCTAGAGCTTGTAAATGAGGGAAGTAAATACTTTATTACCCTGAGTGCTCTGTTCA
Organism: Gopherus flavomarginatus; assembly: GCF_025201925.1. Classification (NCBI taxonomy): domain Eukaryota; kingdom Metazoa; phylum Chordata; order Testudines; family Testudinidae; genus Gopherus; species Gopherus flavomarginatus. The sequence continues at coordinate 32,427,672 of NC_066620.1, read as the reverse complement.
GTCACATGCTAATTCTTATAATTTGAGATAATATCGTGCGTAAAAAGCACAGTTTTTTGCTAGTTCTCAAATAAGAGTTACATTTTGAAATATCAGATGCCTGGCACATTAAATATATGTGTACGTTTGTGTAGGTACAGATCTTATTTAAATATATAACTGCTTTAAAGATAATCTTGTCAACCAAATTTTGTGTGAGTGAGTGAACTAAATAGTAATTTGATTGGCAAGAATGGCTCTTAAGGAATCAATTAGTATCAGATGACTACAATGCATATTTGAAATAATGTGTAAATATGTATTTTTAAAAAATTTTCTACACATTATATATAACCAGGAAAATTCATTCTTATTTTATGGTAGAATATTCTGTATTTTATAACTTCTTTTATTTTAAAAATATATTTCTTAGAAGATACAAAACTAATAAATTAAGATGAAGAAATCTACATTTCATAACATTCAGGTTATGATACTAATTGGCAAAATTCAGGAAATTCAAAGCTGATATTAATATTCCATCTTGAGCTCACTGCATTTTCTTTTAACCACCTTCTGAGTTAAAGATAATGAGCTGGCATTGGTAATTACTGTGGATTTTATGGTATTTCACGTTTGATATTTCACTTTTCCATCAGTGTCTTCCTTATCAAAAATGCTTTGTTTACAAGTCTAATCAAGATTTTCTAATTGCTCGTGCTGCAGCTTCATTGGGGCATTTGAAAATCAAACACTGTTCTTTCTGCTTTCTATATCTTTGCTCTAATTACGGACAATTACAATTCAGGAATCAGAATCAGATTTTCAAAGTTATTGTTGAAGAATGAGACAGAAAAAAATCCAGCTTGTTTTTCTATAGCTATTCTGGCTCTGCAAGTGTGTGTGTGTGTGAGAGAGAAAGAGAGAGAGAGAGAGAATATATATGTGACTATAAAACCAGATTTTGACAGTACACCTCTACCTCGTTATAACGCTGTCCTCGGGAGCCAAAAAATCTTACTGTCTTATAGGTGAAACCAGATTATATTGAACTTGCTCTGAGCCGCTGGAGCATGCAGCCTTGCCCCCCTGGAGCACTGCTTTACCGCGTTATATCCGAATTCGTGTTATATTGGGTCGTGGTATATCAGGGTAGAGGTGTATATTAAACAGATAGATACAACTTGGAATATGCATATTGTCATGAGCTGATAAGAGAAGTTAAACATTTTTTACTTATTTTATTGTGTCACAGCTACATCTTAATATTGTTCAGATATAATGTTGTTGGGTTTTTTGATTGTTACTTTATAAAAATTAGTTGAGTTAAAGATATTATATTAATAAGACACTAGAGGGCACTATTATGTCACAAAATATGCTGCTTGCTGTATTCATGGAAAGATAAATGCTCCTGACAGGATAGACTATGAAATCCAACATTCCTTTGTTTTCTTCACATTTGAAATTCCACAATATTCTCTCTGCATGCAAACACATCCATTGCTCATGGATATGCTAACTTTGAGGCTGCAGCATTTCAGTGCACAAAGGAGTATAAAAGTGTATCAACATTTTAAACTAGGGAGGTGAATTATATTAGACATTGACTTTTTGGTGGAATTTTTATGTAGTTTGCCACACAGCAAAAAATCTTTGGGTAAAATAATAACAATCTTCATGATACAGTAAGTGACCTTGATCAAACAGACTTTCTATCATAATGCAGGTTCTCAGTCTTTCTCTCGCCAGCAGTACTATGTGTTTGAGGGTTTTTATTTTTAATGAATTAGTATGTCTTGTTTCGTCAACATAATTAAATCATGATATAGGACATATAAAGTGAGTGGGGGTTTTGTTTCATAAAGCTGAACAAGTCAAATGGGAGACTGGGCATTCTATATTGGGAAAGCCCCATTACGTTTCACTGGTATTTCCTCTTCCTTTTTTTATTCCCTTTTGAATTATTCTTTCATACTATTCTTTATTTCTTTTAAATGACAGTAGCACTCCTCTATTGTATTACATGCTGATCCTGCAAACACTTATGCATCTATTTAACATGACTCAGATGAGTAGTCCTGCTAACTTGATTGTACATGTTAAGCACAGCCAAACTTCCACAGGTTCTACCTCCAGTTCAACATAATTGGAGTTAGCGCTAGCAGGAACACTAATGTGTACAAAAGTGCTTGCCTATGGGAAGCTTGTTTACCTTGGCCCCCACCACTTCTGACACCAGTTCAGCTGAATGGGAGCTAAGCACTGGTTGAAATCATTTTGTTAAATTCCCTAGTGTAGACATAGTCATAATATCCATCAACTGCTGGATATTCAAGTAAACAACAAAACAGGAAATGGAGAAGTATTAGTGTGCTTAGAATGGAAAAAATGGGTTATTTCTTTTAGAAGAGAAAATGAGCAGACTGGGTTAATGCTTCATTATTCTGATTTGTTCCTGTATTTGTATGTGCAATTATAACAGTCTATGAAGAGAAATGAGTCTTAACAACAAAAGCAGCATAATTCAGGCATGCATGCCTGCAGAATTACAGCAAAGTTTTCTTCGGTGTGAGTTTTTTAGTTATACTCCCTGTCCTGTTTTCAGTATATCTCATATGGTTCACACACTCGTAAAGTCCAGCCCACAATTTAAAGGTTCCAGCATTCTTCTCTAAATGTACTTTTGTTCCTCTTTGTTTCCTGTACTTGACATTGTGCTCTCAGAAACCATGCAAGTTTGGGTGACCTGCGTGCTGTGTTTAAAATAATTCAACAATCTTAGTGAAGCTGAGGGGTTGCCTGGGTATAACTGAGGGCTCATCATTTGCAGGGTCCCTTACTACTGCCAAAGGAAAATGTTGTCCTCATTCAACTATAAATTTTTCAACATCTTGAGTCATAGGTGCTGGAACTCAGAGTGCTGCTGCACCCGCTACCTTGAAGTGGTTTTCATCATATACAGAGCTTAGTTTGATTCAATGGCTCTCAGCACCACCGCTATACAAATTGTTCGAGCACCACTGCCTTTTGTAACTGCTTTGTCTTCAGCCTTTGCCTGTGTTTATAAACCCATCTCATGGTTTTGTCTCCTCTTCTTTCTATTAAATGCTTCAAAAGCAGATGTACATCTTTGGAAGAGAAACATCCTCAAACATAACTCTGTCTCCTCTTTCTCTCCTAAACTTTAACCAGCCATTTGTCTCTACAGTGCATAATCTCAGCATTATGCTTGACCCTGACTTTAACTTTTTAGGCCAAAAATTAGAATTACTTTACCATAGGAAATTCCAATACTTCAACATTTGCTTTCATCCAAAATCAGAACAAAAAGTTGAAATGTCTTTTTTTTCCCCACAGAATGAAAAGTTGAAATAAATTTTGATTCAGAAACGTTGAAACATTTTGTTCCAGCTCAGATCAGTTTGACATTGACCTGCATCTGCCTGAACTACTTGTGCAGCCTCAAGGATATCTCATTGATAGCTTGGGTGCTCCATGCCTCCATTCTTGCTTCAGCTCAGGCCCTCTGTCGTCTGTCCCTTCATTCGATTTTGCAATGTTTCTGCTTTCATTTTCCTTCTCTTCTGCCTCTTTAACAGTCTGGAACAGCCTACAATCTGAAACGTCTGAAAGGAAACTGGTCAAATTCACTGCTGGTGTAACTCCAATGATTTCAGAGATGTATATATTTGGCCCAATGCCCCTACTTAGGAATTAAAACATCCTTTCAAACTTGCTATGAAGATTTAGTAGCCCATGTGTGCACAAATCTGCATCTTTTACCATGATGCCTGGTGATAATGAAATAACCTAATAATATTTTACTTGGCTGTCAAAATATGTTACTCATGCTGGGTGAGTGGATAGAGCGGATAAAATTTTGCAAGGCTGAACTAAACCATCTTGTTAATGGAAAAGTGAATTGTTCTAGCAGTGGAAATTGAACCTGAAGTGATTTCAATTTTCTACAACATTTGTTCCTATTGTTTTATAATCAGCCCTGTATTAATTTTACCACATTATGTATTTCTCCTTCTCATAAGGTCTCTGGTCTTTCCCTTTTATGAAGGCTACATCTACACTTGGAGCTAGTTTGCGTAGATTTACTTGTGTATCTCACATCAAGTTAGCAGGCCAAAAATAGTAGTGAAACTGTGGTAGCACAGGAGAGTGGCAGCACAGACTGGTGGCCCACATACCCACAAGGTTCAGATCGGTTTGTATGTACTCAGAGCAGTTAGCCCATGCCACCACTCACCACTGCCCATACTATTGCAATTACAGTACTATTTTTAGAATTCTGCCTCGATGAGAGCGAGCATGAGTGGGTCTGAGACCTAGGAATCACACCCTAGGTAGTGTAGAAGTAGCCCAAGACCCAATGCTTTACTGAAAAGCAAAGAACAACATTTTATTTAAAAATGCAGACTTGTACAAATGAACAAGCATTAGCCATGAACTTTTCCCAAATCAACATGCATAAGTTAATTCCAGTGACCTTGCAGAGGGATGTGAACTCTACATGCAGAAATAGCTTTTTTTTTCTAGAGGCAGAATTCCAGATACTGTTACCTGTAAACATGATGGGTGAGATGTCATCCGCCATATTTCTTCATAACCTGACTCACATCCTGTCCCCTAAAATCTAAGGTCCCCACATACAGTGGCAAACCCTGCCAGTACTTTCCTAGTTACAGAATGTACCATGACAGTGGTACTAGTGTGACTGAAATGTGTAGAGGAAGTGGGGTAGGAGTTAAGAGATACATAGTTCCTTTGCAGCATAGAATCCTACTTTGTGGTATTCTCCATGAGTAGGCAAGTAAGTCAAGAGTGTGTCCTGAGGATTTGCTATAATGTAGGCTTCCATTTCTGCTTTCCATAGAGAGTCTGTGTCCCTAATTGACCTGTGTTACTTCAGGTCAGTTAGGAACATCTGAGTGCAATTAAGAGCTGCCTGAAACCTGTTAAAATCTCTCTTCTGCTGTGGGGAGAGAGGGGAGACAAACTGCTGCAAGGCTGGGGGCAGCAGGGAGATAAGCTTCTCCAGTGTGAGAGACTGCACTCCTCCCCATAGGGGAGACACCCAAAATCCAGTGCCTGTTCAGGGGAAGGACTAACACCCTGGGGCTAGTGACAGGACAACACCTGTCCCAGTGAGGGGCTCAGGGAAAAGTATTCCCCTTTTGTTTCGGTGCGTTATAGCCCAAAGATTAGGAGGATATTTCACGCAGGATATAGGTGTTATGCTTGCAGAGAACTTGGGCATATCGTGGCCCAACGTCCTAACACTGAGGAGTCCATGCAATGCAACCTGGGTGGTCATGCAGTCCCACGTGGCTTAATCAACCTTTTGTTGGTTGTGATGACCCTGTATAGGTACACGCGACCAATTAAGATGAATGGCATAAATACCATTGCATTAGTGGACTCTGGGAGTGCTGTCATGCTGGTCTCAGGGAAACTAGTAGGACAGGACCAGCTATCTTGGGCCAAACACACAGGGATAACCTGTGTACATGGCACTGTCAAATACTATCCACCCATCCCTGTACAAATTGCAGTTCAGGGGAGTACTGCGGCAGGGGTGGTCCCTCAACTCCCATATCCAATCCTCATTGGACGAGACTTTGGGAATCTACTTCCAGTGGATGAGTCTGAGGAGGGTAGTGACCCCAGGAGTGATACTGTGGCCCCAGTAGGTAGCCCTCTCCTGTTTTTCTCTGAATTTGCCCAGGACTTGTTCTCTGCAACTGGGAAGCCCCAGAATACTAGGTGAGAAAGGAGGACGGACAAAAGGTTGGGAACCAGGATCTTGGCTAGGAACCAAAAGGTTGCACTCGTAGGGAGGCATTTTCATCCAGCTGGCAGGAGGGCAACTCAGGTTGTTGATGAGCCATAAGCTGGACCCAGTTCTGCTGAGGCCAACCCTGGAGGGGAAACAAAAATACATCCCCTTGATTTTGAGCATATTGGCCCTCATTTAGAAATTTCAGGCAAGACCAAGCCGATGATCCACTGTATGACAATATTAGAAGGGAGGTAGTTGAGGTGACTGGGGTACCAGTGGAGGGGAAACACAAAGGCTCAGGGCCATGCTTCATGATAAAGAGGGACCTGTTATATAGAGTAGTCCAAATGCAAGAGCAAGAAGTGGAGCAGCTCCTGGTGCCTTGAAGACACCAGAGAGCAGTGCTGGACCTCGCTCATAGCCATTTTTTTGGAGGGCATCTGGGGATAAAGAAAACCCTTGACCGAATCCTATGAAGGTTCTTTTGGCCAGGAGTTTATATTGAGATCTGACAATGTTGCTCTTCCTGCCCAGAATGTTGATTACATGGCCCATGACCGCACATAAGTGCCCTTCTGGTACCTCTGCCAATTATTGAAGTCCCATTTGAGAGGATAGCCAGGGACCTGATAGCCCACTGGAGAAGTCAACTCAAGGCCATCAGTGCTTGCTCGCTCTTCTAGACTATGCCATCCGATACCCAGAAGCCATACCCCTCCATAACATAATGTCTAAGACCATAGTGAAATAATTAAGTCAAATTTTTTCTAGGGTAGGGATACCCAAAGAGATCTTAATGGATCAAGGAACCGCCTTTGTGTCAAAATTGATGAAGGACCTGTGTGCAATGCTCCACATACAGGCCCTACAAATGTCAGTCTACCATCCACAGACTGATGGCCTCGTCAAATGCTTTAATAGGACTCTGAAGAGCATGATAAGGAAAGTGGTGAGCCGGGACGGGAAGAACTGGGATACCTTCCTACCTCACCTGATGTTTGCCATAAGGGAAGTTCCCAAAACATCCACAGGGTTCTCCCCCTTTGAGCTGCTATACGGTCGCCATCTCCACGGCATACTGGACATTGCCAAGGAGGACTGGGAAGAACAGCCTAACCAGAGGAGAGATGTTATTGAACACGTGATACAGTTGCGGCACAGGATAGCCCAGGTCACCCCCACAGTGCGGGAACACATGGAGAAAACACAAAAGGCCAAACAGACCTATTACAATCGCCAGGCGAAGGTCTGGAAGTTTCAGACAGGTGATCGGGTAATGGGGCTGATGCTCACAGCTGAAAGCAAGCCCCAGGCCAGATGTCAGGGGCCACACGAAATAACAGAAGCCTTTTTTTTTGGGGAGGGGGTCAATTATAAGGTTCGACAGCCAGATCACCAGAAGCCGGAGCAGATCTACCATGTCAACATGTTGAAACCCTGGCAGGACAGAGGATCTTATGTGATCACCCTAGAGACCCAAGAAAACAAACCACTGGGGCAAGTAAGAATATCCCCTGAATTGACCCCTGAACAACAGGCAGAAGTCACCAATATGGTTTAGCAAAACCATAATGTATTCTTGAAGAAGCCAGGCAGAACCACTGAAACTCATCATCCTATCATCACGGACCCCAGAGTAAAGGTGAATGTGAAGCCATACTGGATCCCAGAGGCAAAAAGAGAGGAGACTAGGACCAAAGTTAAGAGTATATTGGAGCTAGGAATCATTTGAGGAGTCCCATAGTCAGTGGTCCAGTCCAATCATTCTGGTACCTAAGCCAGATGGCGCCATGAGATTCTGCAGTGACTTCCAGAAATTAAATGAGGTGTCACAGTTCGATGCCTTTATCCTATACCTCGGGTAGATGAGCTAATCGACCAGTTGGGAAAAGCACGATTCCTTTCCCACCCTCGACCTGACCAAAGATTATTGGCAAATCTCTCTGGCCAAGGAAGCCAGAGAGAAGACTGCTTTTTCTACACCAGAAAGATTGTACCAATATACTCTCCTCCCTTTTGGATTACACGGGGCTTCTGCAGCCTTCCAGTGGCTCATGATTAAGCTGTTACATCCACATGCCAAGTATGCGGCTGCTTACCTCAACAATGTGGTCATACGTAGCTCAAACTGGGAGACGCACCTAGAAAAGGTGGAGGCAGTATTGGATACCCTGAGGGATGCAGGTCTCACTACAAATTCCTCCAAATGTGCAATAGGGCTAGCTGAAGCCAAATACCTTGGTTACATCATCGGAAGGGGTGTAGTGAAGCCTCAACTGAATAAGTTAGAGCAATACAAAGTTGGCCCCGACCAGTCTGGAAGAAACAGATCAGAGCATCTCTGGGAATAGTAGGGTACAACAGGCAATTCATTCCCCACTTTGCTACCAGAGCGTACCCGTTGACAAACCTGATAAAAGCCAGAGGCCCAGAATAGTGAAGTGGACCAGTGCTGCTGAAGAAGCATTTACAGATCTGAGGACCGCCCTCTGTAGTAATTCAGTAGTAGTAACGCCAGACTTTGAGAAAGAGTTTGTGCTACAAACGGATGCCTCTGAGGTTGGAGTGGGAACCGTACCTTCTCAAATGCTAGGAGAGGAAGAACATCCAGTCCTATTCCTTAGTAGGAAACTCCTGTACAGAGAACAAAGGTATGCCGTGGTAGAGAAGAAATGCCTTGCTGTCAAGCGGGCCATGGAAACTCTATGCTACTACCTACTCAGACGGTGTCCATAGGGAAGACACCCCAAACCCAGTGCCTGTTTAGGGAAGGACTGACACCCCGGGACCAGTAACAGGACAACACCTGCCCAGTGAGGGGCCCTTTTTGTTTCAGTGCGTTACAGACTTTTTCCTTTTCTTCGACAGAGAAGCACTCCTCAGGCCTGCCCTGAGGCCTACCGGGAAGGCTCTGAGAAACAAACCCCAAAGAGGGAAGACAGATACACTCCAGAGTGGAGGGGGAGCTGATTTACCCCAGGCCCTGGTGAGGCAGAAGGGGTGCCTTGCCACAGTGTGCAGGTGAATGAAAGCTACTCCAGCCATTGGTCTGCACTTGCAGTATTACTAATGCCAAGCATTCAGAAATCATTAGTTGCCCTTCACAAAAATAATAAGATTTGCATAAGAACCATGCATTTTTAAAAATACTAATTTTGTGGTTCTTTTGATTTGATATTGGGCTGTATTAGTAGGAGCATTGCCAGCAGAATGAGGGAAGTGATTATTCCCCTCTATTCAGCACTTGCGAGGCCACACCTGGAGTATTGCATTCAGTTTTGGGCCCCCCACTACGGAAGGGATGTGAACAAATTGGGGAAAGTCCAATGGAGGGCAATGAAAATGATTAGGGGGCAGAGGCAGGTGACTTAGAATCATAGACTATTAGGGTTGAAAGAGTCCTCAGGAGGTCATCTAGTCCAATCCCCTGGTCAAAGCAGGACCAACACCAACTAAATCATCCCAGCCAGGGCTTTCTCAAGCTGGGCCTTAAAAACCTCCAAGAATAGCGATTCCTCTACCACCTTATGAGAAGAGGCTGTGGGAACTGGGCTTATTTAGTCTGCAGAAGAGAAGAGTGAGGGGGGATTTGATAGCAGCCTTCTACTGTCTGAAGGGGGGTTACAAAGAGGATGGAGCTTGGCTGTTCTCAGTGGTGGCAGATGATAGAACAAGAAGCAATGATCTCAAGTTGCAGTTGGGGAGGTCTAGGTTGGCTATTAGGAAACACTATTTCATTAGGACAGTGGTGAAGCACTGGAATCGGTTACCTAGGGAGGTGGTGGAATCTCCATTTTTAGAGGTTTTTAAGGTCAGGCTTGACAAAGCCCTGGCTGGGATGATTTAGTTGTGGTTGGTCCTGCTTTGAGCGGGGGATTGGACTAGATCAGTGGTCTCCAAACTTTTTTGATCACACACCTCTATCAGTAAAAAATTTTTGAGCACACGCCCCCTGCCGCGCTGAAGCAAAAAAAAAAAGCACTTCTCCTGCCACGCACCCCCAAGGATCCTCTTGCGCACATCCTGGGGTGCATGCACCCCACTTTGGAGACTACTGGACTAGATGACCTTCTGAAGTCTCTTCCAACCCTAATATCCTATGATTCTATGATCTTCTAGTGTTTGAGCCTTTAGCGGCGGGGGGTCACTTTTTCAAGCTTTTTTCTAAAGCTGTGATGACTAGAAACTTGTGTTTTAATCAAAGCTGAGATACTCATAATCAAATGACTCCAGAAGCTATGGATTTAAGAAAATCACCAAAGGTCAAGATAGTCTCAATAAAATCTCTATAGTTGGCTACAGTGTAGTAGCCTCTGCAGTGCAATTCTGTAGCTGCTCTGTAGCTGGGGAAATTCTTTCCTTCTGTCCCCACTCCCCAACTCATCTACTCAGCACCCAGTTGATTTAGGTGGTCCGGATGCTGTCCTCTGAAGCCTTCTGAAATGTCCAAATTCATAGGTTTATACCAGTAATGTGTGAAGCTTTTGAAATGCATCTAAGAGGTTATTCAAAATGTATTCTAATTACCAGTATCTGAACCTTTTGAGGAGGTCTATCTGTCTGCAGTCATGGCCTAAAACTCTTCCCCCAAGAATTGACAGTTTTTCCTCATCTCTAAATAAACCCATTAACTTGATTTAAGCCTATCTGAGCTAGATTTTTTTGAACCTACTTCTTGAATTCTCTGAGAGGCATCTTCCAAATCTTTTCTTCAAAATATGCAGTACTAGTAGTACTGTGTAACTCCCTTAAAGGGTCCTGGAGTGCTGACTAAGCAGCCTCATTGCAGTAGTAGCTGATTCATGTAATAGTTTTTGTAGACTATTGGAGGGCAATTGGAGGGGTAAGGGGCTTGGTAATAGGATACTAAGCCTTTCACTTCTATCCCAGTACACATTCAGAGTGTCAAAGCTTTTTAACATCTGATAACTGCTTAATGGTCTATGTAGGGGACCACGTGAAGCCTTAGGAAGGGGGAAGAGTTCTGGAGAGATGACTGATCCCTGAAAATCTCTCTTTCATCTGGACAGGGATGATCTACATACAGAAGAATCCCTTTTTGTGTACCTCTTGAAAACATAAGTTGGGCCAGTATTAAGTGTTGTATGCAGTTTGCAGGTGTGTTGAGTGCAGGAGTACATTAAAGGGCATTTGGAATGCTTGAACACCTCACCCCCACTCACAGCATAACCTCCTCCCTGCAGTGTGAAGTAATTGGCATAGAGTAGATTCTGTGAGAGATGGATTACCACACACATTTATGTGGCAATTAGATTTTATTATTTAGTATTTAGCATGCACCACCAACTTTCCCTCATAGTACATTGGACAAACAGATTGCTTTAGTTTTTAATCTGCTTAATCTCTGTCGATACTGATGCCTTCCACTTCCTCTTCCTAACAAAATATTAAAGTCAGGAGAAGTACTATCACTGGGGTTGTCAGTTCTCTTTGGTGTGTTTTATTCAGGGCCAGCTCCAGGCACCAGTGAAGGAAGCAGGTGCCTGGGGCGGCCAATGGAAAGGGGCGGCAGTGCGTCCATTGTCAGGGCGGCATGTCCCAAGCAGCAGCGGTGGCACTTCGGCGGCAGCTCACTTGGCCCATTCCAGATCAGTGGCAATTCGGCGGCGGGTCCTTCGCTCACTGTCTTGCTCCTCGGCAGCACTTTGGCAGCAGCTCAATCGGGTTATTCATTTTTTTTCCACCACTTGGGGTGGGGAAAAAAGCTGGAGCCGGCACTAGTTTTATTGTATCCGTTTCTTGTATCAGAATCTGATATTTAAGAGCTGGATTCTGGCTTTAGGTGCATTCTTGATCAAAGTTGCTAAGCTGCACCATGCCAAGAGTAGTCCTGAGAGACATTGTGACTTAGACACCCCTCTCCCTAGCACTCCCTTTACTCTATTCAAAACTCAACTGCTACAATCATCTTCCTTCTCATGTTTCTGACCACTTAGCTCCACCCCCTTTTTAGAATAGTTTCTGTGAAATGTGAAGTTTTTATCCAACATAAATAGGTTTACTCTACAGCAGTGAGTTGGGTGAGAAAATTCAGCAGGGAGGGGAAACGACATAGCAGCAGCACAAGGGGGACAGTGGTAGATAGCACAGCAGGTGCAGCAAAGATATGAAGTGGTGGATGGCAGAAGAGGAGACTGAAGACTGGTGAGGAAAGTCCACAAGGCAGCAGGTAGTGGGTAGCACAGTATGATCAGGGGAGTTGGAAAAAAGTGGAGCAGCAGGTCTGAGGAGTTTTACCTCTAATCTGGAATATGACATACTGTCAAATTAGAAGCAAAAGAATCTGCACTATGCTTCTTCTCATTGTGCCCATCAAAACTTCTAAAACTCTGGCACCTAACTCATCTATTTGCCTTTGGTGTATGACATAGTGTTCAAAGCTCCCATGAATATTAAAAAGAATGAGTAGTGTCAGTCAAGGGGGAGGAATATCATTGATAAATTCTCTTGATAAGCAGATCTGTAATCTGTGCTATATGCTGAAAAGGAATGAAGATATAGAGAGAGCCCAGTAAACAACCACATGGAAGCATTTTTCCTCATGATAGAGGGTATGGAAGGCACAGTGGAAGACATCCTCTGTGCTATGAGCAGCAGATCTCAGCCAACCTTGTATTACGGATGGGACGGAAATGAGCCAGGCAATAGGGCTGAGGGCATATATTTCCCCCAAAGAGAGTGACATTCTAACCCAGGTTCACTCCTGTAATTACACAGTTCTAGTCCTGTAAATACATATAACCTCTTTGCCTTTTTTTGTTAGCAGTGTGGAAAGTGTGGAAGAAGGCAGCACCTGACACAGTGCACAACTGGTAGTATCCCAAAGCACTTGAAAGAGCAAATAATTCAGTGAAAACTATCCAAAAACTCTGGCAGTGAAGTTGTCCTTTCCATTTGCAGTTGCTAAGGTGAAGGGTTTTGGAGCTGCTGGAATTTGCACTTACAAGAGAGGAAATATCCCAAAGACCTTACTTTTCTTCCCAAAAGTGTCCCATTGACCATACAAGATACAAGTTCCTATGTGATACTAATAATAAAGTCTCACAGGTGACAAAAAGTGGGCCTAAGCCACCACACTGTGTGCTTTTCCTCTTCTCTCGATAACTTGTCTGGTAGCAGACTGAGTTCATCCTCTCATGGAACTAACATGAAGCAGGTTTGTGAACAAGGGACACATTATATTGCAGGGGTGGTGTAACACGGTCACACCTTTTAAGTCTGGAGCAGGTGAGTGGCCTAGGGAATGGCAGAGGCAAATGCTGGAAGAGAAGATTTGGTCCCAGGGTAATAGTGTCTGAAGATGGAAAAAAACAACAGTACCCTGCCATGGGCAGGTTTGAAAAGCCTCATGCTACAATGCATGTGCTGTGGAGGCTGTGGACATAACTTAGATCGGGGTAGGCAACCTTTGAGAAGTGGTATGTCGAGTCTTCATTTATTCACTCTAATTTAAGGTTTTGCGTGCCGGTAATATATTTTAACGTTTTTAGAAGATCTCTCTCTATAAGTCTATAAACTATTGTATGTAAAGTAAACAAGTTTTTTAAAATGTTTAAGAAGCTTCATTTAAAATTAAATTAAAATGCAGATCTTATCAGTTTAGTGCAGTGGTTCTTAACCTGGGGTGCACGCACCTCCTGGGGCAGGGCCGGTGCAAGGATATTTTGTGCCCTAGGCGAAACTTCCACCTTGCCGTCCCCCTCCCTCCCCACATCGGTTCATTGAGGGTCAAATCCCAACTAGCGTTTATAGACTCCAGGGGCCAGCTGTGCCCACTGCCCTCTGCCGCTCAGGGGTTCCATCCCCCGGCTCCTGTCAGCCGGGATCCCAGCTGCCGGACCGCTCAGCCCGCTGCCAGTCTGGGGTCCTGACCCTCCCCACGTACAGTGGGTACCTACCTTCTTCCTGTTTCTGGCCCATTCTCTTCCTCTCTCTGCACTGAGCTGAGGGTGGGAGGGCACTGAGCACAGGGTCAGGGGTGAAGGGTCGGGCCAGGAGCTAAAATGAGGGAGGGGACTCAGGGTTGGGGCAGGAGGCTCGGATGTGGGGCACTTACCTGAGCAGCTCCCATTTGATGCGAGGGAATGTGGGGGAGAGGTGCAGGAGCTCCTGTTTGGTGCTCCAGGTGGGGATGGGGATGAGGCGGCCCAGAAGCGCGGACCCCACGGCTTACCGTGCCGGGAGAGTGGGGCCATTTGCCCACCTCATGCACACGGCTATGTTTCTGGTCCCTGCCCCCACGGGGGGAGTGGAGGGCAGAGGAGAGCGAGCTGGGCTGGGCAGGATTTTTAATGGCATGCTGAAGTCCCAGCAGGCTCCAGCATGCCATTAAAAATCAGCTCGCGTGCCATAGGTTGCAGACCGCTGATCTATGTTTTATTGGGTTTTGTGGAAAGCCTGGTGAACATTCCATTTTTTGGAGACTGGACTTTTCCTGCAGTGCATCCCAATGCCCTTGATCTGCTTTTCTCATTTTGATTGCTTGGTGGAAAGAAATGTCAAGTGTAATAGGCTTGATTATTTCGAAACACTTGATGCACTACAGCAGTGCACTGTGTGAAAAGCATGCCCAACACCATGGCACATGAAAGACTCGGAGACATGCCATTGTATTTTCATATTGCACATCAAGGAATCAGAGAAGTATGTGTGTCATGCCTTCAGATTCCCCCAGTCTAAATCCATGCCTAGTTGTGTCTTTCTGGAAGAGTAAAGCCAAAATAATGCAGTCTCACAACATTCTCTTCAATAACTGCAGCAATAATTTTGGACAGAGTGACACTGGAAACAAGAAAGAGAAATTTCCTCTCTAATGAGGGAGGAAATCAAAACAATGGCTGGGAATATAGTTGAAAATCAAGAGCACAAAAAAGGATGAAAGGAAAGATGTTCACAGATATATCCATCACTGTCTCTGAGTCCTATGCAACACCATCCAAAAATGCTCCAGGAACGACTTCTTTATTTTGGTCTAATGAAGACACAAGCTGTGGTTCCTGTTGAATCTTCATTGCCTGTTTCTCTATAGTTGGAACCACATCTGAACGAACAATATTATTCACCCAAAATAATGAGGCTTTCCTTGGCACAATAAGAAAAAGGTATTGCCAGCAGTGAGTAAAGTTGCAATACAATATCTTAGCTACCTGCCCTCAAATATCTGCTCTGTCTACTCTGATCACATTTTATATGCTACTGGCACTTTTATGAGGCAATGACTACAGGAATTCTCTCTCTACAAGTAATTGGAAGACAATGATGTTCATAAAAATCAACAAATAGCCTTTGCCCTCAAGAGCACGTGATATAGAAGGTCTTGGCTGATGACTGATTCACAGGGGAGAAGCGATGGATGTGTCATTGAGAGAATGCTAGAATCATTTACTAAAATCACTAAAAAGGGATGTGGGCCACTCTGTCCCAAAGTTTTATTTTAAATTTCATTGGTTCAGCCTTCGCAACTCTTTTGGTTTCAACGCTGAACAAGTGCAGCAAATTAAAAAGATCATGGGTGGAGGACGAGGGATGGGAAGGGGGAATTGTGTGTAAGTTGTTTACTAGGTGAACATTAGCAACATTTGTTTCTGTATCACTTATGTGATGTAGTGGTTATGTATCATTTTTTCCATAGCAGTTTGATACAAATAATTTAAAAAATAAACTCAGAAGCTTGATTGATTTATTAAGCAGTAAATCTTAACTCTCGTCTCAGTATATGCACCAAAGGCTCTAGTCAACTACAAATAAAATCAGTGGAAAAACTTTCATTGACTTCAGTGAGAATTAGATTTGGCCCTAAAGGAGGTTTTCTTTGCCATCATTGTGGTATCCCTGACCCTGCAACATTACTCTTAACACCACCTGTACTACTGGCAATGTCTTCCTTTACTCTTTTTCCTTTACTGCTTTCCTCTGCAGCTTGTAATATACATGTCCTCTAGAAATACTGGTACCTATTTATTGTACTGAATCAGAGGATTCAAAAAAGACATGGAAATGATCATGCTGATGAACCAGGAATGAGATGCCTCTTGAATATTGATTTTTATAATAGAAATGGAAAAGGGGAATTATGAGGTTGAGGAATATGTTCCCCTGCTTGTGGACCTCTTCCTCCAAGCATGCCTGGGTAACACAAAAGGAATCCCCTTTTTTTCTACCCTTTGCCTCCTTCTTTTCTTACTTTGCTACTTCTCTGTCCTTATATGTCCTTTCCAGGATGTTAGTTTGAATTCTTTTTTTTTAAATTAAAAATGTCAAGATGAATTTGAAGACAGTACAGGAGTACAGGTGAAAAAATCAAAATAACTCTAGGAGGAAAACAAATTCCGGAAAAAAAAAAGAGAGAAACCTTTTGCTTCAGGAAAATTATGGTGATTAACTTTGTAACTTAAGAAATAATGTCTCTCTTTTGTGAATGTGTTTGTTTTCCAGATGTTAAAAAAAGAAAGAAAATAAATGGAAATGAAGTTGGTTAATTATAGGCAACCCATGAAGGACTCTAACATTTGTAGTAATAATAGGGTTTACTTTGGGTAGGCTGCAGCCAGTAGAAGGTGTCCAGATCTTTTATCATTGAAGAGATAAGTCATTCCTTCCATTGAGGGCAGTAGTTCACATAGACAATGTGCAGGCAAATAAACAGACACAAATTTAGAGCCAGTTCCTCCAAGTGCTCAGATCATGTAACTCCCATTGAAGTCCATGGAAGTTATGTGTATGGGGAGCATGCAGGAGGAAGGCCCATAGTAGGTGATCATATGTAGCCAGAGATATTTAGCATGAATGTCTTGTGTAGAGAGTTTACAATTCATTGTAAGCAAGAGAAAAGCAGGTGTAAGAGAGTTTGGAGCATGCTCTGCTGATCCTGCTAATCTCTTTCAGTAGACACAGGGCTAAATTCTCCTCTGATTTACTCATCCTGTAACCCCCAGTGGTGTTTACTGCATATACTTGATTTCATTTTCTGATGGATTGAATAATGTAGAGAATCTAATTGCCACTTGTGAATGTGGAACTGAAGCCCTCATGGAAAATAAAGGGGATGGGGGGACGAGGCTATGAAAATGGCTCTCTCTCTTTTTCAGTGGAAAATATGAACAAGTCATGAAGAAACAAGTCACAAAGAAACAACAACAAAAATGCTTTTTTTTTCAAACATTTAGGGCTAGATTATATCCAAATAATACAACTTCTAGTAGAGAGTGAGACTTCATTGTGCCACTACAAGAGCATAACATCAACAAATTACAGCTCCTGGATCTTATATAATGAATTGTCAGTTCTCCTGGCCCCTAGAGCACTGAGGGGAGAAGCAAGATTTTCCCTTCTCCTTCATACAATCATAGAAGATTAGGGTCAAAGAGACCTCAGGAGATCATCTAGTCCAACCCCCTGCTCAAAGAAGGACCATCCCCAACTAAATCATCCCAACCAGGGCTTTGTCAAGCCAGGTCTTAAAAACCTCTAAGGATGGAGATTCCACCACCTCCCTAGGTAACACATTCCAGTGCTTCATCGCCCTCCCAGTGAAATAGTATTTCCTAATATCCAACCTAGACCTCCCCCACTGCAACTTGAGATGATTGCTTCTTGTTCTGTTATCTGCCACCACTGAGAACAGTGGAGCTACATCCTCTTTGGAACCCCCCTTCAGGTAGTTGAAGGCAAATCCCCCTTCACTCTTCTCTTCTGTAGACTAAATTTCCTCAGCCTCTCCTGGTAAGTGATGTGCCCCAGCCCCCTGATCATTTTTGTTGCCCTCTGCTGGGCTCTCTCCAATTTGTCCCACATCCTTTCTGTAGTAGGGGGCCCAAAACTAGATGCAATACTCCAGATGTGGCTTCACCAGTGCTGAATAGAAGGGAATAATCACTTCCCTTGATCTGCTGGCCGTGCTCCTACTAATGTAGCCCAATATGCTGTTAGCTTTCTTGGCAACAAGGGCACACTGCTGACTAATAAGACAGCTTCTCATCCGCTGTAATTCCCAGGTCCTTTTCTGCAGAAATGCCACTTAGACAGTGGGTCCCCAGCCTGTAGTGGTTTATGAGATTCTTCTATCCTAAGTACAGGACTCCACTTGTACTTGTTGAATCTCATCAGGTTTCTTTTGGCCCAATCCTCTAATTTGTTTAGGTCACTCTGAACCCTATCCCCACCCTCTAGCATATCTCTCTCTCTCCTCAGTTTAGTGTCATCTGCAAACTTGCTGAGGGTACAATCCATCCCATCTTCCAGATCATTAATAAAGATGTTGAACAAAACCAGCACCAGGACCGACCCCTGGGGCATTCCTCTTGTTACCAGCTGCCAGCTAGACATCAAGCCATTGATTGCTACCCATTGAACCCAACGATCTAGCTAGTTTTCTAGCCACCTTATAGGCCATTCATCCAATCCATGCTTCTTTGACTTGCTGGCAACAATATTGTGGGAGACCATATCAAAAGCTTTCCTACCCATTTGCTCTTGTTTAGTGTGTTTGGGGAGAGAAGGGGGAGGGGCTGGGGTGAAAGTGAACATACAGTGCCCCTTATTCTTTTGTGCTCAAGCTGAAGCTTCAGTGGCCATATGTGGGCATGAGGGGAGTTATACGTTTCCCTTCTGACTGTGTCTGAGCATGTCATCTTGAGTCAAAATCTAACCCACAGAGCTAGTCCAAATTACCCATCTCAACTATTTTTGACAGCAAGTGGCCTATTTTCTAAAGAAAAAAAGCAATTTCTTTTAAAAATGTTTCTTCCATAGAAAACCAAAAATAACACATTCCTGGAAAATTTTATTTCCCCTTTTCTTTCCCTTTCTCCACATCTTCTTCCCCTTTTTGACAGCAGAAAAGACGGGATGGGTGCAAAATCCCAAAGGCCATAAAAGCCTTCAGGTTTTGTTTTCTGAGAATTTTTTTTATCACATGTTGTTTTAATGAAAATGAATCAGGGAATTAAAAATCCAAAAATTCCTGAAAACAATCTTTTTTTTTTTTACCAGCTCTATCCTTAGTAAATATTTTACTTTTATTTTCCATCAGTTTTGTCAGGGAAGAGAAATATTTTTTGCCTAGTTAATATAGTGAAAAGTGAACTAGGAAAACAAGTTGAGATAAAATAAAGATGAACCATAGCCCTCATCCAGAACTAGAACAGAAACCTAAACCAAATATGTCTTGATGTTTGGAAAAAGTTCAGTCAATATTTTTAAAAAGTATATATTTTATATCCTTTTTTACTTTTGAGAACAGAACAGAAATATGTAAATATTACCAAATATAGCAAGCATATGGTTTAAAGTAGAGCTGGTCCAAACTTAAAATTTACATCCAATGGGAAATTTTGATTTAACAGAAACTGCATTTTCCACAGAAAAAAATATGTAGCGGAAATATTCCCAAACAGCTCCACTATTACCGATGCAACAATATACAGGCAATAATTGGAATACAATGAGTAAGCTTGTTTGAATAAGAATTTGAGCCTGAATTTTCAACAAAAGCTGTTTGTCTAAGTCTCTCATCTTTAGGTAGCCTTCTAACTAGAGATGGGCAAAATATCCTGGTTTTATTTGTTATTAATATTTTCAAGGGTTTTTAATGGTAAAAAAGTTAATATTTTTCAAACAAAGCAATGTTTGAAGAAAATTTTCCAAACAAACTCTCCAACTGGTCAGCACACAAAAAATTACCTCTTCCTCCATTTTTAATGGCAAATAAAATAAATGTCAACTAGGGTGACCAGATGTCCCAATTTTATAGGGACAGTCCCAATTTTGGGGTTTTTTTATATTGACTCCTATTACTCCTCCCCATCCCGATTTTTCACATTTGCTCTTTGGTCACCCCAATGTTAACATAAAATATCTAAATCAGCTCTACTTCTTGCTTTCTGAGGCTCATCCATGAAGCCCTGTGCATGCTATTTTTTTTTTAAAAAGCAGTGTAGAAATAATATTATCACTCAGTATTTTGTGCTAAGTAATTTAACATGATTATTTTTTGAAATCACATCAATGTAGCTTAACTAATAGTACCACCTCGGGCATTTGATTCTGTTTTTTGTGGGGTTTGCAGACTTTCATATTCTAGTGCTAAAGCAGAGGTCACATTTTTCTTCAAATTCATTGTATCTGTGGTAGTGCCTGGTTTATGAACTCATCACTGGCTATCAAGTTCAATGGACTGGATTCTTTCTAGCAACTGGTTTTTATTTGTTTTGTTTGTTTGTCTTGTGCTTTAAGTAGCTGAGCATAGCTTTCTGCTGTTCTGAGAGTTTCTCAAGCATTATAGGAAATAATGTTCAGTGATTTGAAACCTACTGCTTCAGCTGATAAATTGTCCTCCTTTTGCAACTTAGGATATTTACTGTGCCTGGAAAGAGTTGCCTGTGGTTGCCACAGATTTTTTTTTCATGTCATCACAAACATATTTCCAATGTTCCTGTTTATGCAGGAAGTTACCGATGAGCAATGTAAGCTGTTTGATAAGTATGACAGCTTTTACAATGCTAACTATGGCATATTTTACAAAACACATTGTATGCTACTATGGTGATCCTAATCTTTTTAGAAGAATAGTCATGGCTATGAAGCTGTAATTAAACCATAAACCATTTCACCAGAAAAGTACACATCATTCTACATATATTCATGTTTCTGTGGGTCTTATGGTTAACTGAGGGAGCATCTTGCTGATGACTTCCAACACATATTTACAGGATAAATCTGAGCTTCTCTTCTTATACTGCTGCTATGACCTTGCATTGTAATAGTTATTCACCATAATTGGCCCTTGAATACATGATTTCATGTGACAGTGGACTGCCTTGCTTCAGAAACAGGTCTAGGCATTATTGGGATATCATCATATGGAATCAATATCTGTAAAGCTTTCAATGAATCAAAAGAAACTGGAAGGTTCTGCTTAGACAATGTAAACTTCTGTAGGTTTTATAGTAGCATGGAGAAGAATGTGAAATGAAAGAGGATAAAATTAATCTTTGTGCTATAGCTCTGGTATTTTGTTGACTTTCTTTTACCTTTCTGAAACTTCCCACTTTCAAGTCTACCATAATAAATTCAGAGACATTATATATATGTTAGACAACAATTGGCAGATCGGTACTTCAGAAAAACTCTTAGGGTTTAATTTTCAATGTATTTCACATGAGAAAAAGAACGAACATTTTTATTGTTTGCCTTATTTCCAGTGCAATGGACTGAAATGTACCAATTCCAGTCCTACTAAGGAAATAATTACTCCCTATTTGTGGGAATTTAGGAATTGCTATATCAGATCAGACCACTATTCTATTCTATTTGATGCCCTACCTTCAAGAGTTGACAACAGTTAATGCTCCAGAGGAAAGCAGTGTTGACTCTTCAAATCACCTAGCCATTTGAGATGGGGAGAGAATTTCTTCTTGAACCCCAGCAGGCAACAAGCTTATGTCCTGAAGCATTAGATTTAATGCTTCTTTTCTTAGTATACATTGCTATAGATATTGCTAATGTGAATAGGACTGGATGACTCAAAGGAGTAGTAATATGATACAAAGTACTTAATCTCTAGCTCACTTATTCATTCCAATTCAGGTTGACAGGCTGGTCCATAGTGACTAAAATTGTTAGTGTCTGAAAGACATTTGGTGATCTTTGGGAAATGAATTGTTGGTCTCAGTCCAATTCCCTATAGACAATCTAACAATCACTGTTACTGGCGTTAATTGGCTACCTTGCTGTCAGTCTCAGCAGAGACCAAAATTAGATGGGAATCGAAACTGAACTATTCCCAGCCCTATATGTCATCCTTCCATGTAAGGGCCAAGACACTTTGCTGAAGCATTCACTAGAACCTTTTGTATAGGATATAGGATTTCAGGTCTCAAAGACTCCCATATAAAGAAGCACTACAGTGTCCTTCAGCTGTGGTCAAAACCAGGGCCGGCTCCAGGCCCCAGCGCGCCAAGCGTGTGCTTGGGGCGGCATGCCTTGGGGGGCGCTCTGCCGGTTGCCGGGAGGGCGGCAGGCGGCTCCAGTGGACCACTCGCAGGTGTCCCTGCGGAGGGTCTGCTGGTCCTGCGGCTCCAGTGGAGCATCCGCAGGCACGCCTGCGGGACGTCCACCAGAGCCGCGGGACCAGCGAGCGGCAGAGCGCCTCCCATAATGTGTCGCCATGCTTGGGGCAGCGAGGTGGCTAGAGCCGGCCCTGGTCAAAACCACTATATCTTACACTAGTAATACAGGGGTATTCAGTGTGTATAATACTGTGGTATTCTTATAAGGTCTCTGAAATGCAACACCTTTCACTAGCACATAGTGTTATGTTATTTGGTTGGTTGGTTCTGAAATAGTCATAAATTATCTAGCTTCTTTTCAAACCTGGTCATATACTTAAGGCCAGAATCTCCAGTATGGTCTTTGCACTTTGTGATGTTCAGAAGTTTGGCCATAATTGGGTAGTGGAGAATTTCCCTTGTGGAGAGGAACTCTCTGGTGGTGTAAACCTGTTGGCGCAGTTCCTGTGCTAGACATACTACCCTCAACGCCAGTGTAAGGAGAATGGCAGGACAGGAAAAGGATCCTGGTAAAATGTGTATCTGCTACAACAAACTTCTACTGGTATATGGTCCTTCCCGTGATTAACTGATGCAAGAACCAGGCCAGCACAGCAAGTTACCCCTTTCCTTAACCCAAGTGGAGCCCAGATATAGGAGGTAATTGAGGCCTCTGATTCTATCTTTGTGGGGGGTTGTGTTAATCACAGTTAACTCAAGCGATTAACACAAAACAAATTAACTAGATTTTTAAAAAAATAGTTGTGATAAATCACAGTTTTAATCACACTGTTAAACCATAATAGAATACACATTTAATTTTATAAATATTTTGGATGTTTTTCTATATTTTCAAATATATTGATTTCAATTACAACACAGAATATAAAGTATACAGTGTTCACTTTATATTATTCTTTTTATTACAAATATTTGCACTGTGAAAAAGATAAACAAAAAAATAGTGTTTTTCGATTCACCTCATACAAGTACGATAGTGCAATCTCTTTATTGTGAAAATGCAACTTACAAATGTAGAACTTTTTTGTTACATAGCTGCGCTAAAAAACAAAACAATGTAAAACTTTAGAGTCGACAAGTCCACTCAGTCATAATTCTTGGTCAGCCTATCGCTAAGACAGACAAGTTAGTTTACATTTATGGGAGATAATGCTGCCTGCTTTTTATTTACAATGTCACCTGAAACTGAGAACAGGTGATCACATGGCACTGTTGTAGCCAACATTAAAGGTATTTTCATGCAACATATTCTAACCATTTTTATGCCCTTTCATACTTCTACTTGTACATTCTGAAGTGTGAATGCTCCCAGAGCGACTCATGAATCACAGAAAGAAAGGCGCCAGCCAAATCCCTCCAGCTCCCAACTTTGTACATCAGGAAAATACCATCTTGCACTGCTCAAGTCCCTTTCTTGAGCAATGCAAGTTTATTAACTGGTTCACCACTTCATCAATGGAAAGTGAATATACACCAGCCTTTGTAAACCTGAGCAGATTTACCAAGCTTTTCAGGCAAACTCATAGAATCATAGTATATTAGGGTTGGAAGAGACCTCAGGAGGTCATCTAGTCCAATCCCCTACTCAAAGCAAGACCAACACCAATGAAATCATCCCAGCCGGGGCTTTGTCAAGTCAGACCTTAAAAACCTCTAAGAATGGAGATTCCACCACGTCCCTAGGTAACACATTCCAGTGCTTCATCACTCTCCTAGTGAAATAGTGTTTCCTAATATCCAACCTAGACCTCCCTCACTGCAACTTGAGATGATTGCTTCTTGTTCTGTCTTCTGCCACCACTGAGAACAGCTGAGCTCCATCCTTATTGGACTCCACATTCAGGTAGCTGAAGGCTGTTATCAAATCCCCCTCACTCTTCTCTTCTGCAGACTAAATAACCCCAGTTCCGTCAGCCTCTCCTTGTAAGTCATGTGCTCCAGCCCCCTAATCATTTTTGTTGTCCTCCACTGGACTCTTTCCAATTTGTCCACATCCCTTCTGTTATGTGGGGACCAAAACTGGACGCAATACTCCAGGTGTGGCTTCACTAGTGCCAAAGAGAGGGGAATAATCACTTCCCTCGATCTGCTGTCAGTGCTTCTACTAATACAGCCCAATATGCCATTGACCTTCTTGGCAACAAGGGCACACTGCTGATTTATATCCAGCTTCTTGTCCACTGTAATCCCCAGGTCCTTTTCTGCAGAACTGCTGCTTAGCTAGTCAGTCCCCAGCCTGTATTGGTGCATGGGATCCTTCCTTACTAAGTGCAGGACTCTGCACTTGTCCTTGTTGAACCTCATCAAATTTCTTTTGGGGCAATCCTCCAATTTGTCTAGGTCATTCTGGATCCTATTCTTACCCTCCAGCATATTTACCTCTTTCCCCAGCTTAGTATCATCAGTGAACTTGCTGAAGGTGAAATTCATCCCATCGTCCAGATCATTAATAAAAATATTGAACAAAATCAGCCCCAGGACCAACATCTGGGCAAGCCACTTGATACCAGCTGCCAACTAGACATTGAGCCATTGATCACTACCCACTGAGCCCGACAATCCAGCCAGCTTTCTATCCACCTTATAGCCCATTCATCCAATCCATATTTTTTTTGACTCACTGGTAAAGATAAACAAGTCTATTGATTACAAAAGATAGATTTTAAGTGATTATAAGTGATAGGCAAAAGGCCAGAGATAGTTACCAAAGAAAACAAAATAAGCACACAATCTAAATCCTAAACCTGTAAGACACTAGGCATTTAGTATTTAGATCAAGCTGTTTTCTCACCCCGGTGGATATTACAGTTCATAATACACAGATTTCATCCTTGAAACCTGGGCCAGTCTCTAGTGTTGGAGTCTTCAGTCTTCTGAGCATTCTTGTTGCTTGCAGAGTAGGTGAGGAGAGGAGAAAAAGACAAGCATGGGGCCACTCTGTTCTTTTTTATACTCTTAGTCCATGTGCTTGGAGAACACAATTTCATGTATGTCTGGCTTTGCTGAGTCCAAGGTAAAGAAATATCCCCGATGTGTCTCCCATGAGTGAGTCATTGAATTGCAACTACTCTGGTAGCTGGTGATGTCTGTTTACCACTCACCTTGGCATTGGTTACTTCCTTTGTTGTCTCTGGAGAGCTGGTATGTGGGCGCTTCCCAAGCACACAGTGTTTTTTCTAGTGAAAACCATACAACACAAGTCTTATTATTTTATATGCATTAATGATATACATATTTAGATGGAACAGTGGGTTTCAGGTGATCATAATCTTTCCTGTGATACCGCACTTGGCAAGCTTTATATGCAATTTCACGATTATATAGATGAGGAATGTATGAGTTACAGGGCGCTCCCCTGAGGCATAGAGTGACACAGAAGTATTGTACAGTAGTTAGTTAAGGTACTAATCTAGGATTCTGGAGACCCAAGTTCAGTTCCATGTTCTATCACAGACTTCCTGTGTGACATTAGGACAGATACTCAAAGGTATTTAGGCTTCTATGTCCCATTGAAATTAATTGTAGTTAGGGGCCTAAGTACTTTTGAGGATCTGGGCCTGTGTTCTTCATCTGTAAAATGGGCACTTCCCTACCTCACAGGGTGTTATGAGGATAAATACATTATACACTGTGAGATGCTCAGATACTATGGTGATGAGGTCATGTAAGTACCTAAGAGTTTTATTAACTAATTATAAAACAGTGAGTAGTACTGGGATATAAGCTTGTTGGGACCAAGGACCTGTCTTATTCTACTTATCCTATGGCACAGAATACATAATAATCTTATAATATCGTGGTATTGTACTTGTAGCTGCAAGAAACAGACAAATATGCATCCTATTATATCCTTCATTGAGATATTAGAAAGTCTAAAAATCTAATAACATTAAGGTAACATCAGACCAGCAATGTATGTTTGTTTTCTTTATTTTCATTTTAAAAGATGGCTGTAAAAGACTCTAGGAACCCTTAAAACACAACTGGTACTGGAAAAAAAAATTAAGTAAAAACCTCACAGCATTAAAATTATTCAATTGGGAATTCTGGAAGTCAGCCTCCTACAAAAAAGCTTCTTTCCACACCTTCATTATTATTGAAAGCATACCTTCCACCCTCTCCAAAATCCCCAGTCACACATGTGTCTTTTGCAACATGCTTGGAATATCACCCAAATCAGGCTATTTTGGACCAAAGCTGGAGCAAGTTCAAGCATCCCAAAGCTCTCACTCAGAACACCATAGTAATGGTGTCTCCCTACAAAATGTCATTTAGAATGAGAGATTTAAGCAAACCAAAAGGCCTTCTAGCTCTCTTTTCTATGACTAATGTTTACTTCTGTTTAACAGGTGATTTGTATATTGGAGGAGTGGCGAAAGAAATGTATAAATCCTTACCAAAACTGGTACATGCAAAGGAGGGATTTCAAGGTTGCCTTGCATCAGTTGACTTAAATGGACGTCTGCCTGATCTGATCTCGGATGCCCTGTTTTGCAATGGGCAAATAGAAAGAGGATGTGAAGGTACTAAACATCATAGTAGTTTCATCATAAGTATTTCCAATATAAAGCAGTATTCTTATATCTTGTTGTGCAAGTGTTAGATCCATCCTGCTGAGTCCTGTTTATTTGTACTCTCTATATGATGGGTTTATATTTTACTTTGTGTAGTAGTGTACCATTTACTTGTGTAAAAGTGTACACAAGTTATATTCAGTTGGAGTATAACTTTTATACACTATTAATGAGGGTAGATGCCCCCGAGGGAGAAATGTATACCTACTCAACAAAGCACAGACTAACCTGAGAACATTAATTTACCTATTGAATAGAATCTGTAGATTCTGCTCTTGTTTAGTGACAAGCTGGTTTTCAAGTCTTTTGTTTGTTTGTGGCATATTTTATTTAATCATGGTAACAGTAACAATTAGCTTCTATATAGTTCTTAGACATTAGCTAATATATAAGCAGTCTTCCAATGTCTGCCCTGTATTATGCGACCTGCTTAGATCATGATTTTTTTGGCTGTAAATCTTCCTATCCATTGAAGTTAATAAGGCCAAACTGTGCTCTGTCTCACATTCTGTATAGCTTTACTGGGTCCAGTGGAATAGTGTGGGAAGCAAGTTAGGACCAAA
The DNA here is from genome assembly GCF_025201925.1 of Gopherus flavomarginatus. NCBI lineage: Eukaryota > Metazoa > Chordata > Testudines > Testudinidae > Gopherus > Gopherus flavomarginatus. The sequence goes on along the minus strand of NC_066620.1, from coordinate 32,400,674 downwards.
TTAGGCCCCAAAAGATTGTTTGAATATGAAAACAAGGATTTTGCCCTGGATGATTACAATCTTGGTTATGAGTGTAGATGGGCTCCAGCTATAAAATGTGGATCTTGATTTCAAGGAGTCTGTAGTACTAGTGTTTTCATGTTTAAGGGTTTGGCTTGGATCAATCACTAATTCCTCCAGTAGCTTCATTCTATATAGTTTTCACTTTTAGATATTAGTTTAAATCAATTCTCTGTCCCTACATACACTTTATTCACATCATTCTGAAATTAGCAAGTGTCTTCCAGTACATTACTTTCACTAAAGTACCATTCTGCTTCGAAAAGCAACTACAAAAATGGCATCGTGGTGTTCCATGTTAATATTCTCTCAATGAATTTCAGATCAAGAAAATGTTTTGGTTTTTTTCATTAATTGCTTAAGCTTAATTCATTCTTTCTCTCTCTGGCTGAGTGAGTCTCATTATTTATCCACACTGACATAGCTTCAACACTGGGCCAGAGAGAGAGAGAACAAGCATGAGAATGACTCTGTATCACGGTGGTTAAAGCACTCCCCTGGGAGATCCAGGATCTAATTCCCCTACTCTGATGACCTTTTAAAATTATTGATACAAAGTGGAACAGCTTCAACAGGAGAGAATGAGAGAGTTCCCCTTTCCACATCAGATTATCTCCTAGCCCAGCTGTTGAGGCACTCACCTGAGAGATGGCAGAACTCAGTTCAAATCCCTTTCCCACTCAGATGGAAAGGGGGTTACCAGGTTAGTATCCTATCCACTAGCCTCAAAGTTATCAGGGAGGTTCTTCTTCTAGCTTCTTGCTGAAATAGTATACTTGCCTAGCACCCAGAGAGGGTTTGCAGCTGAGACTCCCAAGTAGAGGGAAACACCTGCCTGCAGCTCGGACTTAAGCACCTATCTCTGAGAGATGGGTGAGACTTAGCACATACCCCACAGTTTGGCATCTCCCATTAGTTCTCTTAAGTGAGGAGCTTCCTAGCATGTTGCCTTTTGGGAATCCCATTTGAAGGCAACTATCTTTCCCCGTTTGTTGTATAGAGAGCAAGGGCACTGCACTCAGGCTTTGTGAATCCCAGTGATTTTCTAGATCCTTAAAAGTTTTTGTGAATTGAGCTCCAGTTTACTCACCAAGCTGGTGTGGAAAGCTCCCTTCCAGGTCCTTTCCCCTAGTTCTTGGCCTCCGACTTACTCCCCTCAGTTTTCTCCCTGTGATGCTTGCTGGTCTTTTATCTGAGGACCAGGTTACCTGCAGGCTGTTGTCAGATTCCTGGTCTCAAACCCATCCCCTGAGAAGCAGCTTATTTAGTCATGGGTGGGGTTGAGCCCACTTCCCTTAAAGGACCATCCTATGCTCGTGGAGAATTCCCGTAGGAATCAGCAGGAAGTTACTTTCAGCAATGGTTTTGGTTAATGGACTTGATCCAAAGTTAAATAAAGTCAACGGGAGTCTCTTCATAGATTACAAAGGGCTTCAGATCCAGACAAAAGCAAGCTAGTAAGATCGGACCATTAATAGCATCATAAGCAGTTTAAAATCAGGAGACTCCTTATAATATTGAGAGATTTGGCAACAGTGTTAGTATTGTGTGATGGATGCAGTAAAAACAATGATAAGCAACGCAGAAAAGCCCATGAATAAAATACATATTAATTTTAATTTAATATGTACTAGAAATAATGCAGCAAGCCAAAAATATATTTTAAAAGAATAAAAATAAGAAAAAGAATGTAAGAAAATAAAAACACTAAATATGATTTTGCTAGAGTTACCATATAGACAACTAAACACTCATTGATTACCTTGATTACCATCTGTTTTATTCCTTCACAGAGACAAGGTGGGGGAGGTAATATGTTTTATTGGACCAACTTCTGTTGGTGATGGAGACAAGCTTTTGAGCCACACAGGTCTTCTATAGGTCTGGGAAAGGAAAGAAGAGCTCTGTGTGGCTCAAAAGCTTGTCTCTATCACCAACAGAAGTTGGTCCAATAAAACATATTACCTCCCCCACCTTGTCTCTCTAATATCTTGGGACTGACATGCCTACCATTCCTTCACACTCATTCTTAAACTGTAAAAGAGATGAACCCTTGGTAAAGAAGTCATTGGAATAATGAAAACACCAATGATTATTTAACCTAGTTTATTGTCATATGAAATGAGAGAATCAGACAGGAATAGCCTATGTTTACTTACCTGCGCATAAGTATTAATAGTGAGCTCTTATCCATACCTAGATAATAAAATATAGTCCAATCTAAACATGTGTTGTCAATAGCATTTCTAATAGGGCTGTCAATTAACTGCAGTTATCTCAAGTGATTAACTCAAAACAAATTAACTCAATTCAAAAAATTGACTGACTGTGATTAATAATAATGTTAATTGCACTGTTAAAAAATAATAGAATATCTAATGAAATTCATTAAAAATATTTTGGATGTTTTTCTACATTTTCAAATATATTGATTTCACTTACAACACAGAATACAAAGTGCTCATTTTATATTATTATTTTAATATGAATATTTGGACTGTAAAAAAGATAAACAAGAGAAATGTAATTTTCAATTTGCCTTATATAAGTACTGTAGTGCTCTTTATCATGAAAGTGCAACTTACAAATTTAATTTTTTTGTTACATAACTGCACTCAAAAACAAAACAATGTAAAACTTTAGCACCTACATGTCCACTCAGTCCTACTTCTTATTCAGCCTATCACTAAGACAAACATGCATTATCTCCTGTAAATGCTGCCTGATTCTTATTTACAATGTCATCTGAAAGGGAGAACAGGCATTTGCATGGCGTGTTTGTAGCTCATATTGCAATGTATTTTCCTAACCGATATGCTAAACATTTGCATGCCCCTTCATGCTTCAGCCACTGTTCTCGAGGATATGCTTCCATGCTGAAGATGCTCGTTTAAAAAATAAAGTGTTAATTAAATTTATGACTGAATTCCTGGGAGAATTGTATGTCTCCTAGTCTGTGTTTTTACTCACATTCTGCCATATATTTTGTGTTATGGCAGTCTCGGATGATGATCCAGCACATGGTGTTAAGTTTAAGAACGTTTTCACTACAGATTTGACAAAACTTAAAGAAGGTACCAATGTGAGATTTCAAAAGATAACTACAGCACTCAGCACAAGGTTTAACAATCTGAAGTGCCTTCCAAAATCTGAGAAGGATGAGGTGTGGAATATGCTGTCAGAAGTCTTAAAAGAGCAAGACTCTGATTCGGATATTACAGAACCCGAACTACCAAAAGAGAAAATCAACCTTCTGTTGGTGGCATCTGACTCAGATGATGAAAATGGATGTGCATTAGTCTGCACTGCCTTGGATCGTTGTCGAACAGAACTGTCATCAGCATGGAAGCATGTTCTCTGGAATAGTAGCTGAAGCATGAAGGGGCATAGGAATGTTTAGCATATCTGTCATGTAAATACCTTGCAACACCAGCTAAAAAAGTTTCATATGATTGCCTGTTCTCACTTTCAGGTGACATCGTAAATGAGAAAAAGGCAGCATTGTCTCCTGTAAATGTAAATAAACTTGTTTGTCTTAGAGATTGTCTGGAAAAGAAGCAGGATTGAATGGACTTGTTTTATTTTTTAGTGCAGTTTTATTAAAAAAAGTTCTGCACTTTAAGTTGCATTTTCATGATAAAGAGATTGCACTACAACACTTTCTTTTATTTATCTTTTTTACAGTGCAAATATTTGTAATAAAAATAATAATATAAAGTGAGCTCTGTACACTTTGTATTCTGTGTTGTACATAAAATCAATATATTTGAAAATGTGGAAAGCATATACAAATAGTTAAATAAATGATATTCTATTATTGTTTAATAGTGTGATTAAAACTGCGATTAATTGTGATTTTTTTTTAATCTCGCAATTATTGGTGGGGTTTTTTTAATCTCACATTTAATAGATTCATAGATTCATAGATTCTAGAGTCAGAAGGGACCAATGTGATCATCTAGTCCGACCCCCTGCACAAAGCAGGCCACAGAACCCTACCCATCCACTTCTATAACAAACCCCTAACCTATACCTGAGTTATTGAAGTCTTCAAATTGTGGTTTGAAGACCTCAAGCTGCAGAGAATCCACCAGCAAGTGACCCATGCCCCACGCTGCAGGGAAAGGCGAAAAACCTCCAGGGCCTCTGCCAATCTGCCGTGGAGGAAAATTCCCTCCTGACCCCAAATATGGCAATCAGCTAAACCATGAGCATGTGGGCAAGACTCACCAGCCAGCACTCAGAAAAGAATTCTCTGCAGTAACTAAGATCCCATCCCATCCAACATCCCATCACCAACCACTGGGCATACTTATCTGGCGATAATCAAATATCAGTTGCCAAAATTAGGCTCTCCCATCATACTATCCCTTCCATAAACTTATCAGCTTAATCTTAAAGCCAGATATGTCTTTTGCCCCCACTACTCCCCTTGGAAGCCTGTTCCAGAACTTCACTCCTCTGATGGTTAGAAACCTTCGTCTAATTTCAAGTCTGAACTTCCTAGTGTCCAGTTTATACCCATTCGTTCTTGTATCTACATTGGTACTAAGCTTAAATAATTCCTCTTCCTCCCTAATATTAATCCCTCTGATATATTTATAAAGAGCAAGCATATCCCCCCTCAGCCTTCTTTTGGCTAGACTAAACAAGCCAAGCTTTTTGAGTCTCCTTTCATATGACAGGTTTTCCATTCCTTGGATCATCCTAGTAGCCCGTCTCTGAACCTGTTCCAGTTTGAATTCATCCTTCTTAAAAATGGGAGACCACAACTGCACACAGTATTCCAGGTGGGGTCTCACCAGCGCCTTATATAACGGTACTAACACCTCCTTATCTTTGCTGGAAATACCTCGCCTGATGCATCCTAAAACCGCATTAGCTTTTTTTATGGCCATTTCACATTGGCGGCTGATAGTCATCCTGTGATCTACCAATACCCCAAGGTCCTTCTCCTCCTCTGTTGCTTCCAACTGATGCATCCCCAATCTATATCTAAAGTTCTTATTATTAATCCCTAAGTGCATGACCTTGCACTTTTCACTATTAAATTTCATCCTATTACTATTACTCCAGTTTACAAGGTCATCCAGATCTTCCTGTATGATATCCCGGTCCTTCTCCGTGTTAGCAATACCCCCCAGCTTTGTGGCATCCGCAAACTTTATTAGCACATTCCCGCTTTTTGTGCCAAGGTCAGTAATAAAAAGGTTAAATAAGATTGGTCCCAAAACCGATCTTTGAGGAACTCCACTAGTAACCTCCTTCCAGCCTGACAGTTCACCCTTCAGTACAACCCGTTGTCGTCTCCCCTTTAACCAGTTCCTTATCCACCTTTCAATTCTCATATTGATCCCCATCTTTTCCAATTTGACTAATAATTCCGCATGTGGAACCCTGTCAAATGCCTTACTGAAATCGAGGTAAATTAGGTCTACCGCATTTCCTTTGTCTAAATAGTCTGTCACCTTCTCAAAGAAGGAGATCAGGTTGGTTTGGCACGATCTACCTTTAGTAAAACCATGTTGTACTTTTTCCCAATTACCATTGACCTCAATGTCCTTAACTACTTTCTCCTTCAAAAATTTTTTCCAAGCCCTTACATACTACAGATGTCAAACTAACAGGCCTATAGTTACTTGGATCACTCTTTCTCCCTTTCTTAAAGATAGGAACTATGTTAGCAATTCTCCAGTCATACGGTACAACCCCTGAGTTTACTGATTCATTAAAAATTCTCGCTAACGGGCTTGCAATTTCATGCACCAGTTCCTTTAATATTCTCGGATGAAGATTGTCTGGGCCCTCCGATTTTTGTCCCATTAAGCTGTTCAAGTATGGCTTCTACCTCAGATGTGGTAATATCCACCTCCATATCCTCATTCCCGTTTGTCATCCTTCCATTACCCTAAGCTCCTCATTAGCCTTATTAAAGACTGAGGCAAAGTACTTATTTAGCTATTGGGCCATGCCTAGGTTATCCTTAACCTCCTTTCCATCCTCAGTGTTTAGCGGTCCCACTTCTTCTTTCTTTGTTTTCTTCTTATTTATATGGCTATAGAACTTTTTACTATTAGTTTTAATTCCCTTTGCAAGGTTCAACTCTACTTGGCTTTTAGCCTTTCTCACTTTATCCCTCCATGTTCTGACCTCACTAAGATAGCTTTATTTGCTAATCTCACCCTTCTTCCACTCCTTGTAGGCTTTCTGCTTTTTCTTAATCACCTCTCTGAGATGCTTGCTCATCCAGCTTGGTCTACAACTCCTGCCTATGGTTTTTTCCCCTTTCTTGGGATGCAGGCGTGTGATAGTTTCTGCAGCTGCGACTTAAAGTAATTCCAGACCTCTTCCGCATTTAGATCCACAAGTTCTTCAGTCCAATCCACTTCCCTAACTAATTTCCTTAATTCTTTAAAGTTAGCTCTTTTGAAATCAAAAACCCTAGTCCCAGATCTATTTTTGTTTATCCTTCTATCTAGTTTGAACTGAATTAGCTCATGATCACTCAAACCAAGGTTGTCCCCTGCAACCATTTCTTCTATGAGGTCCTCACTGCTCACCAAAACCAAATCTAAAATGGCATCCCCTCTTGTTGGTTCTTCAGCTACTTGGTGAAGGAATCCATCAGCTATCACATCCAGAAAAATCTGATCCCTACTATTCTTGCTAGCACTTGTACTCCAGTCTATATCGGGGAAGTTAAAGTCTCCCATGATCACACATTTCCCATTAGTGTTTACTTCCTTAAAAACATTAAAGAGGTCTCTATTCATATCCAAATCAGATCCCGGCGGTCTGTAGCACACCCAAGCACTATCTCAGGGGAGGCGCTAGTAGCTTTCTTTCCCAGTGTGATTTTTGCCCAAACAGACTCTGTCTTGTCCATTCCATCACTTCTTATTTCTTTACAGTTAACCTCCTCATTGATGTACAATGCTACTCCACCACCTTTGCCTTTATTTCTATCTTTCCTAAACAGCACATAGCCTTCAATACCTGTACTCCAGTGATGACTACTATTCCACCACGTTTCTGTTATTCCTATAATATCTGGTTTCACTTCCTGCACCAGTAGCTCTAGTTCCTCCATTTTGTTCCCTAGGCTCCTCGCATTAGTGTACAGACGTCTTAATTTTTGCCGTTTGGCTTCACTCACATTCTGTACCCTGTTAGGCACGGACATTCTACCACCAACGTCACCTGTTAGTCTGTTATCTACACTACTCTTCCTCTTCATGCCATAATGTTTAATTTTTTTAATCATTTGACAGTTCTGATTTTTAGATGATCTGTTTTCCTTTTGAGGAAGAGTGGCTGCTCGTGTTTGATCGGTCAACTTCTTAAAGTTCTCCCCTATGAGAGAAGACTGCAATATTGCCAAGCCTAGGCATTCAAAGATCATGGGACAGGACCCCAAAATCATGAGATTGGCTTAAAAATCATAATATTTGTATTTGCCTTCCAGTTTCTGAGCCATATTTTCTCTATTAATCATAAGAGATAGGAACTTACTTTAAGATGATCATATAATCAACTGATTATATGAGTTGAGACTTCAAGAAAAATGCCAAATATCATGAGACTTTTGACCAAATTATGAGCATTGGAATTGTACATGCTCACTTAGGTACAACTGATATCATGTGACAGACTCCTATGTCTGTTCAGAGACCCATTACCACAGTTCACCCTTGCGCTATCAGCTGCAGGATCAGGGCTTCTCTTTATTAGGCTATTGTCCTGAAAACACATATGTAGATGCTTAACTTTACTATCGTGAGAAATCCTATTGATTTCAGTGGAATTACTTCTGTGTTTAATGTAACACATGCATAAGTGTTTGCAAGATCATGGCCTGGTTTGTGATACTTTTCATAGGTAGGCAAGTGGGACAAGGCAAGTTTTTAAGGATCACAGGAATTCAGGGTTGCCGCCAAAAACAAATGCCTGAACTCCATGTAGTTTTGGTTCTTGAATAAAAGTTATACTTTGTAGGTACCTCTTTGTTGACAAATCTTCAGTGACAAGAAACTACAAAGCTAGAACTATAAAAAAATTGCTAAATAGACTTGTGACTAATTAACCGAAAGCTAGGTCATAACAGTCGCTTTTATGTTTGGTCATTAGGGATGGATCTTGCTCAACTGAATTCAATAATTTTTCCATACACTTCAGTTGAAATGGGATCAGGGCCTCCCATAGAAAAGTTTAATATTTTCCTCAGCGCACATGGTGATGGACAGTGGTGACATAAGGTAACTTTTGAGTTATCTTCTTGATGTACCACAAGACATCAAGACATACCATTAGGTAATATGAAGCGTTTGTGTTAAATGTGTAACTCCCAAACCAATCCATGTCCTTACTTTACAAAAATAAAATGAATTACCCATGCAAAGAAATAAATCCAATCAATTTTTAAATTTTTTTTTTAAAGTCTGCAGTGAAGATGAACCAAAATTATATTTATACCACAAGTACTCAAAGCTGCATATGATAGCATCTTACTGAGTAGCTTAGATAAATAAAAATAGATCTATAATATGTACCTAAAATGATGAACCCAATGGTAATATTTATTAACATTTTCTAGCATCAGTTAAACATACTTTTTAAATATTATTTACACTTAAAACCAGTGATATGATTGTAACCAATCTGTGTTTCTTAGCAAATTCTGTTGGAGAAATATTTACACATAATATGCAAGAGCAGCAAAGCGATAAACACTCAGAATGATATGAGCAATAGCAAAAACTCATTAAGGCAATTGTTCCTTAAGTTGCAAAAAGTATTTCTTTCTACATCCATGCATTTTAGCATTCACTTTATTTTAATTTTTTTTGCCTTGGTGTTTGTGTTTTTCTACTTTAATTCCGCATGACTTTTTTCTAATTTTAATTTGATGATGAGATACAACATTGCATAACTAAAGTGTGAATGCATGAATATATAGCATTTAAACACCTACAGATATTTTCAGTTCATTTTTGTAAGGTGTCCAAGTAGCAGATTCTGGTTTAAAAAAAAATGTGAGTGACTTGTCAACCATTATAATACCCAAATGTGTACAAAGAATGATGTAATGCCCAAATGTTTAAAGAAAAACTTTTGAACTCAAAACTGCTAAGAAAGTGGAATGGCTGCCCTATAGGTCCCTTCTTTGCTGAATACAGATCACTAGCTGCTGCATACAATTTCAGATTAACCTGATATAAGAACATAAGAACGGCCATACCAGATCAGACCAAAGGTCCATCTAGCCCAGTATCCTGTCTACTGACAGTGGCTAGTGCCAGGTGCTCCAGAGGGAGTGAACCTAACAGGCAATGATCAAGTGATCTCTCTTCTGCCATCCATCTCCATCCTCTGACAAACAGAGGCTAGGGACACCATTCCTTACCCATCCTGGCCAATAGATACCAGCATTTTAGTATACAGGCTAAATATATCAGAGCTAATCAATACTTTTGGTTAAACTGTGATCAATAGTATACTCTATTGCTAGACCTAGTCTTGTGATGATCTTTTGGGTCCCAGTTCAGCAAGGTACTTAAGCACTTGACTAACTTGAAGCATGTGACAAGTCACATTGATGTGCTTTAAACTGGGCACATGATTAAGTATCTCACAGATTTTGGGCCTTGTTCAATACCCCCAAATGAGTGATTCTTATAAGACTGGATAAGAAAAATCCACATTAGAATCTTTCTTTGGGATTTAATTTAAAATTTAAAAGATTTAAGTGGATGTCTCAGTCTCCAAAATTACTGAAAAGGGTTTATAAGGATTAGGACCATATTATTTCCTTGATTAGTGCATGTCAATGGGAGATCTGTGTATGTTGATCCAAGTCAATATATGGTTCTTGATGTATATTTCTATCTTAATTCTCCCAGTCACACAGAAAGGTCTAAAGTAGAGGAAAATGGGAAGGGATAATGTGCTAATGACTGTAGAATTCACTGTATCTGAACATGACGAATGACTAGTCAGGATGCAGCCATGCGTTCACTTTGCTAATGCATTCATATCTATCCAAGAAGAAGAAAAAAAACTTCTAATTTTCCTTCATTACATGTCATCAGCTCAATTAACCGTTATATTTGTAGTAAAATACTGGCAAATTACTGTTTTCTCATTTTGGCTTGCCTAGAGATTTATGGCTATTAGCATTGATTTGTTTGTGTTATATGGCATTTCTTTCTCTCTTTAACAGCAGCATGCACTTTACTCTGAATGTTTTTCTGTGTTTGCTGCCATTTCAATATTGCTTACTAACATTTAATATATTTTGCTTTTTTTTTTATTTTGCCGACAAAGTTGCATTGATGAAAGCTGATTTGCAAGGTAGATAGCCCTGTGTGTATTAAAAAAGACTGAAACCCAGAATGCGCAGTTGGATTTCTACAATAAATGCTCTGTACATTTCCTGCAATAAAGTGTGTTGTTTTGTTTCAGATTTTCCCTTTTTACCCTTAAACATGATACAAGAACCTTCATTTTACAGCATATTTTGCATAAAGGCTTTCAGTCTTTAGTATGTTTGTATAGTGATTGCTTTAGTGCTTTGATCATACCCTTTAAAAAAGTTCTTTTATTTTTCAGTGGTCTAGTTATGAATCTCTAGAAATAGAATAGCTTTGTTTTTCATGTGTGTCACATTTGGGCATGCCGGCTCATTAGTACTCTGATTTATTTATTTATTTTCTGTTTTAAAAAGAACCTGCATGGGATCAATAAAGCATGTGACTAAATACTTGCCAACATTCCTTCCTGCAAACCCACCCCCTAATTCTTCTTTATTTTAGACTCAGCTCCTTTTTAAAGTACTTTCTGAGATTTCAGGTACATTACAATGTGGTTTCATTTCCTAGCTTGTTTTTAATTTTCTGATCTTGTTTCATGTAGTTTTATTTCCCATTTTCCATGGTACCTGGTTTTGCTGCTTGGAACACGTTTTGCAGAAAAAAGAATAAATAAATAAATTTTATGGGGAAAAAATGTTTGGCCTGTTAATGGTGTGATGTGAAATTAATCATAGTTGCTACAGTGTTAACATCTCTACTTCCCTTGGATTAACTCTTGCCTCTGTTTGTTTTCTTTATATTTATGAATCCTGTTCTGTCAGTCTTGGAGCCAAAACAAAAGATTTGTAATGTTATATGCCTCCACATGACACAGAAAGATTTAAATAAATTCTACTTTAGATCCCTTTCCTCATTAGATTTAAGATGTTGGCAACTGTCATGTGATCCAAAGACAAACATGTTACTTTTAAAGACAAAATTCTAGTTGCTTCTGTATGTTCTCATCAGGCCCCAGTACCACATGCCAAGAGGATTCGTGTGCAAACCAAGGAGTGTGCTTGCAGCAGTGGGATGGATTCAGCTGTGACTGCAGTATGACCTCCTTTAGTGGACCATTGTGCAATGACCGTAAGTAAATTAGAGAATGCTTATCTAAAAGCCTTACAGCTCTAGGGCAGTATTTAAAGCAAATGTCTGAAATCTGTATTAATTTAATATTATATAGTTAATTGAACTGGCAAAACTCTGAGATAATCTTGATGCTTGTAGGAAAAACATGATGAAGCATTACAGTATAAATGGGGGACAACAATACTACATCTAACATTGTGAAAGAATTTGGGGGGTTTTATACTTGATTGCAGTTGATCTAATGCATTGATGGTTACCTATTTCAAATGAGCCTTGCATAAATATTGCAAATAGTTTTTTTCTGATGATAAAAAAAACCTTTCACATTTTATTATCTTAAGCTATATTGTAATTTTGTAACTTTATCTCATGAGAACTGTAATTACTATGAAACAGTTGACAAGGCTCATTATCTTTCTTTGTAGATTTCTTTAGGTGACACATTAAGCTCTGTCAAATAAAAACCACTCCAAGTGTTTTAGAGGTTTTTTTTTGTTTTTTTTTTTTTTAATTTCATCTGAATAATCACAAATATCTGGTTCTCAGGTGCAAATGGAAGTTGTGATAAATATGGGACCTGCTTCACCAGTGTGCTGCTCTGGTTTTACATCAGTCTAGACCCCTTGATTTCACTGGTGTTAGCTTGGTGTGAAAATGCAATAATGCTGCAATGAATAAGGCCTATTGGGTTATAGAAGCTGTCAAGATTTCTTACTGAGGACTGAACTTTATCCCATTTGAGATATCTGATTATTGGAAACCTTTGCATATTTACAAGAAGGGCATTTCAATCAGACTTGGCATCTTGATTTTCACAGTTGTGTACAGGTATTTGAATGAGAGTGTGGATTCCACATCCTGCCAAATGTGGTAGAAAGATAGTTAATATAGATATCTAGTCACACATTTTTGGTTACTATATGTAATTTTGGCTGTCCAGTCTACAACAAAGTTCATTTCTTTATTCAACAATTTCTAGACCAGCATAGTAACTGTGGTTATCTCAAAAGAGTTAACAATGTTTGGTTCCAAGGGTAGGTCCCAAACATTTATGAGATGAGAAATTTGGAAATATGGAAAATTTATAACAAAAGATTCTCCTAAGATTCTCATTGTTGGGGTTTTTTGCTGTTATTTTTAATTGTTGCCCCAATTATACCCATTTTTTCATGATCTCCCATCACAAAAGTGGAAGAAAACCAGTTCTCGAGAGCTGCACTTTCTGATAGAATTCAGAAGGAGAGATTCAAGGTATTTAGGAGAGAGTCTACCGTTAGGCCTTCAGACAAACAATTCCAGATTTCAGAGGCCTGCAGTGCAGATAAAATGGGTGGGGTTCTTATGCTACTAAAGACAGTTTATTTTGATGCTAATTTGGATGCCATGTATACTTTCCTGGGTGTCTTATTGATATTGATATTGGCACAGATCTCAAAACACTGGGTAAAATTCCATGGTGTTTAAATGAGCCAAGCTTATACTAATATCAAGAAAAATTTGGAGCAATTATGGACCACAGAATTGTCTCGTACCATTTTAGTAATAAACATTTTTTGTTGCTAAAGAAAAAAGTGCACTTTAAAACATAATAAGTGTAGTCTTCAGCTGATGTATTTTAGCATTGCTCTATTGAAGCCAACAGAGCTACACCAATTTACAGGAACTGAGGATTTGCCCCAGTATTCTGACATAAGAACATTTCTGTACTTGTTAGTTCGTAAATTTGGATTTGCCTGTTTCATATTTACAAACCTAAGTAAAACAGAAAGCTTAGTATATCAAAATGGTGCATGTAGCATATTAGAGTAACAAAAAAACTGGGTAGCATGTAAAAGCCTACTACTATTTTTCAGTGGATTAAGACAAAAACGTTGTCTAGTTACTTTTCCTGACGTTTCTTGCAAGTCTTAGTTAATATATTTCTTTAAAATTGTACAAATGATGTTGCTCTTTTTAAGTTGATATTTTCAGTATGTCATAGAAGATTAGGGTTGATAGAGACCTCAGGAGGTCATCTAGTCCAACCCCTGCTCAAAGCAGGACCAACACCAACTAAATCATTCCAGACAGGGCTTTGTCAAGCCGGATTTAAAAACTCTAAGGATGGAGATTCCACCATCTCCCTAGATAACTCATTCCAGTGCTTCACCACCCTCCGAGTGTAATAGTGTTTCCTAATATCCAACCTAGACCTCCCCCACTGCAACTTGAGACCATTGCTCAACTAGTGTCAAGTATTGTGACCTCAATTCATGAAAGTTTGACATTGTGTCATCTCTAGTCTTCACTTACATATCTCTTGCCTGGTCCTTAATTTCTACAGCAGAAAGTTCAGAGGAAATGGAAAATGGGAAAAAATAGTACAGAAAAATACAGTTATGATAGCTATGCAAAAATATCATATATATCTATATCTATATCTATAGATAGATAGATAGATAGATATGCATGCAAGAGATTTTTTATGAAGTAAAGTGCTTTCCGCATAAGTTAAGGGTATCAAAATTCAGCTCAAAATAAGGAAAGCATGAAGCAGTCTCCTCCTCCGACAAACTGAGTATGTCCTATATGTATCTATAAGTGGAGAGGAGAAGATTCTAGTGATCCCATCCAGGGAATGTACGGTACTTCCTGGAAGAGTGAAGCTAATATCCTCTGCGAAAACTGATTCATACCAGCATGTCTCAGTTTACAGCATAGGGGACCGTATTCAGGAATATCACTAGAATCTGTAAAAAAATTCAGTCCAGTAGAAACTTTTTAAGTGCATCCAATGTTAACAGATATACAGCAGATTCTGACCATTAATGCCCATGATGGCACAAGTAGGGACACGCTAAATAGTGCTGTTTCTTATTTACTGAAAGAGAAACAATGTAGGGATATCTTGACGCAAGATGAGGGGGAGCTTATCACTACTTCTGCTATGATTTGACACTTGGAGATGCAGGGTAGATGTGGTATGTTGGAAATGTTATATTGTTAAGTGCAAAGCAGGCCACTAGAAAATGTTCCCACAAAATAGGATTACATAGAATACTGTGTAAAAAGGACAGTTAATGACTATCCTTACAAATGGTTGGCATCCTGGCTCCTCTGAGAAAAAACATCACAAATATCCTAAGTATTAGTAACAGCAGGTTGTGGAGTGAAAACTGTCCTCCCAGGGCACTCAGCTTTTTCATAAGAGTAGGCTGAAAATGACTCTGGCAACAACAGCAAAAACTAAAAACCCAAATCAAATGCTCGGCTGTATTGTACAAGAGTCTTTCTATGAGTTTACATCTGTTTTCACCACCACAGTACATAAGTGTAACTACATTAGTAAGCATAATGTCATATTTGTGGAAACAAACACCACTGTTATGGCCTGGAAAATAGCACAAATAATAACATTGTCACATTACATTAATATTGAAGCACTGAAGTGCTAAATTACAGGGCAGCTTCATTGCTGTCTGTTACCATAATGGAATAATATATCAAAGGGTTGTATTTGTGATGGTGTAGCTAACACTGTGTCAACACTACTATTAAAATCCCTATTTTCAATGGTTTAGATTTTCACCATGGAATGTCTTCTGAATAGAAACTTGACATTCGCAGCCTGTATGAATAGAGAAACTTTGTTCCTGAAGCATGAATAAATTAAGTTCAGATTTTCGTTAAGGATATACAAAAAATCCTTCTGTCTTACTATGAATCTTCTCTAACAAAAGACTGACTTTTAACAAATGAAACATATCAATGTTGCAAGACTACTGTACATATAATAATTTAATTTTTTGATATAGTGTAGAATCAAAGTTACATTGCTTAACAAATCAGGGTGTTGCCCATAGTTATGGTCAGATATACCTCTAGAGTTGCTTAGATACAAATCCATAAAACATCGCAGCTTGAATTCAAGGCACCTTGATGCAGTTTCAGGATTGAGCTATATGTAGAATTGTAGGCAGGGATGATAACTCCACCTGTAAATACAGTTGCTGGACTCTTTCCACTATAAAAAATTGTTTTCAGTTGCTTATAACTTTGCCAAATTTAACTGCTTGGCCTAAATTTGCTGAGCTTGGTAGCTACCTCCGACTGTTCTCTTTTTTTATTTTTATTTATATATTTTAGCTAAAATAAAGCCATTTCCAAAAATAAGACTAAGGGAAAATATATTGTCTTGCCATGGTAAAAAGTAATTTCTGGTTATCTTTTCTTTGAAAAGCTCTAGCTCTCCCATGATTTGGATCAGGGACTTAAAATATGGTGGAGTTGGCAGGTGACTATTGCATCAGTGATGTGCCTTTTGTCATACCTGTGAAAGCCCTGCTCCAATATGGTGAAGTTATAAGCCTTTCATATATCCTCAGTTCTGATTTCCTCAAACTTAGAGGCTAAATTTCCGAAGATTCTGTATGCACTGGGGATGCCTCAACCTGGGGCTAAGCAGGACTTGCCCTGCAATTGTACCTCTGGCACCTCAACTAAGAGCTATGCTCTTAATGACCATTCCTCATCTCTCGATTCCCACCTAACGCACACAGTGTGGAGGAGGAAGCTGCCTGAGTAAATGGAGAGGGGATATGAGCTGGACCTGCAGGAAAGGGAGGGGAGTAGAATGAGACAAGGAAACTGAGAGGATGGCAGAAACTGGAAAAGGGAGTTGGGGTAGGGTGGCAGTCTGGGACTCGCTGGATGAGGAGACTGGAACTGCCAGTAGGGGGAGGCTGGGATGAGAATCTGGCGGAGTGAGACTGGAACTTGCTGGGACTGGAATGAGAAGCCTGAGGAGGGGAGACTGAGGCAGGGCAAGAGAATTGAACTGGGATGCGAAGCTAGGGATGGGGCAGAGATGGGACTGTGACAAGGACAGGTTGGAGGGGATGATCAGAAGGGGTCCTGTTTGTGGGAAATTGATTGAAGAATCTGTGCCTACTACAGCACTCCACTCCAGAGCCTGGGATGGAACCATTCCTCTGCTGTCAGCAAATATCTGTGAAACCAGCTGGCAAAGTGTGTGTCTAATCAGTATTTAGTGCTGGTCCACATGGAGAATAAAAACATACTACTGCTATCATCAGCTCAAATGGCAAAGGCCTGGGAAGTAGATCTAAAGGTTTCAGCTCTGTATATGAACCATGTGGGAGTCAATATGAAGTCACAAGATGGAATTTCTGTTTGTTTTTTGTTTGTTTACTCTTTTAAAAGCCTAGGGAATTACACACCAAAAAAACTATATTAAAACACCATTATTAAGGTTGAAAAGTCAAGCAGTCAAAAGTTAGGAAATATCAGAATTAAAGTTGCCTGTGCCACCGCAATCTATCCCTCCCTCCTCCCCGCCCCTTGTGTGTATGCATTATGATGATCTTTAATTACATAATCGTATGATATTTTTCCACAGGAACCCTGTGCCATTCAATGCACGGGATGGACCTGCTCTGGGGAGGAATTAGGGTTGTGTAGTGAAGAAGGAAATAAAATATTGAATAGCTGCTTATTAAGTGAGCACCATCCATCTGACTCCTACAACAAATGAAGCAGGAGCCTATAGACAAAGTCTCCTTCACTATGCACTCCTGATTCATCTCCAGAGCTGGTCCGTCCTGTGCATTGAATGAGGCAGTGATCCCTGTAGAAAACATAGTATGTGATCATGTAATTAACGACTGTATCATAATGCGTACGCTCAAAGGATCTGAACTGAGGTTATACAAGTAACCTGAATTATGACATTTCCTACTTTTGACTGCTTGACTTTGCAATCTTAATAATGTTCTTTTAACATAGTTTTTTGTGTGTGTGATTATAGTTATATGATGATGGGATCATTTACCCAGGTACTCTTTTTGCTACTAATGTGAGCATTGATTAATCTTCTGAGCTATCATAGGATGACAGTAGGACAGCTGCAGAAATACTCCTCTCTCAAAATTCTTTTCTTCTTTAGAACTTCAAGACTGGGGATGCCATTTCTTGCAATCTGTGTTGACATAAGAGTCCAGTATAATACATACGAGAGACTAAAATCCTCTGTCCACATCTCTTTCCTACATGCTGCTCTGCCGTATACCTTAATATTGCTCTGGGTATGCCACTTCTTGTTTTTTTGGGCCACTCTTCAGATTTACATTAAGGTGCTAGTCGTAATGATGTGTTTTGTGATGCAGCCACATTTCTACAAGAAACAAGAGCAAATCTACCAAAACAGTTCTCATCAACCATCCATTTGAGCTCAGATTATGGTTGCTCTAATTATTTGTATTATGGTAATGTATAGAAGCCCCAACCAAAATTTGGGATCCCATTACATTACATTCAGAACCCACATATAGCATGAGAAGTCCCTCTCAGGAAGAACTTAAAATCTTATAGACAAGATGATAAAAAGTGGGGAAAAGGGAGGATTATTATCCCCTATTGTACAGAGAGGTTAAGTGACTTACCCTCAGTTGCACATGAATTTTAGGGCAGAGCCCAGAACTGAATTCAGAACTCCTGAGTCTAAGCCTAGTGCCTTAGCCACATGATCATCCATCCTTTCTGAGGGGTAGTACTTTTGATCTGGCTGTAAACTGAATCAGTGACACAGAACTGCAATAGTTATATGAGCCATTCACTGCTCCTTAGTGTTAGAATTCCATTCAACACTTCAGGCATGCTGTCACAGATAACTAGTTACTAATTAAGATATCCACCCCCACCCCATGTGCCATAAAGAGGAGGAATGGAAAATTTCTGTGAGTGTTTTAACGGCCATCTGATTTCAGTCTCTAGTAGTTGAGAATTAAAAATCTGCCCTTAATAATGCAGCAAACCAAATGTTTATTATGGTTATTTCTCCCTAGGAGGCTTACAATGCACAGGAGAAATAAAAGTAGATACTAACAAAATTACAATAGTGGGCAAGCCAGTTGAACTAATTGGAGAAAATTTGATTTGTCCAGTTTACCTTTTTTTAACCGTTATTACAAGATATTGGGTGAAATCCTGGCACCACTGAAGTCAGTGGCCAAACTTTCATTGACTTCAAAGGGATCAGGATTTTTTAAAAGATCAGTTTTTTGGGTGGTGTGTCCAGACAGCTGGGAACCCTCCAGGGAGGAGGAAAGCTGTGAAAGGAGCAGGAAGAACTATTCAGAATCCATTGGTTAGGAGTTTGGGGAGTGAGAGAATCTTCAGCAGGAGCAGGGAGAGTGTGAGGTAGTTAAAAGGAAGAAAATGACAAAGGGAAAGGAAGGAGTTCAAAAAAGGTCATTTATCTAATTTGTATGCCCAGCTGAGATTTTTTAAAGAAGGAATTCTAACTAGATTGGTCTTTAAAAATGTCAAGAGGAAACATTATAGATAGGTATAATTATGACTTTTTTCTTTCTCTTTTTTTTTACATTGACAGATTTTTTTACTGTTTCACATAACATGAAATGAATTAATGTAGTAAAAGCTTCCATTAACTGTATTATGTGCGTTACAATATTACTGTTCTTGGTGGTTTGATTGCAATTTCCAGAGAAGGGCATATAGGTATTTTATCTAAGATTGTACTAGGATATTTTGGTATCAGATGATTTGCATAACCTTACTTATTTCTGAAGAAACGTTTTCTAAAGGATGTAGATGATATAGAAACAGGTTGTTTTTTTTTTCTTTCCAAGTTGTGAATCAAGAGAAGATTGTTTGACAATGACTGTAGAAGGTGTTTATAGGATGGATCATTTCTTGTAACCTGTTATGTGACCATATAAGGAAAGGAGTAAATGTGATATGTAGGGAAACTAAAATATATTTTGATCAGTTTCCTATACTGAACATTTTTGCAAGGTATCAGCTACTCATCAACCTTCCTATTATGGAAACGAATCTTTTGAAGGCTTCGCCTAGCATTTCATCTATTTTCAATCAGTTTCTGTTGCAATATGGTTTTATGCAACAGATTTGGAGCGGGATTTATTTTCTTATCAGGGCTTAACCAGTAAGTATTTTTGGATCACAGAATGGCAGATTTTTTGAATCACTTCTTTCTGCACCCTCTTTAGAATTCAAGAAGGACATTTGAGGGGCATATACCACTACATGCCTTTCCCTGAACCTTACACAGAACATTGTGTAGCTATTTGGGAACTTCCAGGCTGGCAAGGGTAGCACTATTGTAATTGTGTTTATGTCTCAGATGGTAGTAATTATGTAATAGATCTCTTAGGCCATACTCAGAGAAACTCTTCTATTGCAACACATTAAAAACAGAACATAATGTCAGAAAAATACTGATTTCTCTCTATCTTTGGAGGAATCACAGGAGTAATTAAATTTGATTTTGGTATTTCAGGAATATTTTTTTTTTTTACTGATAGCATAATAATTCTATAATTCGAATCCTGGAAGCATTTCCAGTATCATGAAGATGAAAATGATTAAGGGTTAATTGACTGTATTCTCATGGAACTAAAATCAGTTTGCTGGATACCATTAGAGACTCTTTTCCTTAGGACTTTCAATTGCTGTGCTTTAAAATCATATTGTACAAAGTTCAGGTCTAAAGTTGAGTGGCCAAAAGCTTTCCACAACAATGAGAAGGGCAGATTTCTGCTATCAGTGTGCTTTCTTATAGTTTTGTCTCTAAAATACTTTAATTCCCTGGCATTGAAAAACCTTTATATCTAGCAATGCGATATATTGAAAATCCATTTTAAGTAACTTCTAGGTTTTTTAAATAGTATTAATTATAATACATGACACAGCTGGAGTTGATGTAACAGTATTACAATCTTTTCCCTCCAACAGAACCCAGACATTGATGAGTGTCTTCTCCTCTTCTTCAAAGGCCACTTTCTGCAGGGTTCAATAACCACCTCCATCTTTAAATTTAAAAATAAATGAATAAATAAGTCTACCCCAGGTAGAATGTTCTATAATCCCCAAAAAGAGAGAAAAGCCAGAATGTCCTTTTATTCTACTATGGAGTTTGCTATTGTCAATATATCTTATGTGGAAGATGATCAGTTTCTATAATGATTGATGGCGGTTCAAAATTCTAAAATAGAAATATTCTTTCTCTCCAAAGCCTGTACAATTGGGCTTATGTTTCTAAGGCAACCTGACCCTCACTTTGGTGTATTCTTTCTGGATTGATAGCTAAATAGATACTAAGCAATATATATTTAAAGAAAAAAAAATATTAGTTAAGAAAGTGAAACTTTATGGTAGCTCAGTAAGATCTCAGTGGTCTTCCATGCCCTCACCTTTACCAGGTGCCTTTGACAATTTCAAGTAAAGAGAAGCTTCTTCTATTGTAGACACAATAAACATATCAAGCTTCCCTTCAAAATGAACCTGGATTCTGGGTGGATAAATTAAGGCATGCTGGACTGTGAATTTTAATTTCAGTTTTCTCAGCTGCTGTACATGTGAGCATGCACTTCGGTATAGTTAAGGAGGGCATCGAGAAAGGTGAGTTTTATATATATGACATCCAGCCACTCTTGCTGCTTTTAAAATTCTGTTATAGACCCACACCACGAGATAGGTAATGATTATGGCCTTTTTTCACTGATCTATCTCCAAACAGCTTTAAATACAGGTAGTTAGCAGTCCTGTTTATGTTAACTGTTTCCAGTCTTCCCCTCAGCACTTATATTTGAGTCTATGATTCCTGTCAGGGGCGGCTCTAGACATTTCGCCGCCCCAAGCACGGCGGCATGCTGTGGGGGGCGCTCTGCCGGTCGCTGGTCCTGCGGCTCCGGTGGACCTCCCACAGGCTCCACCGAAGCTGTGGGACCAGTGGACCCTCCACAGGCATGCCTGCGGAAGGTCCACCGGAGCCGCAGGACGCCGCCCTCCTGGCGACCGACAGAGTGCCCCCTGCGGCATGCCGCCCCAAACACGTGCTTGGTGGTCTGGGGCCTGGAGCCACCCCTGATTCCTGTATTCTGGATCCTCTGTCCATTCTTTAGTTCTTCCGCCTGTCATCTGTTATGTTTTATTCTTCAAAATTTCTTCTTTGCTGAGGCTTGTAAACTTTGTATTGCTCTTGGTCATGACATTTTGGTGGTCTCAGTAGCCATGTATGCAGGGTATCCATTCTCTGCTCAGTCATTTAAGAGACTGCAATAAGAGAACTGGGGTGGAGGGGCAATAAAAACAGTTTGTAAAGTCTCTGAGGAATCAGTACCTCCAGGCTTGAAAAAATTGTCAAGCTTTTTAGTATTCAGATGTCAGACAACCACCACCAAAAAATGAAGGCATGGGGCCGGGGGAATTAGAGAAGGGCCTGCAACAACTCTTTATCACAGCTGGCATGCAGAAGGCCCAAACTGAGCGGTCAGTGCAATGTGTGGGGAAAATGATTTGCAATCAGAGCAGCAATGAGCCCAGAGCTGTCCCATCTCATGTTTCCTTTCTGTTTTATAATGTGTGACACTGTCCATGGATCTCTCAAATATAAAAAAAATTCTGTACTGGGTACATTTTCCCCACCAACATTATCAAAACAATTCAGAAAGTGCCCAATGAATAAAGACTACAGACCAAATTCGCTAGTAAGTGGTAATCAAAGCAGGAAAGGTGATGAAGCACAACTCTTCTAAGTCATCTCCATCAAGTTGTTTGGTCCCTATGACCAATTTAAAGGCCATATGGATGACCTTTATCAAACCTAGTGCTTACTCTTTAACAACATTTATACTGGTGTTCTCTAACACCCTGTATAGTGACCCCACACCACTAATTAAAACACAGCCACAGGAAAGAGACACGTTATAATTGTAAATTTTCACATATAAAAAAGTATTCCGTTTGTACGATATACAGGATCCAGTGTCAAAATACATTAGTATTTTCAGCCACGATTTGCAAGCTGTAATCTAGCTTGTTTTATGGAGCGTAAGCAAAACTACCAATCTGAGCCGCAGCACGTATTTATTGCTTTACATTTCTAACCCTTTGAAACAATGTAAATCTGGAGAAAACTTGTAACTGAGCTAAAGTTGGATTTTTAAAATATTATATTTTGTAAAGCACAAGGTATCGCTGTGTGGGAACTATGGCTTGATATTCAAAAGTATGAATCATCTATAAAAGATTGGGGTGTGGGGCCCAGTATTCCCAGGAGTTAATAGCCAATGGGAGCAAGAATAATAGGCTCAGATTTTTCTGGATGTGATAGCTGATGGATTCCTTCACCAAGTAGTTGAAGAACCAACAAGAGGGAATGCCATTTTAGATTTGGTTTTGGTGAGTAGTGAGGACCTCATAGAAGAAATGGTTGTAGGGGACAACCTTGGTTCGAGTGATCATGAGCTAATTCAGTTCAAACTAGATAGAAGGATAAACAAAAATAGATCTGGGACTAGGGTTTTTTATTTCAAAAGGGCTAACTTTAAAGAATTAAGGAAATTAGTTAGGGAAGTGGATTGGACTGAAGAACTTGTAGATCTAAATGCGGAGGAGGCCTGGAATTACTTTAAGTCGCAGCTGCAGAAACTATCACAAGCCTGCATCCCAAGAAAGGGGAAAAAAAACATAGGCAGCAGATGTAGACCAAGCTGGATGAGCAAACATCTCAGAGAGGTGATTAAGAAAAAGCAGAAAGCCTACAAGGAGTGGAAGAAGGGTGGGATTAGCAAGTAAAGCTACCTTAGTGAGGTCAGAACATGTAGGGATAAAGTGAGAAAGGCTAAAAGCCAAGTAGAGTTGAACCTTGCAAAGGGAATTAAAACCAATAGTAAAAGTTTCTGTAGCCATATAAATAAGAAGAAAACAAAGAAAGAAGAAGTGGGACCGCTAAACACTGAGGATGGAAAGGAGGTTAAGGATAACCTAGGCATGGCCCAATAGCTAAATAAGTACTTTGCCTCAGTCTTTAATAAGGCTAATGAGGAGCTTAGGGTAATGGAAGGATGACAAATGGGAATGAGGATATGGAGGTGGATATTACCACATCTGAGGTAGAAGCCATACTTGAACAGCTTAATGGGACAAAATCGGAGGGCCCAACAATCTTCATCCGAGAATATTAAAGGAACTGGCGCATGAAATTGCAAGCCCATTAGCAAGAATTTTTAATGAACTGGTAAACTCAGGGGTTGTACCGTACGACTGGAGAATTGCTAATGTAGTTCCTATCTTTAAGAAAGGGAGAAAGAGTGATCCGAGTAACTATAGGCCTGTTAGTTTGACATCTGTAGTAAAGGTCTTGGAAAAAATTTTGAAGGAGAAAGTAGTTAAGGACATTGAGGTCAATGGTAATTGGGACAAATTACAACAGAGTTTTACTAAAGGTAGATCGTGCCAAACCAACCTGACCTCCTTCTTTGAGAAGGTGACAGATTATTTAGACAAAGGAAATGCAGTAGACCTAATTTACCTCGATTTCAGTAAGGCATTTGATACGGTTCCACATGTGGAATTATTAGTCAAATTGGAAAAGATGGAGATCAATACAAAAATTGAAAGGTGGATAAGGAACTGGTTAAAGGGGAGACTACAACAAGTCGTACTGAAGGGTGAACTGTCAGGCTGGAAGGAGGTTACTAGTGGAGTTCCTCAAGGATCGGTTTTGGGACCAATCTTATTTAACCTTTTTATTACTGACCTTGGCACAAAAAGCAGGAATGTGCTAATAAAGTTTGCGGATGCCACAAAGCTGGGGGGTATTGCTAACATGGAGAAGGACCGGGATATCATACAGGAAGATCTGGACGACCTTGTAAACTGGAGTAATAGTAATAGGATGAAATTTAATAGTGAAAAGTGCAAGGTCATGCACTTAGAGATTAATAATAAGAACTTTAGATATAGATTGGGGACACATCAGTTGGAAGCAACAGAGGAGGAGAAGGACCTTGGGGTATTGGTAGATCACAGGATGACTATGAGCCGCCAATGTGATATGGCCATTAAAAAAGCTAATGCGGTTTTAGGATGCATCAGGCGAGGTATTTCCAGCAAAGATAAGGAGGTGTTAGTACCGTTATATAAGGCACTGGTGAGACCCCACCTGGATTACTATGTGCAGTTGTGGTCTCCCATGTTTAAGAAGGATGAATTCAAACTGGAACAGGTTCAGAGATGGGCTACAAGGATGATCCGAGGAATGGAAAACCTGTCATGTGAAAGGAGACTCAAAGAGCTTGGCTTGTTTAGTCTAGCCAAAAGAAGGCTGAGGGGGGATATGCTTGCTCTTTATAAATATATCAGAGGGATTAATATTAGGGAGGGAGAGGAATTATTTAAGCTTAGTACCAATGTAGATACAAGAACAAATGGGTATAAACTGGACACTAGGAAGTTTAGACTTGAAATTAG
Source organism: Gopherus flavomarginatus (assembly GCF_025201925.1). Lineage (NCBI taxonomy): Eukaryota > Metazoa > Chordata > Testudines > Testudinidae > Gopherus > Gopherus flavomarginatus. The sequence continues at coordinate 32,375,877 of NC_066620.1, read as the reverse complement.
ACGAAGGTTTCTAACCATTAGAGGAGTGAAGTTCTGGAACAGCCTTCCAAGGGGAGTAGTGGGGGCAAAAGTCATATCTGGTTTTAAGATTAAGCTTGATAAATTTATGGAAGGGATGATATGATGGGATAGCCTAATTTTGGCAATTGATCTTTGATCATCAGCAGATAAGTATGCCCAGTGGTCGGTGATGGGATGTTGGATGGGATGGGATCTTAGTTACTGCAGAGAATTCTTTTCTGAGTGCTGGCTGGTGAGTCTTGCCCACATGCTCAGGGTTTAGCTGATCGCCATATTTGGGGTCGGGAGGGAATTTTACCTCCAGGGCAGATTGGCAGAGGCCCTGGAGGTTTTTCATCTTCCTCCGCAGCGTGGGGCATGGGTCACTTGCTGGTGGATTCTCTGCAGCTTGAGGTCTTGAGACCACAATTTGAAGACTTCAATAACTCAGACATAGGTTAGGGGTTTGTTATAGAAGTGGATGGGTAGGGTTCTATGGCCTGCTTTGTGCAGGGGGTCGGACTAGATGATCACATTGGTCCCTCCTGACCCTAGAATCTATGAGTCTATGAGTCTATGAGATGGAGGTACTCAGTACCTCCGAAAATCAGGTCATTGTTTAATTACTTAAAGAGAATAAATGATACTATATACAGGAGGCTACTGATGTTATTCCCAGGATGTATTTCCAGTAATACATACAAATTCTGAGATGAGGTCGAGACAGGCACTTGCTACCAGCAACCTGAAATATATCTACTGCAGTTGCCAGGAGTATAACCACAATATGAGCACACTCCAAGTACAAGTCACTGATGTATCTGAGTTTGGGGAGCAGCTTGAATCTCATGCTGTTCTCTGCTTTCTTCATGTGGTTTGCTGGCTTTTCAATGGTTTGAGTGTCTGGAACGTTGATCTGTGCCTCAGCTGACTAATGCTATGGACTTTCTCACAGTCTTCTAGTAATTGTAGGTTGCCTCTCTTATCTAGTCAAACATTTCATGGAAAACCAATTTTACCATTGACAACATATCCTCATCTTAAGTAGTAGAGAGCTACATCACTCCTCTTTTTCTTTGTTTTTTTTAACACTCCTGTTAGTTGCTCCTTTCTTCTTGTAACCTCCTGCCCTGTAATTGTGGTTGCTGTCACTTATTAACCAGCCAGCTTATATTTCCTCTCTTTTTTGACTCTGGACAAGGAGGAGTGGTCCTGGAGTTAATCAAAAGCACTACAATGCCTGGTAAAATGGGAAAGATCATCTGGACCGATGCCTTCAATATTTTTACTTTCTTACCTTGCAAATGAACCACCCTTGTGATTCAAAACACTGTTATATGTGTTTGTTTCTAGAAGCACCAAAACCCTGCTGTACTGACCCTTGGGATCCTCCTGCTATCCATCCCAAGTCAACTTCTTCCCCTTGTCATTTTGAATTCCCACAAGTTTAAACCCATGGTTCCATCATAGCATGTGTTCTTCCTGGTTTTATTCTGTTAAAAAGACAGGGACACATTTTAATAGACCTCTTTCTATAAACCCTGAGGGGAAAGCTATTCAAAATTATAGTATCTATGTAATAAAATGTACTACCAGGAATAAATGGAAAATACTTCAGTTTTACTGGAACAGTAGTGATGTGTGAATTGAAATTATAAGTGATTTTAATTTCTGTACAAGTGAATCGTAGTAATTTTTAAAAATCACAAACAATTTGGGGTAGAAGCTTTTACAGAACAAGCATAATCTAGTTTGCCCTTGCAACTGTACCCGAAAGCCTTGATCTTCCCAGCCTGATATCAGTAGTATGTAATACTGATATATATTACTACAGATACTTAATTTGAACTACTTAATGCAACTTTACTGCAATAACAGCCAACTTCAAAGAATACATTCCCTCTGTAACCCCAATAAATTCACAGGGCTGAGAGATGATATTTTCACTGAAGATTAACCATTTCCTGTGGAAGATGCAATATGTCAAACAACAGGGAAAAGCTTGTGAATGCTAATTCATGAGCTTGTAATATAAATGATGTGTGATGCAGTTTCAGAGATCTAACAAGAAAGGTATTTCTCATAATCTGTATATTCCTACCACTTTTGATTTGTAAATCCAAATTACCATGAGATGATTAAATCATCTGATAAACTCACCTATCATGGATTTCAATAGGATTCTCTCTGCATTTCAGAATGAAGTCTATAATAATTAGAGAGGGCTATAATGTGGTTTTTTTAAATATTTTCCTGTTCATTTAGTGCTTTTGAAAGGTATCAAAGTTGAACATATTGGAAACTGAAGTCTTCTATATCTGTAGAACAGGAAGAACACACACAGTGGCAATACAAGATTCTTAACACCATTCAGCCAATATAATTCTGTACTGATGGGGCGGTATTTGTACCTCTTTAGAATGGTAGAAAATAGATCACTCTTCATACCTCTTCACTCTTCCTGGCTTCTTCCTGAAACTACCAGAAAGACCTGCCTGCTAGAAACTGAACTGAGATTATAAAATTCATTTCACATAGGTCACCAAACAGACATCAGTGAATAAACTTTTGGATACTACTAATCTGGATGGATTTGAACCTAGAAGTGGAAGGTCTGTGGTCTCAGTTCAGCAAGGTACTTACACATGTGCCTAATTTTAAGCATGGGTGTAGTGCCTTGATGTGCTTCACACAGGCACAAGTTTAATGCCTTACTAAATTGCGACCTAAGACCTTTAACCCCACTGGTACCATGCCTTCATTTTCTTTTTGTATTACACGTAGCACATGTTGGCACCATTGGAAAGTAATAATAAATAACAGCATGCTTACTTCGTCTTGATAAAAATTGATCTTTAGTTACTTTGGTGAGGGGCACATTAAAAATAGATAGTCTTATTGACTTCATGTGTGTGAAGTTATGCACGTCTAAGTGTTTGCAGGATCGGGCCTTTGTTCATTTTAACCCAGCAATGGATAACAAAGAAAGCAGGTGGGGAGTAGTCAGATGAGAAATACACTAGGGAAAGATAAGCACAGGCATAAGTGTTTGTTTGCAGAATCAGAGCATTAGGTTATAAAATCTTCTGGGCAAGGTCCCTACATGGTCTGTAAAGCACCATGAACACTTATGGGACTTCAAAAAAAAATAGACCTGACATCCTCACAGAAGCAAGTTCTCATTTGCCAGTGTAAATAGTTTGACAGGGAGTTACATAAATACATGGTGATACTGATTATAATGTGGATATAATATAGATTTATCCATAACTGTAGCCTCTAAGGGGCATATATATTTCCCAATTGATCTAAGCCATTTGCAGTGATAATTTATTTTTTTCATATCTTAATCATCATGTGAGTCTACATAAAGTGTTTTGCCATCTCTCCAACCAGTTAAAATACAATGAAAATCCTGGGCGTGGGGCAGGGGAGGGGAACTATATAATGAACTATAATAGCTAGCATAGAAAATTGCTTTTTACCTCGCCATGTTCTTTTCCAATAACCCTTTTTTCACTTTATCTTTTAATACTCTAAGACATGGGCAGCGTGTGACTCCTGAATTTGGGGAGGGTGGGCGTGAGTGCTGGAAGCTCCTTAGAAGTGGGGAGGGTTCTCCAGCACCCGAACTATGGCCCAACTCCCTGCTCCACCCTGAGGCCTACCCAAGCTCCTCCCCCCAAAGCCATGCCCATACTCTGCCCCAGGCCCCGTTCCTGCTCAGCCAGCTGCCCGAAATCCCCCACCTGTGCCTCTCTGCCTCCGTCCCCTTAAGTCCCCCCCGCCCGCCCTTCTCCACCCCATCCCTCTATGGCCCCCAGCCACACCTCTCCAACCCCCCCCCGCCCACCATTGATGCCTCTCCATCTCCCTCGCCCGAGTAGGGTTGCCAACTTTCTAATTACACAAAACCGAACACTCTTGCCCCACCCCTTCCCCGAGGCCCTGCCCCGCCCCTTTCCCGAGGCCCTGCACCCTCCCTCCCCCCACTCACTACATTTTCCCTACCTTGGTGGCTCATTGTCTCCCACCCTCATTCACTTTCACTGGGGTGGGTGGGGCTTAGGGTGTGGGAGGAGGTGAGGGCTCTGGGCTGCGGCAAGGAATGAGGGGTTTGGGATATGGAGGGCTCCAGGTTTGGGGGGCTCAGAGATGGGGCAAGAGGTTGGGCTGTGAGGGTGTGTGAGGACTCTGGGGTGGGGCTGGGGATGATGAGTTTGGGGTGCAAGAGGGGGCTCTGGGTTTGGGGGGGCTCACGGCTGGGGCAGGAGGTTGGGGCTCAGGGGTGGGGTTCAGGCTTACTTACAGTGGCTCCCGGTCAGCAGTGCTGTGGAGCGAAGGCGGGCTAGTCCCTACCTGTCCTGACACTGTGTTGCATGTGCCAGCAGGTCCAGCGCTAGTTGGCGGCAGAGCAGGAGGCTCCGCACGGTGCTCTCAGCCACAGGCATCACTCCCTCAGTTCCCAGCCAATGGGAATTCAGAGCCGGCGCTCAGAGCAGGGGCAGCGCGCAGAGCAGAGAGGTACAAGCAGTGGGTGGGGGGCTTGGGGGAAGAGGCAGAGCGAGGGCAGAATCTTGGGGGCAAGAAACGGAGCGGGAGTGGGAAGAGGAGTAGCATGGATGGGGCCACAGGGGGAAAGGACAAGTGGGAGTGAGGCCTCGGGGCAGAGTGCAGCTGGGGCTACAGCCCGGAAGCCCTTTCGGTGGCAGCAGTCCAAAGGCAGCAGGCCATTGTGCCTCCAGAAGGAGATGTACCACATTCTGTTTAGGGAGGCTTAGCCTTCCCTGCCCTCTTATACCCTCTGCCCATGCTCTAAGTTGAGTTTCTGGTCTTTAATACATTGCATTTAATACATTAATATATTTTGTCTAGTTTTTTGCTTCTCTACAGTGAACAATCTGTAAACCTGAAACTGGAATTTAATGTGAACCTGCAAACACTAGAAGTCTTGATTTCCAACCAGCTGTCTCCTGAGTCATGTGGATTGCAGGCATTTCATTAGATGGGCTAGTTTAACTAGAAAAAGGTTTTGGCAGAGCCTACATCTTTCTGGGCCAGTAAAATGAGATAATGGTGAGAGTCAGTCATTTGGCTTATAATAGGCTGTCTCTAAAGGCCATTATGATTTAACACTCATTTTCTTTTTAATGTTAGAATACCTTATTTTTATGTAGAAGCACGTGGTTTAGTTCACTGAGTTGGCAGGTGGCAGCAATCCTTGATTGTACGCTGCCAATGCACAAAGGAAAACCATGGTAATCCACTCCAGTGCTTTTTCAAGAGTTGTTGCATATGCTTTTCTGTATAACATTCTACATATATCTCACTATACTAATAAAACTCATAAGGGTATACATTTTATTTTTTGCAGAGAATGTCAAAAAACTCAATTAACAATCACATACTACATGTCCATAAATAGCAATCAAAAACCCAGTCATGCAAAGCACATTTTCTTATCCAGGCTGCTTTTATTGTACCTGATCTCAACTATTAATATCTTAGTCATTTAACCTACACTTAACCTTAAAGTGAAATGCTGGCAATTTTCATATTCAGTGTTACACCAGCTTTTAAAAAAGAAAACATACCCATTGAAATTTGTTTCCATAGCCATCTGTGCTATCAAATTGCATTCAAATAGAAACTGAATTGTAATAATAATGATTTATCTGTTCCCTTAATTTGACAAACAGTTATGTCCAGATCCTCAAAAGTATTTAGGCTTCTATCTTCCACTTTTGAGGATCTGGGCCTTAAGCCCTAATTCTCAGTTATTCTGCTCCTGGACTTGGGGTAGGTATGGGGTAGGGAGTGCAGCTTCTAATTTTCTTTGTGCTCCCTGTATTCTGGACCAATAGCGAGTATGCCTGGTCTCCAGTGTAATTTAGAGCTGTCTCTAAATTACATGGCCCTCTGTGTATCCTAAAAAGCCGGGATTAGTCATGGTGCAATGCACTGTAGACAAGCCCCTGGCCCTGGGCCCTGACATACTTCTTCTGGAGGATGGTAGCAAGATTGACATGGAGCATTTAAACCAGTACACCACAGTCTTGGGAAGGCCTAGCATACAGGAAGTATTCTCAGCTGTCTGTTTTCACCCACTTTATGGCCTCTTTATGGTGTCAGAGTGGCATAAAAGGGCCTTACATTGGAATTCACAGCATCTGTATAGAGTAATTGGGTTTATGTAGATAGAGTACGGTGGGATTGGGTTATGAAATCCAACTTCCCTCACCCTGGGTAACGCAGGGCAAGTGAGCAAGGCTGAACAGAATCCTTTCCCTGCTGTGGCTGCAGCAAATTGCACAGATTGTTGGAACTCCTGGATCTACATTAATGCAGATTCCCCTGGCCACTCTGCACTGCAGCATTTCACACTGGTCTATGTGGCAGGGCTGGCTTTACAGTTTTTGCCACCCCAGCAGCGTGCCAAATTGCCACCGCGGACAGCAGGGGCAGTCTGTGTGCTGTTAGGGCGGCACGTGTATTTCCGCGTTAGCGGCAATTCGGCAGCAGCTTCTGTCTTCAGCCGGAAGACAGAAGCTGCGCCGTCGTGAGCAGCTGAACATAGAAGCTGCCGCCGAATTGCCACTGCCGCGGAAACGCGCGTGCCACCCTAATGGCACACGGACTGCCCCCACTGTCCGGTGGCAATTGCGCGTGCTGCTTGGGGGCAAAAACACAGGGACTGCCGCCCCTTGCAGATTGCCGACCCTAGCAGCTGGGATGCTGGTGCCTGGAGCCAGCCCTGCTATGAGGGGCCACTATGGAAGTCCATTCTGTGGCACGTGGTACACCAATAAAGTGTTCATCTAAGGTATTGCAATATTGTATTCAAAAAGCCATTTGTGCTGTCTAAAAGCAACACTTTAGCCAGCAATTAACAGGGTGCAGCTTTCCAAACAACTGTGTCTACTCCAAAATATTAGCACATATCATAAACACAATGTATTTCACACCTCTTTGTCTAAACTATTGCAACATGGAATGGAAGTACTCAGATTATGGATTCATTAGAAATATTGACTGGAGATAAATTAGAAATTCACCTTGGGTGTGCCTTTTTACATGTGCTTTCTGAGAAATACTGTGGGACCGCAACAGAACCTGTGTCTGTGGTGAGAGATGAATGCTGGCCATTCTCTGCTTAGGGGTCCTATAAAGGTAGCCAGCCAGTCAGGCAGCGGCATAGACAGTTGCAGAGGCACAGCAGCCAGCGAACAGAGCTGTAAACAGGGGAGCTTCAGTGGGAGTTTACAGGGGGAGGTTGCGGGGGAGACATAGAAACCGAGGCACAGGAACTGACAGGCTAGTGAAGGGAATGAATGGTGGTCTGCCAGTGTTCTGGTGCCTCTTGGAGGTGGGTTTTTGGTTTGTGTTTCTTGGACTAACAGGTTTTAGGTGGGAAGGCTATGACCGATACAGAGGCAGCAGTGAAAGACACAATGAGGATAACTGGATGTGGAAGCTGCGGCATGTACGTGATCCTGGAGGGGGTACCTGAAAAAAGTTTTGTCTGCATGAAGTGCCGCCTGATAGAGCTGATGAAAGAAAAGATCTGAGGACTGGAGATGCAGGTGGAAACTCTGGTTGAGTTTAGAAGGGGGTTCGAGCAGATGGTGGAGCAAAGACATGAGGAGGCTGAAGGGATGAGCTCAGACTTGCAGATGGAAGCAAGATCAAAGAACTCTGAGGAGAGACTGCTGGGTGAGGAAAGTGGATGGTGGAAGCAAGTGACCAAGAGAACCAGGCAGAGGAAAAGACAGGCCAGTGAAGGAGAAATAGAGGTCAGGAACAGGATTGCAGAGTTGGAAATGAAGAAGGGGCACAGCAGGTGGTCGTTGAAGGTGAGAGGGCAAGGAAAAAGAGAAGAGCTGCTAGTCCTACAGGAAGAGGGGAGGAGTCAGTGGAGACAACACCAAATATGAGCCCCAGGAGGATACAGGATGGGTTGCGGAGGATTGCAAGGGTGAATAGGAATCGAGAGGACTTGCAGCCAGTGAGAGCAGGGGATAGACCGGAGAATCACACTGTCACCAGGAAAAGGCAGGTCTATGTGACTGAGGACTCCTTGCTGAGAAGAATAGACAGGCCTGTAACTAGAGCTGATCGGGAGAACAGAAGGGTGTGCTGTCTGCCAGGTGCTAAGATACGGGATGTGGACCTGAGGCTGAAAAGGATCCTAACGGGAGCGGGAAAGAATCTGTTGATTGTCCTTCATGTGGGAACAAATGATACAGCTAGATTCTCACTGGAATGTATCAAGGGAGATTATGCCAGACTGGGGAAGATGCTTAAGGAAATCGAGGTTCAGATGATCTTCAGTGGGATTCTGCCTGTTCCTAGAGAAGGGCAACAAAGGTGTGACAAGATCATGGTGATCAACAGATGGCTCAGGCAGTAGTGCTATAAGGAGGACTTTGGGATGTATGGCCACTGGGAAGCATTCATGGACAGAGGACTTGGGGTGTGCTGCAGACCTCCAGGATCTGATTTGGATATGGATAGAGACCTCTTTAATGTTTTTAATAAAGTAAAGACTAATGGGAATTGTGTGATCATGGGAGACTTTAACTTCCCAGATACAGACTGGAGGGCAAGTGCTAGTAACAATAATAGGGCTCAGATTTTTCTGGATGTGATAGCTGATGGATTTCTTCACCAAGTAGTTGAAGAACCAACAAGTGATCATGAGCTAATTCAGTTCAGACTAGATGGAAGGATAAACAAAAGTAGATCTGGGACTAGGGTTTTTGATTTCAAAAGGGCTAACTTTAAAGAATTAAGGAAATTAGGGAAGTGGATTGGACTGAAGAACTTGTGGATCTAAATGCAGAGGAGGCCTGGAATTACTTCAAGTCAAAGTTGCAGAAACTATCTGAAGCCTGCATCCCAAGAAAGGGGATAAAATCATAGGCAGGAGTTGCAGACCAAGCTAGATGAGCAAGCATCTCAGAGAGATGATTAAGAAAAAGCAGAAAGCCTACAAGGAGTGGAAGATGGGAGGGATTAGCAAGTAAAGCTACCTTATTGAGGTCAGAAAATGTAGGGATGAAGTGAGAAAGGCTAAAAGCCATGTAGAGTTGGACCTTGCAAAGAGAATTAAAACCAATAGTAAAAGGTTCTATAGCCATATAAATAAGAAGAAAACAAAGAAAGAAGAAGATATTAGCAATGGCAATATAAAAAAACCTGTAGGAGAACACTTCAACCTCCCTGGCCACGCTATAGCAGACCTTAAGGCGGCCATCCTGCAGCAAAAAAACTTCAGGACCAGACTTCAAAGAGAAACTGCTGAGCTTCAGTTCATCTGCAAATTTGACACCATCAGCTCAGGATTAAACAAAGACTTTGAATGTATTGCCAACTACAAAACCAGTTTCTCCTCCCTTAGTTTTCACACCTCAACTGCTAGAACAGGGCCTCATCCTCCCCGGATTGAGCTAACCTCGTTATCTCTAGCTTGCTTGCATATATATACCTGCCCCTGGAAATTTCCACTACATGCATCTGACGAAGTGGGTATTCACCCACGAAAGCTCATGCTCCAAAACGTCGGTTAATCTATAAGGTGCCACAAGATTCTTTGCTGCTTTTACACATCTGGAATACTGTGTGCAGTTCTGGCCTTCCATGTTTAAGAAGGATGAATTCAAACTGGAACAGGTTCAGAGACGGGCTACAAGGATGATCAGAGGAATGGAAAACCTGTCTTATGAAAGGAGACTCAAAGAGCTTGGCTTGTTTAGCCTAAACAAAAGAAGGTTGAGGGGGGATATGATTGTTCTTTATAAATATATCAGAGGGATTAATATCAGAGAGGGAGAGGAATTATTTAAGTTTAGTACCAATGTGGACACAAGAACAAACGGATATAAACTGGACACTAGGAAGTTTAGACTTGAAATTAGACGAAGGTTTCTAACCATTGGAGGAGTGGAGTTCTGGAACAGCCTTCCAAGGGGAGTAGTGAGGGCAAAAGACATATCTGGCTTTAACACTATGCGTGATAAGTTTATGGAGGGGATGGTATGATGGATAGCCTAATTTTGGCAATTAATTTAGCAATTGGTCTTTGATTATCAGCAGGTAAGTATGCCCAGTGGTCTGTGATGGGATGTTAGATGGGTTGGGATCTGAGTTACTATAGAGAATTCTTTCCTGGGTGTCTGGCTGGTGAGTCTTGCCCACATGCTCAGGGTTTAACTGATCGCCATATTTGGGGTTGGGAAGTAATTTTCCTCCAGGGCAGATTGGCAGAGGCCCTGGAGCTTTTTCGCCTTCCTCTGCAGCATGGGGCAGGGGTCACTTGCTGGAGGATTCTCTGCAGCTTGAGGTCTTCAAATCACAATTTGAGGACTTCAATAACTCAGACATAGGTTAGGGGTTTGTTACAGGAGTGGGTGGGTGAGATTCTGTGGCCTGCATTGTGCAGGAGGTCAGACTAGAAGATCATAATGGTTCCTTCTGACCTTAAAGTCTATGAGTCTATTAATATGAATATTTGCTTGCATCCAGTTATAAATGATTTAATCATATAAACATGTATCAATTCTGAATGCAGTGAAATTTGAATTTAATGTTTTGGCTAAGTGGATTAAAAATCACTTTCTAAAAGCCATTTCCTTTTGGGCGCTGATGTTTGCCCCATGCTTACAGTGTGGACATTGAGTTGTAAGGATCAGACTGGAAGCTATTTCTCTGAAGTTTTTAAAGGTAGAAAATAATTTCTTACCTTTCTGAATGCAGCTCTGCTGCAGGTAAATTAGAATGTTACAGCTGTGAGAATGCCAATTATAGCCAATTGTAACCTGAAAGACATGCCTTTGCATTACAGTTCCTAGCAGGACTTTTTTCTGTTCTTGCAATATGTAGAGCTTGTTTAGATTATATATGTCTGAGTTAGGAAATCTGAGTACAGTGATTTGTCACGTGATCAAAATGGAAGCTTGCTAAATCCATCCTGACGAGATTTCACTATAACTGTCTTCCAATATTACTAAAATCTGTTGTTATTAATGTTACTAAAATCTGATATCAAATCAAACATGAAGAATTTGGGGAAAAAAGTAGCATTCAGAACCCGATTTAATTTACTCTAAAGTTTGAGATTCAGATCTAAGGCCAGATCTGGGATAGGATTCAGGATAGGATTTGATGGCACCAAAGCCTTGTGAGATTTTGACTCCAAATGCTAGAATTCTTGCAAAACCCATCTGAGCTTGTGAGATTACTGACATCTTGAAAAGTAGAAATTTCATGAGATTAGCTCCTGCTGCTGCTATGATATTTCCACCATTTTAGTCCCTAATCCTGAAAGAATTATGGTGGGTTTGTGTGTGTGTGAGATTTCAGCCTACTCCAGAGCACAGTAAATGTTCCAAAATAGCTTCTTTCCAAATTCTGAGATGACTCAGAACAAACACCAGAGAGCTGAATTTAATTCCAGAGATTTAAATCTAACTTCCCATCACTCTGATATAGAAAGAAGTTCTGATTTGAGATCATAGAATCATTGAATATTAGGGTTGGAAGAGACCTCAGAAGGTCATCTAGTCCAATCCCCTTGCTCAAAGGAGGACCAACACCAACTAAGTCATCCCAGCCAGGGCTTTGTCAAGCCGGGCCTAAAAAACCTCTAAGGATGGAGAGTCCACCACCTCCCTAGGTAACCCATTCCAGCACCCTCCTAGTGAAATAGTGTTTCCTAATATCCAACCTAGACCTCCCCCACTGCAATTTGAGACCATTGCTTCTTGTTCTGTCATCTGCCACCACTGAGAACAGCAGAGCTACATCCTCTTTGGAACCCCCCTTCAGGTAGTTGAAGGCTGCTATCAATTCCCTCCCTCACTCTTCTCTTCTGCAGACTAAGCCCAGTTCCCTCAGCCTCTCCTCATCAGTCATGTGCCTCAGCCCACTAATCATTTTGTTGCCCTCTGCTGGACTCTCTCCAATTTGTCCACATCCATTCTGTAGTTGGGGGGCCCAAAACTGGACACAATACTCCAGGTGTGGCCTCACCAGTGCCAAATAGAGGGGAATAATCACTTCCTTCGATCTGCTGGCAGTGCTCCTACTAATACAGTGCAATATGCCGTTGGCTTTCTTGGCAACAAGGGCACACTGCTGACTCATAATCAGCTTCTCATCCACTGTAATTCCCAGGTCCTTTTCTGCAGAAGTGCCGCTTAGCCGATCGGTCCCCAGCCTGTAGCAGTGCATGGGATTCTTTCTTTCTACGTGCAGTACTCTGCACTTGTCCTTGTTGAATCTCATCAGATTTCTTTTGGCCCAATCCTCTAATTTCTTTAGGTCACTCTGGACCCTATCTCTACCCTGCAGCGTATCTACCTCTCCCACCTTCTTATTGTCATCTGCGAACTTGCTGAGAGTGCAATTCATCCCATCATCCAAATCATTAATAAAGATATTGAACAAAACTGGCCCCAGGACCGACCCCTGGGGCACTCCGCTACCAACTAGACATCACTGCCCATTGAGTCAAACAATCTAGCCAGCTTTCTATCCACCTTATAGTCCATTCATCCAATCCATACTTCTTTAACTTGCTGGCAAGAATACTGTGGGAGACCGTATCAAAGGCTTTGCTAAAATCAAGATATATCATATCCACTGCTTTCTCCATATCCACAGAACTAGTTCTCTCATCATAAAAGGCAATCAGGTTGGTCAGGCATGACCTGCCCTTGGTGAATTCATGTTGACTGTTGCTGATCACCTTCCTCTCCGCCAAGGGCTTCAAAATGCATTCCTTGACGATCTGCTCCATGATTTTGCTGCGGACTGAAGTGAGGCTGTAGTTCCCCGGGTTCTTTTTCTTTCCTTTTTAAAATATGGGCACTATATTTTCCTTTTTCCAGTCGTCTGAAACCTCCCCTGATAGTCACAAATTTTGATAATGACCAATAGCTCAGATCCCAGTGGTATATTACAATAGAACCTCAGAGTTATAAACACCTCTGGAATGGAGGTTGTTTGTAACTCTGAAATGTTTGTAATGCAGAACCAAACATTATGGTTGTTCTTTTAAAAGTTTACAGCTGAACATTGACTTAATGCAACTTTGAAACTTTACTATGCTGAAGAAAAGTGCTGCTTTCCCTTTATTTTTTTAGCAGTTTACATTTCATACAGTATGGTACTGTATTTTCTTTCTCTTTTTTTTTTGGTCTCTGCTATTGCCTGATTGCAAATGAGGTGTGTGGTTGACTGGTCAGTTTGTAACTCTGGTGTTCACAACTCTAAGGTTCTACTGTATTTCCTTGTTTTTTTTCTTTCAGGGATGTCCATTTTTAACTTTTTAAAATATATTTCCTAAGCCCTTCTTCACTTTCGGAGACTTTGTCTTTTTCTTTATTGGCCAAATTCTGCTCTCATTGAAATCAGTCACAAAACTGCCTAACTTCAATGGGAGTAAATAGGAACTCTAGAAAAATGGCCATGTTTATATATGATCATAGGTACACCATATATTTACAGTCTGCACTCTACCCAAGGAGACAAAAATCACCATATTCTAACACACCTAATCTCTAGTGTGTTGGTGGTGAGAGATCTGAGCCTGTGCCTAAATTAAGGATGGGCAAACTTTTTGGGCCGAGGGCCACATCTGGGAATAGAAATTGTATGGTGGGCCATGAATGCTCACAAAACTGAGGTTGTGATGTGGGAGGAAGCTCTGGGCAGGGAGTAGGGTGCGGGAAGGTGAGGGCTCTGCGGTGGGTGTGAGGATGAGGAGTTTGGGGTGTAGGAAGGTGCTCTGGGCTGGGACAGAGGGGTTGGGAAGGTGGGAGGGGAATCAGCGCTGGGGCAGGGGGTTGGGGCGAAAGAGGACGCTTAGGGGCTCCAGGCGGCGCTTACCTCAGGCGACTCCCAAAAGCAGCGGCATGTCGCCTCTCCAGCTCCCTATGTGGAGGCCCGGCCAGCCAGCTCTGGTGCGTGCTATCCCATCCCTAGGTGCCACCCCTGCAGCTCCCATTGACTGTGTTTCTTGGCCAATGGGAGCTGCAGGGGCAGTGCTTGGGGTGGGGGCAGCATGCAGAGCAAAGCCCCCTGGCTGCTCCTACGCATAGGAGCTGGAGGGGGGACATGCCGCTGTTTTTGGGAGCTGCCTGGAGTGGCCCCCAATGCTGCTCCCTGGCTGGAGCACCAGAATGGGGCCATGCTGCTGCTTCTGGGAGCCACGTGGAGTGGCCCCCAACCCTGCTTCCCAGCTAGAGTACTGGAGCGGGGCAAGCCCCAGATCCCGCTTCCCAGTGCAAGCTCTAGGGCCAGATTAAAATGGCTGGAGGGCCACATCTGGCATGCGGGCCATAGTTTGCCCTCCCCCGGCCTAAATAGTAGACTACTGTGTCATAACCTATTCCCAGATTTGGACCTTAGCGTCCAAAATATGGGAGTTAGCATGAAAACCTCCAAGCTTAGTTACCAGCTTGGACCTGGTAAAGCTGCCACCACCCAAAAAATTAGAGTGTTTTGGGGCACTCTGGTTCCCCCAAAAACCTTCCCTGGGGACCCCAAGACCCAAATTCCTTGAGTCTCACAACAAAGGGGAATAAACCATTTCCCTTCCCTTCTCCCTTCCAGGTGTTCCCTCCCTGGGTTCCTGGAGAGATATACAGAAGCAAGCTCCGTGAATCTAAACAGAGGGACGCCACCCTCCCTATTTCCAGTCCTGGAAACACAAGTACTTCCCTCTTCACCCAGAGGGTATGCAAAGTCAGGCTAGTAAATCTAACACACAGAGATTTCCCCCCCTGACTCCTTCCTCCCACCAATTCCCTGGTGAGCTACAGACTCAATTTCCTGGAGTTCCCCACTAAAGAAAAACTCCAACAGGTCTTAAAAGAAAGCTTTATATAAAAGAAAGAAAAAATACATAAAAATGGTCTCTCTGTATTAAGGTGACAAATACAGGGTCAATTGCTTAAAAGAATATTGAATAAACAGCCTTATTCAAAAAGAATACAATTCAAAGCACTCCAGCAACTACACACATGTAAATACAAAAAAAAACAAACCTATCTTTGTACTTACAACTTGGAAACAGAAGATTAGAAAAGCAGGAGACAGAAATCCTCTCATAGCCGAGAGAGAGTACAGGCAGAACACTAGAACAAAGAACTCAGACACAAACTTCCCTCCACCCAGATTTGAAAAAGTCTTGTTTCCTGATTGGTCCTCTGGTCAGGTGTTTCAGGTTACTCCTTTCCAGGTAAAAGAACATTAACCCTTAGCTATCTGTTTATGACATACCGCATGATTTGTAAATTGTAGCATGGCGTGGGGCCATTATTATATTGGCGACATGCTGCCACCATTGCCTACATTGGCCTCTTTTCCACCAAGAAGCCATTCAGATGGACTCCCCAGGCACAGTATACAGTTAGCCTATTTTTAAGTCCTCAGCTAATCTGCTGCAGCTCTTGTTTGTTCTACAATTTTGCAGCCAGTCCTATCAATGAAGTTTGCTAATCATTGGGATGTTAGTGCTTGCATGCATTCACACATCCAGTATACAAAACTCTTTAACCACTATAATGAAAGATTTGGGCGGGGGGTTACTACATAGATTTATGGCATGTGGTTTGCACTTTGCACTCTTTTTAAAATTCCTTGAGAATTGTGCTTGACAAAATCACTGCTCTTAACAGTATACTTGTTACTTTTATATAGTGTACTTTAATGATAGAAAATGGATGTCCCATGGATAAAATTACATACTTAGCACACCACTGTGTCCTGTCTCAAGGATTTAAGACCAGTAATCTTTTAAAAATTGATCATTAGTCACTTACCTTTCATAATGTTGCCATTGGCTCGTAATTTGGTAAATGGATAAACTAAAAGAAAAAAAGAAGAAGAGGAAAAAGTAGGTAACACTTTGTGGGGATAGTATTAGACATGAATAAGGAGTGGGCAGGAGAAATATATCTGATACAAGGGGTTTCACGAGCACCAGAAATCTAACTTGGAAAAAGAATAGTTCAAACACATAGAGAACTCAGGTCACATTCATTCCTGCGGCAGTGCCATCAAAAACCATGCTGTTACACCCTATATAAATATTACCAATTCTCACAAAATGCTGCAACCTCCCACATATTTTGGATAAGCAATTTCCACTCCATTGTGTTCCGTCATGTTGATGTTAACTGAAAGCTGTAGCCATTTTGCTAATCTAAAGATCCTGACATTCCAAAGTTAATGTAAAATTATTTTAATCTTTATTTCTGAATTAGCTATTTTGAGAGGTGGTACCTTTTCTTTTGATATATCAGTGCTAGTTTGGTGAAAATGGGTAAAATTCCACCATTGAATAGTCTGATTTGTGTAGAGGTAATATTTGATATGCAAGCTGCAAAGTTTCTTTATAGAGCCAAAAGTCTTCTGGTGTTTGAAGAGCTAAATTCAGATATAAGGCTGGAATTTCGTCCAGTATTTTTAATTGCAAAAATCTGCTTTATGGGTTCTAGTTAACATTAATAGATGTGTTTAAATTTATAATTGGTACCTACCTATCTCTTTAGTGACTTTACATCTTTAGAAGATGCTAAAAGTAAGTTGTGTTATTCCTAAAGTCAGGAATATTTTAACTCTTGAAATTGACTTCAGTTAAACAATTTCAGACAATTTATCAGAATATATTGTATTTTGTGCTAATTTTTTCATGTTTTGGCCAGAGCACAGTAATTAGGAAAATAAATGTTTTCACACTGGATCAGACTCATGTCAGTATCCTGTCTCAGACAGTGGATGGCACCGGCTTCTTCAAAGCAAACAAACAAACAAAAACATATACATGCTCTGCAGAAGAGAGTTACTGAATAACCTCCCTACAGGGAAAGTTTCTTGGTTTAAAACTTATTAGTTAACAATTGGCTTATCCCAAAGAACGCAGTTTAGACTGGAGATGGTAAATAAAGATCGGGGTGAAGGAGGTAATTCCCCAAATGCTCTCAATTGCTCAAAATTTAAATTTTGAAATTTGAAAATTCTTTAATTAAAAAAAAGTTTGTGTTGTTTTTTTCAGTCCTTAATACCTCTGGATATTCTTATTATCCAGTCCTTGCCCAATCCTCTTTGAATCCTGATAAGGTCTTTGATTTCCAGCCTCTGAAATGCAGGTGGCTTTAGAATTCAGAATTTTTTTTTTACAAGTGTATGGGATCCAGTGCCTCCTAAGTTAAGTGCATCAGTCCACAATACACTAAATCCATTTTCTGGAATTCGGCAAGTATGGTTATCAGGACAGAATTGCAACCTTAGTGCTCTTTGTTGCAGAGAGGAAAGTGTTTCAAAATAAATGATTTTTAAATCTCTGCACATCATGGGTGTTGCCAAGATTCTGCCCTTTCGCAAATGGAGATCTCATGCAGTAAGGAATGCACATGGTTGGTTGATTTCTAAGACAAGCCATACCCTCAAGCTTGCTTGCAGTGCACTAACTTTAAGCATTTTTGTTAATTCCAGCTGTCTGTAGTGTGATAGTTGAAGATCTACACAATCATTTTATATATATTTATATCCTCATTACATTTGCTGCAATGCTATTTTAGGCAAACCTGTTTTCTATACAGGACAGCTTCCCGAGGGATGAGCTAGTTAGAAACAAACATATTCCCACATGCTTCTAAAAAGTGGGTTGGACATAATAAACCTAGAGATGAACACAACAGGATACTGGGAACAGGGGCGGCTCTAGACATTTTGCCGCCCCAAGCACGGAGGGTCCGCTGGTCCCGCGGCTTCACTGAAGCCGCAGGACCAGCGGACCCTCTGCAGGCAAGCCGCCAAAGGCACCCTGCCTGCCGCCCTAGCGGCGACCGGCAGAGCGCCCCCCGCGGCTTGCCGCCCCAGGCACGTGCTTGGAGCACTGGTGCCTGGAGTCGCCCCTGACTGGGAAAATAACAAACGGATGATCATATATGGGAGTCCCTGCCCAGAGACCAGAGACTTTTTTGGGAGATCAGAGGATGCTGCTGCTCTCAGGGAGCCATCTATAAACGGAGGAGAGAACACAAGGTGAAAAGGGCAGCCATGGATTCTAATGTGAGGTTACTGTAAGCAGCAGGAAGAGTAAATTATTTTATTTTCTTTTGTTTCCCCTCATCTTCTTAAAACAGGATGCTGTTTAACCAAACAAACCATTTGAATTAGACTGTTAACATTTAAGCGGACTAGTTCTACCTACCAGTGTGGTGAGAGGAGAAAGTCAGAGCCCTTGGAAGAGGGAAGAACATGTTTTTATACAGAAGGGGAACGTCAGTCTTGATGTCTAGGTGCTTCACTTAGAATGTCAATGTCACAGACAGGGTCTGCAGCTCCTGCTTTAACAGGCACCACAAACTACTGGATAGGGCTCCAAATTGGCTTACAAAAAGCCCTTACAAAGAGCTTGGGGTACCGAAGTATGGTGCTCTCACAGTACTTCAAAGCTCATAGCTGGCTACCTAGTCCTTTTCTTACCTGAAGTACTGTACTTTCAGCATCTTATTGTCGGGGATTCCTCTGTTTGCCCACATCCCACCCCAATTACTGGTGACTGACCACTGGTTTTTCTCCCAATTTGATAACCCCAACTACCCTTTCTGCTCATCTTTGGATGCTGTGAAGAGAAATATATTTATGAACTCAAATTTATCCATATCTGTAGGGATCTGTGAGGTGGTGCTTTTTCAGAAACTCCCCCTCTGACAGTCCACTCCCCAGAAAGCACACAGAACAACTCCTCTTTAGCCTAGTTCACGTTCATATATTTCTATGGTTTGTTGCCTACTAAAAGTTGAAATCATGTGAGCAAGCAGTGTATTGGACTTGATTCTCCATTTCCTTTCATGCTCTGAAGTCAATAACACCTCTGGAAAGTGGCTAATAAGTTAAAAAGGTAGCTCCTTACATTTACTTTGTACTGATGTAAACGATTAAACAAAATATAAAGGAATGGAGAATCAGGTCTATAGGGTATAGCACTTTTTCTCTTTCAGTTACACAGAGAAATAAGGAACAATTAGAAAAGTGATAGAAAGGAAAAGGCATTGGGAAAATTAGAGAATATGAATGTCACAGAAGAGTTAATAAGACAGAAGCAGCAGATATAAATATCAGAAATGCCTGTGGCCTCATTTCTAGTGGTGAAAATACCTGTTAATAACTTGAAGTCTAATAAAGAAGACAGAGAATAAATGGAATAGCTCCCGTCTGAATGTTCCATTCTATGCATCCGAAGAAGTGAGCTGTAGCTCACGAAAGCTCATGCTGAAATAAATTTGTTAGTCTCTAAGGTGCCACAAGTACTCCAGTTCTTTTTGCGGATACAGACTAACACGGCTGCTACTCTGAAACCTATGGATGAAATGACATTACCAGCATTATTTTGAGAGTAGAGGTATCTTATATGACATAAAGCCTTTGAAGTTCATATGCTAAGATCAACATGAACAAATAGGTTTTGCCTCTGCTTTATTTTTTTGGTCATGTCTTAAGCATTTTGAAAAAGATGCAAGGTATAATTACTGAATTATGTAGCATTATTGAAGAATGGCATGGTGGAAATCAAAAGGAAGCACAGAAAAATTCTTAATAAACTATTTTTTTAGGGGGGGAATGGGAGATTAGACAAATGGGAAAACAACTCTGTGTAGAGAATGTGAGAAGATTTCTGCGAATAATTATTCAAGAAAAGGACTTGCTAACTAGGGCTGTCTGAATCTCAGTAAAGAATTAGTATGATTGAAGGTAAATAACACAGTCACATGGTATTTTTCAATGTCCAAACACCACAGCCCTTTTTTTTTAATATTATCCTTTTTGTAATATTTATTATTCAGAATATCTTGGGGGCATTCTGAATCTATTTTGCTTTCCAGTAAAATTTTCTGCATTCATAGCAGTGAGTGTTAATTAGCAGATGGGAGGCTGACATGGGAAGAGATCATCATTTGCGATTCTTATGCAGAACTCCAAATCAGAGAAGGGGCTGAACTAAAGCCTCCAGATCAGTTCACCAACAAACTTGGAGAAAATTCAGAGCTGAATCCATATGTGATCCTTGGAATTAAATATCCATCTCCACACAGAATTTTTCCCCCATTCAGTAAGAATATCAACTAGCTTTGCACTAAGACAGATTTTCAAATATGGACAGACACAAAAAACTACATCATGTAACAACTTCTCTGCACAGCTCTCAGCAACAGAGTTTGAACCCAGAAGCTGTGGCACTGTGGTACAGACCTTTGCTGCCTCACATCTCCAAAGAAAAATTTAAATGGCCACTATATCTCTATTCCATTTAAAAGTCCAAGCTTCACAAACAGTTTCAAAGGTGCAAAAGCACCCAAAATGAAGATCCCATTTCACATGCAATTTAATGGAACTGGGAAGACCCTACTTTTGCCCAAATCTCATTATCATGTGGGAACATGCCTTTAAGTGTGAAAATGCTATTATTGCAAAAGTCAAAAACAGACTGTAATTTTTTTTGGGGGGGGGGGGAGGAAATAGGCAATCGTGGCTAACACATCATGCAGACCTGAGAGAGGTATTTTTTTAAACAACTAGTAGGTGGAATTTGTCATATTTTTTTAATGCAGCATAACTTATTGGAAGTAATTATTATTGTACATAGTTTGTGCTTGTGAACTGTGGCACAATCTGTAACATTCAACTTGCAGATGATTTTCATTCAGTTTAGACAATAGAATTTCAGTAAATGTGGTGGCTGCATAGTTATTATTTTATGTCATTTATTAATAGAACATGAAATAGGTATTACTTGCCCTGTGGAGTGGAGTTTATTCAGCTTCACTACTCCGGGGTTCTGGGTGGGCCTTTGGCTGCTTGTAGATGTTCTCATAGCAGCAGTAGCCAAATGTGATTTTTTTTTCAGTAGTTGCCTGGCCTTTTCTTCCAGGTGAGGACTCCTCTGCCTTTGGCAGCTCCAGATTGGATTAATGTTGTTTGTTCTTCTTGTGGATTCACCTGAAGGCCACTAGGCAAGATCAGCAGAATTATCACACGTCTGTGGTGCCTCTCCTCAGTGAAAGAGGTTCCACTCAGGGGCATGCACAGGACTTTTGGAGGGGCATGTTCTATGCCCCCACTGCAGCCCTGGGGCCAGAGGAGCTCCGTGACCTGCCACAGCCCCAGAGCCGGAGAGCTCTGTGACCACAGGAGCTCTGTGAATGTCCCGGGGCGAGAGGAGCTCTGTGCCGCTGCTGGTTATTGGGGGGTCCATACCCAAGCTTCCCCCCCTTGCACATGCTCCTGGTTCCACATAGCTGTGGGATTATCTGAACTCAGCCTGTCCTTGTTGTGCTCGAACCTTCCTCCTCCATGCTGGCATGCAGAAAGCTTCCACGGAGCTAAAGTCCATGCTGTGCATGGGTGATGCATCCCTACGTACCTCTTCAAATCCTTCCCCACTTGCAGAGGAGAATTGCACCAATTATGCCAACAGGTGGACCTCCACATCTAGGGAGGAAGGGGCAGAATTTACCGCTTGTTCTTATGCAGAATAAATACTATAAGGCCTGGTCCACACTACAGCGTTAAATCGATTTAAACAGCGTTAAATCGATTTAACTCTATACCCGTCCACACTACAAGGCACTTTAAATCGATTTTAAGGGCTCTTAAAATCGATTTCTGTACTCCTCCCCAACTAGAGGAATAACCCTAAAATCGATATTACTATATCGATTTAGGGTTAGTGTGGACGGAAATCAAAGTTATTGGTCTCATTCCTTTAATGTAGCTACCCAGAGTGCACTGCTCCGGAAATCGGTGGTAGCCTGGGACCATGGACGCACACCACCGAAGTAATGTGCCCTAGTGTGGACGCGTAAAATCGATTTTATAAAACCAGTTTTATAAAACCGGTTTTAATAATTTGGATTTTATTCTGTGCTTCCTTTATCTTACTTTTTTGAAGCGTCTGCTGGGTACATTGGCCAAGTGGATTTTTATTTATTCACTGTGCTTGATTTATGCTACTGTATGTGGAAACTGGAAGAGACATAGAATATTAATATTTACATCAACAAACTTCTGGATAATATGACTGTAAATGAAGCATTTAAATGGTGGCTTTTGAAAGCTTGATGAGCAGGTGTCTCAATGAACTTTTAATTCTCTTCACCTACACTTGACCTGGTCCCACCTGACTTATTCCAATGTGCTTATGGCTGTAGCTATACTGGAAATGTGCAGGTCCTGATCTCAGTAATTGAATGCTTCCTCTTGGGCAGCTAGTGTTCAACTATTCTTAATTGGTCTGTAGGTAATAGTCATCCACCAAATTAGGGATGCTTCTTGGTGGAGTTGCCCATCGTTATTTGCTCTTCAGCAAGTTGTTTGTTTATTAAATAGACAATCATTGCAGAGAGATCCTGGTGACCTGTATCTTAAGGATGTTTGCATCTTTCTGTTCACTTGTTATTTTCCTTGATCTTTTCTACTTGAATGCCAAATTACTTGGCTCTTGAATAACCTTCGTAAATTGGCAGATATAAATAGCTGTGAAAATGTGATAAGACATTTAACTTTTTATTTAAAAAAGGTGGTTTATATTCTCTTTTGCTTGAATTGTTTTTTTCTGGTATATGCACATTTTAAAATGGAATTTTTATTTACAGAATCTTTATCTTTTAGATTCCTTTTAGAGTTCAGACACATTCCTTTCTCTCAGTTGCAGTTCTAAAGTTTCTAATGCAATGGCTGATCCTGATCCAGCCTAAATCAATGGACATTTTCAGCAAGGTCCTAGGCTGGTGTAAATGCAAAGGAGCTGCCTCAATTTATACCAGTGTGTGTAAAATTGGACCTTCAGAGTTTGCAGACTGGCCTGAACTCTAGTTTACAGAGAATGTGTAACCCAGTTGATATTGGGGTAGTTGAAATGCCCTGTGTATATAACATCTTGTGGTTTCAAGAGCTGGTTCTCATATCTTTTGGAAGTATCTGTAGATAGTCAATTAAAAGGCACTGTCTACCCCTCTGAGCACGTTAGTGGCAACAGTGAGACTGAGCTCTAATCCTGGCTGTGCAGGGACTCCGTTGTATCTTTGAAGGTCAACTTCCCCAAGTCTGTTTTCCTAAATGACACCTACCTCACAGGAGTGTTGTGAGGGTTAATTAATTAATGTCTTTAATGCCTTGATTCATCAGGATACTTGAGCACACTGCTGAAAGTGGGGACCTGATCCCTTTTGAGAGAAAAAAGTTGCTATAAATCCCTACAATTAAAAAACAACCCATAAGAAGGAAGAGCAAGGAGAGGAACAGAGAGAAGGCAGCAATAGAAAGGAAGCTAGGGGTCAGGAGAAGGCAGCTGAAAGAAAGGTGTTATTGAATAAATTTGTGTTATAAATCATGGAAAACTAAAGGCCAAGCAGGAAACAGAAGACCGCAGGAGAGTAATGATCAGTCATTTGTTTTAATTACATACCTACTTTATATTGGAAAAGATCATTAAAATATTTTTAAAATCATACATGTCTTTTGATATCCCTACATTATGACTGGCAAATAACTATTACTTATAGAGGTGCACTGATGTCATTTGTGACGTGGATCAGGAAACAAAAGTAGCTCTGGTCATGCTCAGTTGTACCAAGACAGCATTAATACTCTTGACCACCCAGAATACAAAGTGTCCTAATTCAACTTTTTAATTACAAGATATTATCCCCAGGGCTAAAGTAATTGTGTGTGTATATAGCCATTTATATCAGGGGTGGGCAAACTATGACCCATGGGCTGGATCCAACATGCAAGCTGATTTAAGCTGGCCCGCAAGCTCCTGCTGGGGAGTGGGGTCTGGAGCTTGCCCCACTCTGGCGCTCCAGCCAGGGCACTGGGTGGGGGCCACACCACGCGGCTCGGACCCGCTCCAGCCAGGGCACAGGATCGAGGGCTGCACCACATGGTTCCCAGAAGTCGTGGCATGGCCCTGCTCCAGATCCTATGTGATCCAAAGGCCCCCTCCGACTTTCCAGTGGAAGCTGCAGGGGTGGTGGCCTGCAGATGAGGGAGCATGCAGACCCGCCTGGCCACCCCTCTGCATAGGAGCTGGAGAATGGTCATGCCACTGCTTCCGGGAGCCGCTTGAGGTAAGTGCTGCTTGGAGCCTGCACCCCTGAGCCTCTCCCCACACCCCAACCTCTTTCCCCAGTCCTGATCCCCCTCCCACTCTCCAAACCCCTTGATCCCAGCCTGGAGCACCCTCCTGCACCCCAAACCTCTCATCCTCAGCCCCACCCTAGAGCCTGCACCCCCAGCCAGATCCTGCACCCCTTCCCACACCCCTGACCCAGCCCTGATCCCCCTCTGATTCCCTCAGTCCCAATCCAGAGCACCTTCCTACACCCCCAACTCCTAATCGCCAGCCCCACCCCAGAATCCGCACCCCCAACCAGAGACGTCACCCCCTCCCACACCCCAACCCCAATTTTGTGAGCATTCATGGCCCGCCATACAATTTCTATTCCCTGATGTGGCCCTCAGGCCAAAAAGTTTGCCCACCCTAATCTATATCTATATCTAGATATATATGCATATTATGCAAAAGTATCCCGTAGTTATATGGGCTTATCCTCAAGAAAACAGTGCAAAATTTTCTTTCTTTTTTTTAATTCTTCATAAATGGTACAGTAAGTATAACTAGTAAAAATGTGTTTGGCCTCAATTGCTCCTATGAAACTCATTATGGATGATACAGGCTCAGCGGCCTTTGTTTCTAATCCAGTGGTTTACTTATGATACCTATGCCTTGGAGCATTTATCTTTTTTTAAATTAAAGAGTAGGAAAATGAGAGCCAAACTGTATTTCCTTTTCAAGGAAGACAATTATTAGTTATAAGTGTGTTTTTTTAAATCCTCTGTTAGGTTGTAAGACACAGCAGACTTAAGCTATTTTAAATAGTTCCTAGCTGCCACTGTTCAGTAAAGAATGTGCATTTGGTGTAATCCAATATTTTAAATATAACCTGTGCAACCAACTCCCTTTAGTAGTTAAGTAAATATAAACTGAATGTCATAGCCATTAAATATCTGTCACAATGGCTGGCATTGTGTCTAAGTAGGCTAGGGTATAGCATTTAGAGCCTGCTGCTCTTGAAACATGTCACACTGTTAAAAAGTTTCTGCATCACTGTGAATGTATCTTTTTTTCCTAGATCAGGTCAGGAGCTGGGTTTGCGTCAAATGTACAGAGTGAATGCACTAGAAACAAACAAAAATATTCTATTAGGGTGAAAGAGAAAAGGGGCCAACCATTCTGTGATTGACTTCCAAAAAACCAACATGTTTTTTGAGTGATTGCTCATGTGCATTCCAATAGGTACGCGCATGCTGCGTGCACGATTGTTGGAAGGTCTTTCCCCTAGAAATCCCCGTTGTGTCAGCTGGAGTGGCACCTTCATGGCGGTGTACACAGATCCCTGCCGACCTGCCGCCTGCTCAGTTACTTCTTACTGCCAGTGACGGTCAATGGAGCAATTCAGTCTCTTGCATTCACAAGTGCCTACCTAGTGATTCCCTTTTCTTAGTTGTAAACAGTTACTAGTTAGTTATATAGTAGTTTGTAGTAGTTGGGCTTATATTGGGGGGCTTTCTCCCTGCCCTAATTTCCCCAGGCACTGGGGCATGCCTCGGTCGCAGGGATTTAAGGCATGCGAGAGGTTTGCGAAACCTATGTCCACAGGCAATCTGCATGCTGCTTGTCTCAAGTGCTTAGGAGAAGGTCATCAGAAGATAAATGCCCAATTTGCAGGAGCTGTAGACCCAGGACTAAGAGAGTGCGGGACTATCATTTAAAACTCCTCCTAATGGAGTCAGCCCTCCGCCCCCAGCCAGCACCGGAGATGGTACTGGCATCATTGGTGCACAATGCCCCGGCCTCGGTGAGGGATGTCCCGGCACCGAGAAAGGACTCCTCCAAGCCAGTGCTACCAGGTGGCACCGTTCACAGTCCACGGTGCCACATAAGAAAAAGAAGGCGGACAGGGCTCATCCCCCCATCAAGAAACTGCAAGGGGATTCCACTGAGGTGTGTCCTCTGGCAGGACACCCATGGTCTGGACCTCAAGACCCAACACTGTTGACTCTGGCTCCAATTGGAAGCCCATCAAGTCCAGTGCTGGTGGACTCCCCGATTTGGGAGGATTTGGAGGAAGTGCTTGATCTCCCCTCCACACCAAGTACCTATGAGGCAGCGCGGGACCTCATTGCCATGATGGCGCAGTCCCCAGCCCTGCAGGTGTGAGCTCCAGCACCGCAAGCTCAGGCACCATCAGTAGCACTGATGTTGGCACCGGCTGTGGCATCTGTTCCGATGGCACATATGGCTCAGGCACCCTTTGCAGCACCGATGGCGGCACTACCCTGGTTCATCATCATGGCAATCCCATGATGTTATGGCGCCGCTCACCATCACCCTGGTACCAATCTGGACACCGTCGGGCTCCGCCCTCTCCGCCTTTCTCCCCACCCATGGTCAGGCACAGACTACTCATCCGAGTTAGATGCTGAGTCTTCTGTCCCTTGACGCAGCCAGTACCACTCCTGCTCCCAGCACTGGTCCTGGCACTGCAGACCGGTAGACTCATCAGCACTGACAGTCGCCTGGCCACCCCACTGGCAGGGCCCAGTACAGTGGCCCTTTGGACTCTTTGGGCCAAGCATCAGGCTCAGGGTCAGGGCTCCAGGCTGGCATTGGTGGCATCTGCACCCCATGCCCCCTTCTCAGCAATGTCTCTGGCTCGCCACAGCCCCAGGGCTCCTGAGGACCCCGCATGAGACAGAGCTGTCTGGGCTGTCACGCTCAGGCGCAGAGCCCGAACCAGTGCCACCAGTTATACTGGAGCCACCTCCAGTCACCGGGGGCTCTGAGGTACCTGACTCAGCCTCCAGAGAGCCAGAAGGGCAGGAAGACCTTGTCCCATGGGCCTCCTCCTCCTCCTCACCAGAAGATGCGGTGGTGGGCACTATCACCACCCTTCCATCAATGGACACCAGAGGACACCAGGACCTTCTTAGGAGGGTGGCCCTAAACCTGAATCTCCAAGCAGAGGAGGTCACAAAGGAGCTGGACCCGATGGTTGACATCCTTACCCCAGAAGGTGCATTAAGGGTGGCCTTGCCCCTCATAAGAACAATCCAGAACACCACTAAGGTGCTCTGGCAGACTTTGAAAATGTAGAAAACATCCAGAAATATTTAAATGACTTCCGAGCCCCCCATATGGTCTTTTATAAAGACAAGGTTCAGCTACGCCCACACCCTGCATTTCTGCCAAAGGTTGTCTTCCAGTTTCCTGTGAACCAGGAGATATTTTTACCTGTGTTCTTCCCTAAGCCACGTGCCAGTAACAGAGAGTGCATGTTCCTTTCCTTGGACGTTAGGCGTGCCCTAGCATTCTACACTGAGTGCACAAAGCCATTTTGTAAGTCACCACAGCTCTTTATTGCAATCGCAGAAATGATGAAGGGGCTCCTGATCTCGTCCTAACGCATTTCATCATGGATCACGTCCTGTATCAGGACATGCTACGGCCTGGCTAAAATTCCAGCCCCTCGACTTACGGCGCACTCCACAAGAGCTCAGGCATCATCTGAAGCATTCCTGGTGCAGGTTCCTATGCAAGGCAGCAACATGGTCTTCCATCCATACGTTCATGTTGCCCTATGCCATCACCCAACAGGTGAGGAACGATACAGGCTTTGGTAGGGCAGTCCTGCACTCAGCAACCAGGTGAACTCTCACCCCTCTCCCAATAAAACGGCTTGGAATTCACCTATTGGAACGCGCATTAGCAATCACTCAAAGAAAAAACAGTTACTTACCTCTCGTAACCGTTGTTCTTTGAGATGTGTTGCTCATGTCCATTCCAAATCCAACCCGCCTCCCCTCTGTCAGAGTATTCTCACAAGAAGGAACTGAGCAGGTGGTGGGTCGGCAGGGACCTATATACACTGCCGTGAAGGTGCCACTCCAGGTGTCTCCACAGCTGCATACAGCTAGGGGAAAAACCTTCCAACTATTGTGCACATGGCATGTGCACACCTATTGAAATGGATATGAGCAACACATCTTGAACAACAAGAGTTATGAGAGGTAGGTAACCATTTCTTACTTGTGGAGAGAGTCTTCATGGAATGCCACTATATGAAGAAAATTCTTCATTTCAAGAAGATGTCACTGGATGCTATAGTGTGCAGAGAGGAAAGAAAAGGAATGATTGCTGTAACAGAATTCACACAATGTGCAGCTTTCTCTAAGACATTTACAAAGTACAATAAAACTCACTTAAATATTGCTCCAAGCGACCACACAGTTTGATTTGTAGATTTGTTTGCTTTCATTCTTGCTTTTTTGTAAATTTTATTAGTTGTATTGCTATACCTTTCAATAGAAGTTACAACAGGGGTTGGCATCCTTTAGGAAGTGGTATGCCAAATCTTCATTAATTTAAGGTTTTGCATGCCAGTAAAAGGTTTTGCGTGCCAGACGGAACCCCAGACCAGCAGTGGGATGAGTTTCTCATCCTGATGCCGGTCTGGGGTCCCGGCCGCCAGCCCCACTCAGCCTGCTGCTGGCCTAGGTTCCATCCATCCAGGCCTGTAGTGGGCTGAGCGGGGTCAGCAGCCAGAAGCCCGGCTGGCAGGGGGCCAGTGGCCAGAACCCCAGACTGGCAGTGGGCTGAGTGGCTATCCCGCTGGGGTTCTGTAATCCAGGCCACCAGTGGGCTGAGTGGGACTGGCGGCCAGGACCCCAGCTGGCAGCCGCGTGCCACTAAAAATCAGCCCACGTGATGCTTTTGGCACGCGTGGCACAGGTTGCCAACCCCTGAGATACAATATAAATAGATAATATATAAATGTAATCTCTATGATTGGCTGAGAAACCATAGCTGTGGTTACCCAAATGTCCTTATCTCCTTTGTAATTCTCAGAGAGAGGAGCAGAGGTAAATCTGTAGAAGTGATCAAACAACCTTGCACTGTTCAGTCAGCATACTGAGTTACTAACCAACGTAGGCTCAGTGTAGGATCATGTTATGAAGGAAGGTCCCAGAGATATTAACACCAGTGACTAGGTGAATCTGTGCTTCAGAATGTTCTCGTTTAAGGTTGTAATTATTAATTCATTCCAAGTTGGAAATATTTACCGAGATCCACTTGGGTAAGCCCCATTTTGAATGCAGATCTCTAGGTACTTTGGGGGCTGTTCAGCTGCTACTGAATTCTTTTGTCACACAGTATTCTCATGGCAAGCTGTAGCGTATTCATTTCAGTGTGTGAGAATGCTGATCCCAATTCCCCTTACTGGCTGGGTGGGTTCAAACTACAGTTAGCCACATGTTTATCCATAGCTATGCAATCCACATGTTTTTGGGACTTCAAGAAGCCTTATTCTTGTTTATGAGCAAAGAACAGAATCCCTCATCACTGTAATATTTGACTTTGTATTGATCATTTTCCTCACTTGGAAATGAGGATTAACCTTTTGTGGGCCTGGCGCCTAACATATTTGTATCCCCCATAGGGGCAATGGCTATAGAGCAGCTGCTCTATATCTCTGCTGAAAGAAAAGGCCCAAATCTAACCTATCAGCGGGCATGTGTAAAATACTTCCTAAACAGTGAAATGAATGTTCTTAAAAGATAATCCACAATAATATGATCCACAATAATAGCTTTTGTATGCACCTTTTAATGGGATTTTCCCTTGGGTGGTGCTGGTATCTTATCTTTTTTTAACTTTTTTATTATTTTAACCATATGTTAAATTTTCTGTGTCAGTTGTTTGTTAGAGGGTCAGTATAACACAAATGGACCAAATTCCCATTCCCTTTGGAACAGCGTGAAATGCATGGGAGCAGAGTGATATAGAGGACAGGTTTATATTAGGGCGGCCAAGCGATTAAAAAAATTAATCTCGCAATTAAAAAAAATATTCCTGATTATTGCCCGATTCATCGTGCTGTTAAACAATAATAGAATACCATTTCAATATTTTTGGATGTTTTCTACATTTTCAAATATATTGATTTCAATTACAACACAGAATACAAAGTGTACAATGCTCACTTTATATTTATTTTTATTAGAAATATTTGCACTGTAAAAGAAAAAAAAGAAAGTATTTTTCAATTCCCCCATTACAAGTACTATAGTGCAATCTCTTTATCATGAAAGTTGAACTTACAAATGTAGAATTATGTACAAAAAATAACTGCATTCAAAAATAAAACAATGTAAAATTTTAGAGCTTTCAAGTCCACTCAGTCCTACTTCAGCCAGTCACTCAGACAAACAAGTTTGGTTACAATTTGCAGGAAATAATGCTGCCTGTTTCTTGTTTACAATGTCACCTGAAAGTAACAACTGTTATAGCCGGCATTGCAAGATATTTACGTGCCAGATATGCTAAAGATTTTTATGTCCCTTCATGCTTCAACACCATTCCAGAGAACATGCCTCCATGCTGATTATGGGTTCTGCTTGATAACCATCCAAAGAAGAGAGCACCAATGCATGTTCATTTTCATCATCTGACTCAGATGACACCAGCAGAATGTTGATTTTTTTTGGGGGGTGTTTCGGGTTCTGTAGTTTCTGCATCTGAGTCTTGCTCTTTTAAGACAGAACAGGCAACATACAATTCTCCCCAAGTTCAGTCACAAATTTAATTAATACATAATTTTTTTAACGAGCATCATCAACATGGAAGCCTGTCCTCTGGAATGGTGGCCGAAGCATGAAGGGGCATACAAATGTTTAGCACATCTGGAAGGTAAATACCTTGCAACACCGCTACAAAAGTGCCATGCGAACATCTATTCTCACTTTCAGGTGACATTTTTGTAAATAAGAAGCAGGCAGCAGTATCTCCCATAAAAATAAACAAACTTGTTTGTCTTAGCAATTGGCTGAACAAGAAGTAGGACTGAGTGGACTTGTAGGCTGTAAAGTTTTACATTATTTTGTTTTTGAGTGCAGTTATGTAACAAAAAAAAAATCTGCATTTGTAAGTTACACTTTCATGATAAGGATATCGCACTACAGTACTTGTCTGAGGTTAGTTGAACAAAACTATTTCTTTCATCATTATTACAATGCAAATGTTTGTAATAAAAAATTATATAAAATTAGCACTGTACGCTGTATTCTGCCTTGTAATAGAAATCAATATATTTGAAAATGTAGAAAACATCCACAAATATTTAATAAATTTCAATTGGTATTCCATTATTTAATAGTGTGATTAACCGTGATTAACTTTTTTGAGCTAATTGCGTGAGTCAACTGCGATTAAACAGCCCTAGTTTATATTGTTTAATATTTATGGATACAAACTCACTTGGCTATTCTTATCCACCCCGCATTTTGAGATAGAGTTTGCATTATGCTGTTGATAGTCCCAGTCCTGTCAACTGCTCCATGTAGGCAAACTCCTACACCTGAACAGTACCCCACTGATGTCAACAGGCCTGTATGGATGCTGAGCTCTGCCTGTGCACAGCAGCTTACAAGACTATGATCTGCACTAGAAAATATATTGGTGCTAGTATATCCTGGCAATTAGGTCCCTATTAGCTACACATAAGAGACATTTTCTTGAGCATGAATTGAGCAATCCTATAGGTGACTTCATTTTTGATCAGGCAGTGGAACTCACTTTTGAGCATTTCTTGGGCACTGTGCTGAATCCCCTACCTTTTGACCAAACCACTGCATCTGAAACCTGGAAGGCATGCAGAGTTGCACGTAAATGCATTTTGGCTTGAATCAGGATCCCAGAAAGAAGTTGCATTTCACTAGCAAGCAAACAACTTCTTACATATGCCATAACTAGTTTGTCAGCACTTTGGGATACTTCGGGATAATAGGCACTACATAAGTGTAGGTCATTATTATTTAAAGATACATTATTTGAATCCCTAGCTGAGCAAAGGGACTTTCAGTCCTATGGGAGTGTTTGAATAAAAAAAAAACGGAATCTAAATGAAACGCAAGGGGAACTAATCTACTCTAACAAAAGAAGGAAATGTTAAGGAAACCATAAGTGTTAATTAAGGTCTAAACATTTCACAATTAGGCATTCATTTGTAGAGAGCAGCTGCTCTATAGCCTTTGCATATTATTTTTCTTATATTACAAAACACAAAATATACTTTTATTGACTAAATTTTCCCCTAAAATCTTCCAGGAGTTTAATATGAATATTCACATAAGAAACAGCTTGAAGGTTCTAGCACCAGCAAAGCCGTGGTTTTTACAATGTCTACAGTCACTTGGGTTGACTACATAATAATAATTTACATGTATTGTACATAGCAACCCTTTTAGATTTCCATAAATTTATGCTAATATGTAGCTTAGATTTAGATTTTACTGGCAACCACTATGTTGATCAAATTGAAACAAAAAGTAGGTTATGAGTGTTCAGAGACTAGTTTCCCAGTTGTCCTGAACAACTGCCATGCACAGTACAGAAGCCATCATAGTTTAGTGTTACATCTCAAGATCTCAGTGGAATATTTTAAAGCTAATTATCACTATCAAGAAAGCTCCTAAAGTCAAAAGGCACTGAAGTTCTCAACACTGTTTTTGTTGTCACCTATTACTTCAGAGCATATTAATATTCAGATGAAATTCAGAAGAAGACAGTGGCATTGTATATTGAAAATAACCAAGCCTAAACATATCCGTCCTTCTGTTACATTCTTTTTTCTCATGGAAAGATACAAGCCTACAGTGAGGACAGAAAAAAAAATACTTTTTGCTACAGAATCCTGCAGGGAGGGTTTGCATGTTGTGGAGAATCCTATGTAAACTTCTATTATAGTGGATAGCTGTTCCGAGAGAGGCATGTAAAGCCCTGCAGGACTGGGCATGGTTGCACCAAGGTCTTAACAAGTATATTGTGTAACAGTACACAGTTTGCACCTGGACATACAGGGATCCCTGAATGCACCTGTTCTATACACAAAAAGACGCATGTGTTAGTGCAAATCAGGCGCAGCAGTTATTCACCTGTTATATGCACTTGACCTATTTGAACACATTTGGCCAGCATGTCTGTCAAAACAGTCATTTTATGTTTTCTCGTGGGAGTTGATTACTTTATGTATACTGCTTAATTATTTTGCTTTAATTTTAGAGTATTCATCTAACAATCTCAGTCCATCCCTGCTAGTACAATTTATTATTTATTCTTTATATGGTGGATTAGGTCTTTTAATGTTGCTAGATGCTGCATAAACACATAGGAAGACACCAGTCCCTACCCCAGATAATTTTAAATCCGAGAGAACAATGTCACAATGCAATGTACAAGGGAGCAAATGTAAAATATATTGACTTTTGAGCTGGGAGCCAGTTTACAGAATTGCCAGTGTGATGTTTTCTCAGCAGCTTTCCTGCTAAGGAGGTTGGCTGCAACTTTATGTATAAATTGGAATTGCATCCACACAGAAGATATGAGTGACAATAGTCCAGTCCAGAGGTCACTGTGGCTAGCCCCTCATAAGAGAAGCAGCAGCATAGTTACCTAGAAAGCTGGAGGGGAAGAAAGACATTTCTCATCACTGTTGTGGAGTTTCCAAGAATATTGCTGAAGTAATTAAAACAACAGCAAATGGGAGGCAGGTGCCTTTGATAAAGGGAGATATCACTATCTGGCCCATGTGGCAATGGTGTACCACAAATGCAGGATTCACTACAGACTGGACAAATAAACCTCTCCACTGCATTTAACAATGCAAACATTAAACAAACAGACCAGAGAAGCAGTTCTTGCCAAGTTCCAAGCTAACATTTTTTCTAAGGCCTCTGTACGTGGCCACTAAAAGCTGCATCGGGTTTGTAAGGATCCCCTAGAATACCTCTCACAATTATATGCTCTGCAGAAAAGTACCATCCTCCTCCTGAGACAGTCTAATTGCTTGTTAGCTCCGTTAGGGCCAGTGATACATTACCAATATTTTAACAAGTGACTCCCACAATCTCCCCCCACTCCATCTTGTGATAAACCCTGTGTCCCAAAGGAACATATGCTCACAGGGAGGAGGATTAAATGACATGGGGATCTATTAATTTATTTTTCCATTTAAACAAAAACATTTTCTCATAACCATGAAAGGCAACACCATTGTGCAAACAAATATATGGTGTTAAGCTGCACTATGAAAATGTTTATCCTTAGGTCCTACAAACTATATTGAGACTTTTGATAGTACAGAACAGAATTCAGCGCACAGAGTTAGACATGTGTGTTAGGGAGGATGGAATTTGAAAACATTTGGTGCAATCTCATCCTTTGCAAAGGCAAAGTATTTGCTCTTCAGGAATATTTTTATGAGCCCCAAGGATGTCAACTTTAGCAGACGTCTGACGAAGTGGGTATTCACCCACAAAAGCTTATGCTTCAATTCTTCTATTAGTCTATAAGGTGCCACAGGACTCTTTGTCACTTTTTACAGATCCAGACTAATACTTTTCTGATATGATTTTCCCACCCTGTGGTTCATATAACAGGTTTTTCATAATGGTGTTTGTAAAATCAAGGTTCTAGTGTACTTCGGTGCCTAAAGATCAGGGCCGGCTCTAGCCATTTTGCCGCCCCAAGCATGGTGGCACGCCATGGGGGGCGCTCTGCCGCTCGCCGGTCCCGCGGCTTCGGTGGACCTCCCGCAGGCGTGCCTGCGGATGCTCCAGTAGAGCTGCGGGACCAGTGGACCCTCCGCAGGCACGCCTGCAGGATGTCCACCGGAGCCACCTGCCGCCCTCCCGGCGACCAACAGAGCGCCCCGCACGGCATGCCGTCCCAAGCACGCACTTGGCGTGCTGGGGCCTGGAGCCGGCCCTGCTAAAGATGCAACTAGGCACCTGGTGGGATTTTCCAAAGCTCCTAGACATCTAGCTTAATCTTTAGGTGCCTAAAAACTGTTTTAAATCTGGCCCAGAAAGTAAAATTTTCAAAAGCACCTAAGTGCCTTGGATGTCTAAATTCTACTGACTTCTACCTTAGGCATCTAAGTCACTTAGGTGCTTTTGAAAATTGTACCTGGAATTTTAAAACATCCACTACTTAGAGCCAGGCCCCCGAACAGAATGATGGCTTGGACCATAGCCACAATTAATAATACCATTGTTGGACCATTGTACAAGCAATACTATTCCACCACTTTCATCCAACACACGCACTCCACAGCAGTTTTCTAAACCAAGTCATGCAATTGATTAAGTATATTTTCCATCCTTCAGATTGGGGGCATAATTTAGATATCCAAGTTCACACGAAATCGTATGAACCGTTATATAAGGCACTGGTGAGACCCCACCTGGAATACTGTGTGCAGTTGTGGTCTCCCATGTTTAAGAAGGATGAATTCAAACTGGAACAGGTTCAGAGACGGGCTACTAGGATGATCCGAGGAATGGAAAACCTGTCATATGAAAGGAGACTCAAAGAGCTTGGCTTGTTTAGTCTAGCCAAAAGAAGGCTGAGGGGGGATATGCTTGCTCTTTATAAATATATCAGAGGGATTAATATTAGGGAGGGAGAGGAATTATTTAAGCTTAGTACCAATGTAAATACAAGAACAAGTGGGTATAAACTGGATACTAGGAAGTTTAGACTTGAAATTAGATGAAAGTTTCTAACCATTGGAGGAGTGAAGTTCTGGAACAGCCTTCCAAGGGGAGTAGTGGGGGCAAAAGACATACCTGGCTTTAAGATTAAGCTTGATAAGTGTATGGAAGGGATGGTATGATGGGATAGCCTAATTTTGGCAATTGATCCTTGATTATCAGCAGATAAGTATGCCCAGTGGTCGGTGATGGGATGTTGGATGGGATGGGATCTGAGTTACTGCAGAGAATTCTTTTCTGAGTGCTGGCTGGTGAGTCTTGCTCACATGCTCAGGGTTTAGCTGATTGCCATATTTGGGGTCGGGAAGGAATTTTCCTCCGGGGCAGATTGGCAGAGGCCCTGGAGGTTTTTCGCCTTACTCTGCAGCATGGGGCATGGGTCACTTGCTGGTGGATTCTCTGCAGGTTGAGGTCTTCAAACCACAATTTGAAGATTTCAATAACTCAGACATAGGTTAGGGGTTTGTTATAGAAGTGGATGGGTAGGGTTCTGTGGCCTGCTTTGTGCAGGGGGCAGACTAGATGATCACATTGGTCCCTTCTGACCCTAGAATCTATGAATCTGCAACCTGAATTTTCAAATCGAGGGTTTTTTT
This sequence comes from Gopherus flavomarginatus, assembly GCF_025201925.1. NCBI lineage: Eukaryota > Metazoa > Chordata > Testudines > Testudinidae > Gopherus > Gopherus flavomarginatus. The sequence continues at coordinate 32,339,593 of NC_066620.1, read as the reverse complement.
TCTGCTTTTTGCATTTTTTGCTTTCTTTTTAGTGCATTGATTTTTTTAATTAAACGACGATAAATGGTTTGGGAAATCAAAATGAATCTCCTTTTAAGCCTTTAAAACAGAGAATTTTTAAGTCTAAGAGTGGTGAGAAAGTAACATATAAGACCCACACATTTAAATGCTTATTTTTTCCAGCTGAATTTCACTAAATAATATATTATTTTTTTATAAATTATAAATTCAGATTTGTGTCTGCTGTATAAAATGTGATGCTTCCCTTTATCAGTCACATGAAGTCAACCATCTCTGCTGAAATAATGTGGGTCACAGATAATTTATTGCTATGCAGGATCCTTAACAATAGCAAAGATTATGAATGAGCGTGTGATAATATTCTAGAACTGTAAAAATCCAGAGAAACTAATCCATACGGAGAGCTCGATTCCTTACCTTTCTGATTAGCCAATGTGAATTAATCTGGCATAAGGCTGTGTCAGTTTGTTAGCAAATTTCAGCTAGATTTGCTGAGAAGTATTTAGGAGTAAAGGCAGGACTAGGCTAAAGTGCCAGTAATTTCATGGTGAGTTATGTGTCATGAGTATAGTAGTTCAGCACCTCTCAGTTCATATGGTTCATTACTTACCATCAAACCCACAGAATTATCTTTGTGTGGGAGTCCAAATGGCTCTAAATATGCATGTGCACTGCAATTATGAGCTAATCAAAATAAAATTCAACAAATTCTAAGTTAAACTGAAAATCACTCATCATATTCCTTTTATGAAAGCCTAGATTAAAGAGAAACAGCCATATGTGAATCAGACACACGGAGCACAGCTGGATTATATTGTTCAATATTTGTGCTTTCTAAATAACAGACAAGGTAACTGTACAGAATGATTCCTTTGAAGGCTTTGACAAGCGTGATTTATGGCATTCTTAAAACACATTCTTTTCTTGAATAGTCAATGCAAAGGGCTTGCTTTCTCCCCAGTCTAATATTGTATTGAATTCTATTTAAATTGTGCCTTAACTTGGAAAGTCACAGGAGGGAGGATATAAATTACATTCTTACAGAACTATACAAGAGATTTAAATTTGAAAATTGCTATTTTAGCATGCAAAGCAGCAAACAACAATTAATCACTGTTCTTCCTCCCATCAGATTCCACAGAGAAGTTTCAAGAAACACAATACTTTAAAGAGCTCATTTAAAAACCTTTTTTGACACTACAAACATCATGAGAAAAGGACATTCTTGTTTGGCATGAATCAGTCATTAATGTAATATCCTTAAGAATCTAGAATTAACATCAATGTGCTAAAAGCCACTGACTCTTCAGGTTAGTTGTACATTTATAGGTTCCCTCCTGGAGTGTATTTACCACAATTCCCTACAATCTCTCCTTTCTCCTCCTATTTCTTTTCCCTTCTATATATTCATTAGTCTTCCTTCTCAGGGACTGGGAGGGATGGTAGGAGACCTTTTTTTGTCTGTGGTTCTGGCAAGAGGCCTGCTGGATGGAATTTATCCAGCTGGCAATGCCCTCGGGCAGCAGATTCTACAGCCCAAGTAAATGTTAAACTATCCCATAGATGAGGGTGATCTTCTTTATGCCCACCACTTCCCTTAGATCTCCTTAAACCTTCTTACTGGGGTGTAAGTGGGTCTAAATGAGTGTAACTTGTGCAGGATCTGGAAGAAGATGGAAATGAATGTAGAGGTCGTCTTGTTTAATTTATACCTTTTTTACCCTCCTTTTAGTTGCTTTTCTTGCCATTCTCTTTCTTTCTAGCCCTTTAGGGTTTGATTTACACCAGCTGAGGCTTCCAGTGGGCCAGATTCCAAGGTAATGAAGAACAGTGTAAATTTCATGTGAGTGGAGGCAAGTTTAAGTAAGCCTAGCAGAGTGGTGGGGGAGTCTAGTGTGGTGTAATATACATGCTGGAGCACTGGAAAATGGTATTAACTAAGACTTATCTCTGAAATAGGGTTCTTGTCTCTTACACTGACTGATGCCAGATGCTTCACAGAAAGATATAAACCTCCTATGATGAAAGTAGTTGTACATTTATAGGCTATTAATATTCATGGCTCTGGCTAGTGATTAGTATATACCTATTTTTCCCTCAGAATTCTGTAAGCAGTTTTTGCACCACAGAGATTTTCCTAAAGGCCAAGAACATAGATGAAAGTGTGACTTGAAAATGGCTCTGTCTGGTTGCTGGCCTCTACCTCCATCCCAACTCATTTAGGCTGCACCTCTCTTCAAATGAATCCTTGAGGTAGCTCAGATTTCTCCACAATAGCTTCCAGAGCTTGGCCACACTGCAAAGGCTCTTGAGGTTCTTGGTCTCTGATCAGCTGAACAGAATCAAAATGTAGAGCAGGGGTCTGCAACCTTTCAGAAGTGGTGAGTCTTCATTTATTCACTCTAATTTAAGGTTTCACATGCCAGTAATATATTTTAACATTTTTAGAAGGTCTCTTTCTATAAGTTGATAATATGTAACTAAACTTTTGTTGTATGTAAAGTAAATAAAGTTTTTAAAATGTTCAAGAAGCTTCATTTAAAATTAAATTAAAATGCAGAGCCCCCCAGACCAGTGGCCAGGACCCAGGCAGTGTGAGTGCCACTGAAAATCAGCTCCAGTGCTGCCTTTGGCACATGTGCCATAGATTGCCTACCCCTGATGTAGAGGTATAGAAACATTAAACATTGAGAGGAATAATCTTCCTTGTAATGGGAGCACCCACCCAGCACCTTTCCTCTGTTTGCTCACACCATCCCCGGTATTGTGGAGCAAACAAAATGGAGCAACCAAAAGATGTGACTGTGCTTCATCTATGAAGAGCTCCTCTTAGGAATCACAGAAGGCTTCCAGCCTGCAAATCCTCTAGACAGACATTAGAATTAAATAAGGGAAATGGTGTGAGATTCCTTAAAGCACATAACATAAACTTAATATCAATAGTATCAATATGTAATCTCTCCCTTTCCATCTCTCTGTTGTGCTCTTTCTATAATTTTAAATATATCAAGACATTTTAACAACAACAAAAAAATGAAACTAACTTTCTTGGAATGGCGGAATAGGGTTTTGTTTGGGTGGTGGGAAGGGTGGCAGAGGTTGCAGGTTTTTTTGTTGTATTTTAGTTTTGGACAGCAGTAGCAGGACGCAGCTGCCAAGCTTTGGAAGATTTTCCAATAGCAGCAGCTGGCTTCTTGGCAGTTTCCTCGGGCAGTTTTACTGATGTTTTGGAGTTGCCTCTGGGTCTGTCTGTCATGTGAATAGTCAGATGATGGAACTGCCTTATCAGCTTGGATGCCATTTCTGATTTCTGATAGATGCCATTGACACACCTTTTGATGATGACAGAGTTGTGATTTTTTAATATAGTGAGTCTGATACAGATACAGTTGTGGAGCCTTACTATTCTGCCTGCTCTGTATGGGATTTCCTGCCCTGTGGGATGAGTTCCAGTGATTAACACTGAGTTCTTGTGCAAATTTCTGCAGGAGACATGGAAATATAAGACTCTAGGATAATGCTTAAAGCCTGTGTCCATTGGTATACTCCACCACAAAAGGTTGCTTTCCTTTGGAACAGCCCCATATATTTGCTGTTGGAAGCTACTAGCTAAGCTATCCAGGACTCTAACTGCATTTACCACACTTCTCCCTCAGATGTTTTTGACAGACTCCTGTGTATTCTGCACCTGTATAAAAAAAATGCATTTCTTAGCATGCATTCAGAAATCACTTATCTGGTCTCTAAATGAAAAAGAGAAGAGCTAAGTCAAAGTTGCGGAAACTATCAGAAGCCTGCATCTCAAGAAAGGGGAAAAAATTTATAGGCAGGAGTCGTAGATCAAGCTGGATGAGCAAGCATCTCTGAGAGGTGTCAGTAACCTAGTCCCAGATTTGGACCTTAGCGTCCAAAATATGGGGGTTAGCATGAAAACCTCCAAGCTTAGTTACCAGCTTGGACCTGGTACTGCTGCCACCACCCAAAAAATTAGAGTGTTTTGGGGCACTCTGGTCCCCCAAAAAACCTTCCCTGGGGACCCCAAGACCCAAATCCCTTGAGTCTCACAACAAAGGGAAATAAACCTTTTCCCTTCCCCCCACCTCCAGGTGTTCCTGGAGAGATACACAGAAGCAACCTCCGTGAATCTAAGCAGAGGGAGTCCACCCTCTCTAATTCCAGTCCTGGAAACAAAAGCACTTCCCTCTTCACCCAGAGGGAATGCAAAGTCAGGCTAGTAAATCTAACACCCACAGATCTCCCCCTGACTTCTTCCTCCCACCAATTCCCTGGTGAGCTGCAGACCCAATTCCCTGGAGTTCCTCACTAAAGAAAAAACTCCAACAGGTCTTAAAAGAAAGCTTTATATAAAAAAAGAAAGAAAAATACATACAAATGGTCTCTCTGTATTAAGGTGACAAATACAGGGTCAATTGCTTAAAAGAATATTGAATAAACGGCCTTATTCAAAAAGAATACAATTTAAAGCACTCCAGCAACTATAGACATGTAAATACAAAAGAAAAAAACCCATATAACTCACTATCTGATCTCTTTGTATTTACAACTGGGAAACAGAAGATTAGAAAGCAGGAAACAGAAATCACTTCTCATCCGAGAGAGCATACAGGCAGACAGAAAACAAAGAACTCAGACACAAACTTCCCACCACCCAGAGTTGAAAAAATCCTGTTTCCTGATTGGTCCTCTGGTCAGGTGCTTCAGGTTACTTTTTTTTTCAGGTGAAAGAGACATTAACCCTTAGCTATCTGTTTATGACAAGAGGTGATTAAGAAAAAGCAGAAAGCCTACAAGGAATGGAAGATGGGAGTGATCAGCAAGGAAAGCTACCTTATTGAGGTCAGAACATATAAGGATAAAGTTAGAAAGGCCAAAAGCCATGTACAGCTGAACCTTGCAAAGGGAATTAAAACCAATAGTAAAAGGTTCTATAGCCATATAAATAAGAAGAAAACAAAGAAAGAAGTGGGACCACTAAACACTGAGGATGGAGTGGAGGTTAAGGATAATCTAGGCATGGCCCAATATCTAAACAAATACTTTGCCTCAGTCTTTAATGAGGCTAATGAGGAACTGTCAAGGTTCCTTCCTCACTCTGAACTTTAGAGTACAGATGTGGGGACCTGCATGGACACTTCTAAGCTTAATTACTTGCTTAGATCTGGTATCACTGCCACCATCCAGAATTTTCAGTGTCTGGATCACTCCCTTTCCACTCAAAACCTTCCCCTCCCTGGGTAACCTGGAGAGACTCCTTCACCAATTCCCTAGTGAGTCCAGATCCAATCCCATGGCTCTTAAAACAAGGAGAAATTAACCATCCCCCCTCCTTTCTCCCACGAATCCCTGGTGAGTCCAGATCCAATCCCTGTGGATCTAAAAACAAGGAAAAATCAATCAGGTATTAAGAAAAAGGCTTTTAATTAAAGAAAAGAAAGGTAAAAGAAAACCCTCTGGGAGAGATTAGCATACCAGCTACTCTCACAGACAACAGATTCAAAACACAGAGGATGTTCCCCTGGGCACAAATTTAGTTACACAAAAAAAAAATACCCAATTTGATTCTACCTCTAATTGCATAAGACAGGTTACAAAGAAATAAACATAAACCTATTTATTCCTTTCTAAGACTTACTACTCCGATAAGAGGCTGGTTCCTTGATCTTTTTACACTCTGGCTGAAACTGATACTCTAACCAAAGGAAAAACTTCCCTCCTTCCTTTTGAAACATCTTGTTCCCCCATTGGTTCCTCTGGTCAGGTGTTAGCTACGCTAGGTGAACTTTTTAACCCTTTACAGGTAAAAGAGGCATTAACCCTTAACCATCTGTTTATGACAGGAACTTAGGGATAATGGTACGATGACAAATACAATGAGGATATGGAGGTAGATATTACTACATCTGAGATAGAAGCCAAACTCAAACAGCTTAATGGGACAAAATTAGGGGGCCCAGATAATCTTCATCCAAGAATATTAAAGGAACTGGCACATGAAATTGCATACCCATTAGCAAGAATTTGTAATGAATCTGTACACTCGGGTTGTACCGTATGACTGGAGAATTGCTAACATAGTTCCTATCTTTAAGAAAGGGAAAAAAGTGATCTGGGCAACTACAGGTCTGTCAGTTAGACATCTGTAGAATGCAAGGTCTTGGAAAAAATGTTGAAGGAAAAAGTACTCATGGACATTGAGGTCAGTGGTAATTTGGACAAAATACAATATGGTTTTACAAAAGGTAGATTGTGCCAAACCAATCTGATCTCCTTCTTTGAGAAGGTAACAGATTTTTTAGACAAAGGAAATGCAGTGGATCTAATTTACCTAGATTTCAGTAAGGCAGCTGATATAGTTCCACATGGGGAATTATTAGTCAAATTGAAAAAAAAATGGGGATGAAGATGAAAATTGAAAGGTGGATAAGGAACTATTAAAGGAGAGACTACAACGGGTCGTACTGAAAGGTGAACTGTCAGGCTGGAAGGAGGTTACTAATGGAGTTCCTCAGGGATCGGTTTTGGGACCAATCTTATTTAATCTTTTCATTACTGACCTTGGCACAAAAAGTGAGAATGTGCTAATAAAGTTTGAAGATGACACAAAGATGAGAGGTATTGCCAATACAGAAAAGGACCGGGATATCATACAGGAAGGTCTGGATGACCTTGTAAACTGGTGTAATAGTAATAGGATGAAATTTAATAGTGAAAAGTGCAAGGTCGTGTGTTTAGGGATTAATAACAAGAACTATTGTTATAAGCTGGGGAGGCATCCGTTGGAAGTAACAGAGGAGGAGAAGGACCTCGGAGTGTTGGTTGATCACAGGATGACTATGAGCCACCAGTGTGATATGGCCGTTAAAAAAGCTAATGCGGTCTTGGGATGCATCAGGCGAGGTATTTCCCGTAGAGATAAGGAGGTGTTAGTACCATTATACAAGGCACTGGCGAGACCTCATCTGGAATACTGTGTGCAGTTCTGGTTTCCCATATTTAAGAAGGATGAATTCAAACCGGAACAGGTACAGAGAAGGGCTACTAGGATGATACGAGGAATGGAAAACCTGTCATATGAAAGGCGACTCAAAGAGCTTGGCTTGTTTTTCTTAACCAAAAGAAGCCTGAGGGGAGATAGGATTGCTCTCTATAAGTATACGAGAGGGATAAATACCAGGGAGGGAGAGGAATTATTTAAGCTCAGTACCAATGTGGACACAAGAACAAATGGATATAAACTGACCATCAGGAAGTTTAGACTTGAAATTAGACAAAGATTTCTAACCATCAGAGGAGTGAAGTTCTGGAACAGCCTTCCAAGGGAAGTAGTTGGTGCAAAAGACATATCTGACTTTAAGACTATGCTTGATAAGTTTATGGAGGGGATGGTATAATGGGATAGCCTAATTTTGGCAATTAATTTGACTTTGACTACTAGTGGTAAATACGCCCAATGGCATGCGATGGGATGTTAGATGGGATGGGATCTGAGTTACTACAGAGAATTATTTCCTGGATGTCTGGCTGGTGAGTCTTGCTCCCATGCTCAGGGTTTAGCTGATTGCCATATTTGGGGTCAGGAAGGAATTTTCTTCCAGGGTAGATTGGCAGAAGCCCTACAGGGGGGGTCACCTTTCTCTAACGTGGGGCACGGGTCACTTGCTGGAAGATTCTCTGCATCTTGAAGTCTTTAAACCATGATTTGAGGACTTCAATGGCTCAGACACAGGTTTGATACAGGAGTGGGTGGGTGAGATCCTGTGGCCTGCATTGTGCAGGAGGTCAGACTAGATGATCATAATGGTCTCTTCTGACCTTAAAGTCTATGATTCTAACATTCACATTAATTGCACCATTTTTATAGTAAAATGAGTGTAGTAATTTCCTCATTGGGAAATGTTTTCTCTGTGTCCCTTAAATGATGGTGAGATTAATGTCTAGATTGCCTTAGGCTTGGTCTACAGTAAGTTATGTCAACATAAGGCAGCTTTTGTCAACCTAACTATGTCAGTGTACATACTACAGCTTTGCTCCCACCGATATAATTGCCATACTGTACTGACATCATAACTCCACCTCTAAAAGAAGCGTAGGGCTTATTTTGGTGTACTTAGGGTGACACAGCATCTGTGTAGACCCTGCGTTCCTTACATCAGCTGTTGGCTGTCTTGTCCTCTGAAGCCATGAAATTGACAAGAAAGCCAGCTCTTGGGTCTCTACTCCAAGCTGGGCTACCATCCGGGCTCCCCTCCTGGGAGTCCTGCTGCCCCCAGGTCCCAGCTTCCCACCGGGAGAATGGGAGCCAACCGAACTCTGAGTGTAGCTCGCCCTGCTCGAGGCGAGAAGTCCCAAGCAGTTGCCCCTTTGCTGCCAGCCCCCAATACTTCCCCTCTTCAATCAGTGGAAGTGCTCCTAGAGAGGACGTGCACCACCGAGAGAGGTCGACTTAAGATTGTAGTGCAGGCATGCCCTTAGAAAAAAGATGTAGGGACACATTGAAAATTACTGGGGGCAGAAAATTGCACCTGCAGTTATTAGCTGGTACAATTAAGGTCACTTGACTACATAAGACTATTTCTGAGTGCAGTCAGGCCCTTAGGGATCTATATCACATTGATTGTGCCTCCATTTAATTGCAGATGCAAATTGGTACCCATAGTTATTTGCCCTGCCAGTTCTGGGCACAGAACCCAGGGCCAGCTTTTCTAAAAATCTGACTTCAACCTTCAGATGGTTCAGCAAGATTGATAAAACCCATAAATATTCAGACACTTGTCCAAAACCTTAACTAAACTATTTGAGGGTGTTTTTCCCCTAGCACTTCTGGCAATGCTTTCTGTGAGGCTTTGGAGGAAAACAGTGTCCCAGCACTGGTTCAAGGCTCAAAAGAACAGTCTGGAATGGCAATAGCATTTAGGCAATAGGGCGTTTCATTGTGTTAAAGAAATAGAGGAGGGTCTAAGGATGGGAAGAGAGAGGAAGGAAGGAGGTTTTGGCCAAATGATGCTTTTCTCTTGAATTTGGACCTCATATATGACAGGGACAGTCAGGATAGCTTGATGGGACAGAAGGAGAAGGCTCAGTGAGACAAAAGGTGTTTCCTCTGTTGAATAGTTATCAGGAGCTAAATAATGTAGTTTTCATTTGTTATATGAACTGATCTGAACATTGATGAGGCTCTGGATTAATTTGTGCTGCCTCTCCACTGCTTTTGGATTTATATGATCCAGTTCACCCATTGCTGCTTATGCTACTGTCGCTATAAAATAACCCATGTGGATCTCACTTGTGCAGGAGGCCTTGTCCTCTAATGACTAAGATTGCTTTGTCCATTCTATACATGCAAATGGGCTGGTAGAACATGGTACCCTGCCCAGACATGTCATCAGCAACATGTTATCTGACCAACCCAGAAGCAGCTACAACACCACAGATTGACCTGTCTGTAGGAGTTTGGCAAGGGGTGAAATGTCACCCCAACTTGTTATTTAAGCATGTGGCATGTTCCCCGTTCATAGAGAAGGAAGCAGCGTTTTAAAAAAAAAAAACAAAACAGACTCTCCAAAGAGATTTCTGAAACATTTCCTGTGTCATTCACATTTCCATAGGATTCATTAACAACTTGGAATCCCTGTATGGGACTCGGGGGCATGTGCCCATTGAAAAAGCTTGTGACTTTTTGAGAGAATGAGTGTAATGCAAGAGCACAGAAGAAAGAAAAGGCACCCTTTTTTTAAATAATAGCCTTGGAGTCTGAAATTAAACCCAGCAGGTAGGAAGATGATACATGGATTTCAAAGAATGTTGCAATTCCCTGCACGAATGTGTGATTTCTTTGGCTGAGGCTGGGGCTGAAGATGGGTTCAGGTGTGGTATGAAAAGGTGTAAATGAGGGCTCCCTCACTTTATAGTAATCCTTACAGGAAACCAAATGAAGGGGGAAAATGGTGAGAAAGTTAAAATAAATCTTGTCCAATCTGTGAGAGTTGCATTTTCGTTTGAAAATCACAGGCACAACACTGGGATCCACAAAGCCTGAGTCTCCCTATGCCATGGAAGGTTATAGGCACCTAAGAATGAGATCAACAAAAGAAAGCAAGCACCTAAGCTAACCAACGGGCGATGCCAACAAGAGGGGTGCCTCTCTCGGAGATAGGCACTTAAGTCTGGGCTACTAAGAGGCAACTATCTCTGCTAGGAACTCCTCACCTGGAGTCAGTCAGTTTAGGCACCTATGCTGCTTCCTGTGGGAACAAGTTAGCACCTGCTTTGCTCCACATAAAATGAGAGGGAGGGAGGTGGGAGTGGAAGAGGAAGCTATTGGTGGTGGTGGTGCCCACCTTATAGCTCATGCATCCAATGAAGTGGGTATTCATCCACGAATGCTCATGCTCCAATACGTCTGTTAGTCTAAAAAGTGCCACAGGACTCTTTGCTGTTTTTACAGATCCAGACTAACATGGCTACCCCTCCGATACTTGACACCTTATAGCTGCTATCTCAATGGTTAGAATACTCACCTCTTTCTTCCCCTCTAGTCCCATGACTACCCCACTGTGGATAAATACTTAAATGGTCATGGGCGGGGGAGGTGGGAGAGAATGACTCTACAGTCAAGTAGTTAGACCATCCCCCTGGCAGGTAGGAGACCCAGGGTTCAGTTCTCCTGCTCCAATCACTCTGTTGTTATTTTTATACAGTGGAACAGCCTCAAAAGGAAAGACTGAGAGAGCCCCACATCAGATTATCCCATAGCTCAATGGTTAGAGCCTTCTCCTGAAAGGTGGGAGAGAGCCCGTTAAAATCCTTTCTCCCCCTCTGACAGAGAGGAGGGAACTGAACCTTGGTTTCCCACATCCGAGACAAGTGTGCTAACAACTGGGCTAAAAGTTAAGATGGCTGTTGCTGCCTCCTCCTACAACATTCAGAATGGGACCTGATCTGGTAGGCAGCCTCCAAGCACACCTACCAGATGATACCCTACATGCAACATAGGTGACTGAATGTCTGTCTTCCCCCATTTCGTGAATTGCCCTGAGGCTTAGGTGGGAGATACGTGCCCAGATGCCTAGAGGGAAGCAGCAGTGCACATACCCAGGAACACAGGCACCAAGAAAACTCTCTCTCTGAAAACTTAGGCCCAGCGTGAGATTAGGCACCTACAACGTTCGGAGGGCATATTGTGGATCAGTGGAGCCAAAACTGGGACTTCAGCAGCTGAGTATCTTTGTGGATCACAACTCTAGTGGGTTTTAACAAAAGCATCTAAGTGAACTAGGTGCCTAACTCTCTGTGACTTTCAATAGGAGTTAGACACCTAACTTAGTAGCTTTTGTAAATCCTACTAGACAACTTTCTGTATCTTTAAGCACCCAAATATACTTGTAAATCTGTTTCCTGGAACCCTATTCACCCCTGTTTAGCTCAGGGAGATATAATCAGCCAACATAGGGAACTGTTAAACACTTCTGCTGGTCTGCACTAGCACATGAGCAAGTCATTGATCACAGTGCATAAATAACTAGATGCTTAGATATCATGACTGACATATAGCTAGAATAAAATATTACATGAAAATTGATGTAAAAGCTAACAAGCTGCTAAACTGGCTTTAAGATATAAACTGGGATGCAATTACTACCATGCCTTGAGGGTCAGCAGGGGGAACACCTAGTTGAGATTAGGGCTCCACTGTTGACAGAATATGTCCAAGGGATGTGTGGAATCACCTCATTCCCTGGTCAGAATTCATCCCTACCCACCACAGGCACTTTTCAGGCTGAGCTGGCTGGCTGCTCCCAGATGTGTTGTGCTACCATCCTCACATCTGGGCAGGCTTCCTACTACACTGATGTAATGAAGAGCTGACTCTCAGACCTCTTTTGAGATGATTTGGGAAACAGGGTTGGGATCAGAATCTCTGATTGAATGGAACTGTTCAAATCAACCGTTTAGGACACTGAAAATATTTGTCCCTCCAACTCCTAATTTCCCAATTTTGGATGGGGCTTTCTGGTGTGGATGAGAAGTGGGTCAAGACTTCTGGTGGAACCAATTCATCCTGCCTACTGGGAACTTTGGTTCTTACCTCTCCAAGCATGGGAACATTGTCCTGCCCCCTTCTTCTGTGGGTCTCACCTGTGGCGATATCCAGGTACCAAAAGGGGTAGAAGGCAAGGAATCCATTTAAGGGGGGCTCCTAGCCTCCTGACCCTCCCCCTCACGCCCTATTTTTGTACAGGGCTCCCACCTGGAGATCTTAACTTTACAGCATTTGTGTGAAATGTGAGTTCAAAGAGGAGAGGTGCTTCTCCCAGCTTGAGCCCTTGGGGCAGGGAGTCAGTATTTTGTTTACAAACAGAGGAAGGGTGATTAAGATAAGAAAGGCCTAGTAATTAAATTAAGGATCTGAAAGTCCTTAGGTGAGCCTGTAAAAACAGGATCCCTTTGCAGAGGGTAGAGAGATGTTGGAAACACAATGCAGGGAACTCAGAAGAATTATGCCAACAGGGGTGGCACTATGTTTTTTGCCACCCCAAGCACAGCAGTCAGGTGGCCTTTGGTGGCACACCTGTGAGTGGTCTGCTGGTAACACGGATTCAGCGGTGTTTCTGTGGGTGATCTGCTGGTTCCATGCCTTCGGCGTACCTCCTGCAGGCATGCCGCCAAAGCCTGCCTGCCTGCCACCCTCAGGGCAACTGGCATGCCACCCCCCGTGGCTTGCAGCCCCAGGCATGCACTTGCTGCGCTGGTGTCTGGAGCCACCCCTGACAGCCAAGCCCTCTTAGACAAGTTCACATTTAGAAAAGAGGGAAATTTGAGGGGTATAGGTGAAAACAAGGGGCCAAAACCCAGTGAAGGGATAGCAGTGGTATAGAGAAGTTCCCACTCTACCTGTGGTACTTATGTCACTCCATCACCATAGTATCTGACTGCCGCACTGTTAGGGTTCCTTCCCCACTCTGAACTCTGGGGTACAGATGTGGGGACCCACATGAAAGACCCCCTAAGCTTATTTTTACCAGCTTAGGTTAAAAGCTTTCCTAAGGCACAAATTCCACCTTGTCCTTGAACAGTATGCTGCCACCACCAAGCGATTTAGACAAAGAATCAGGGAAAGGACCACTTGGAGTCCTATTCCCCCACGCCATACACCCCCTTTCCTGGGGAAGGCTTGAGAATAATTGGTACAGGTGAACACAGACCCAAACCCTTGGATCTTAAGAACAATGAAAAATCAATCAGGTTCTTAAAAGTAGTATTTATTTTAAAAACGGTGAAAGAATCACCTCTGTAAAATCAGGATGGAAGATAACTTTACTGGGTAACAAAAAGATTCAAAAACACAGAGGATTTTCCCTCCAGGCAAAACTTTAAAGTTACAAAAACAGGAATAAACCTCCCTCTTAGCACAGGGAAAATTCACAAGCTACAACAAAAGATAATCTAACACATTTCCTCACTATTACTTACTATTTCTGCAATATTAGATACTTAGTTCAGATATGACTTAGGGAGATGCATTTTCTCTGCCCTGGTTCCTTGCTGACTCCAAGAGAACAAAAGAGCACAAAAACAAAAACCTTCCCCCATAGATTTGAAATTATCTTCTCCCCTTATTGGTCCTTTTGGTCAGGTGCCAACCAGGTTATCTGAGGTTCTTAACCCTTTACAGGTAAGGAGGGATTTTATGCTACCCTTAGCTGTACGTTTATGACACTGACAACTACGGCTGTCGATTAATCACAGTTAACTCATGCAATTAACTCAAAACATTAATCACGATTTAAAAAATTAATCTTGTTTAATCAGTTTTAAATTGCACTGTTAAACAATAGAATACCAATTGAAATTTATTAAATATTTTGGATTTTTTTACATTTTCATACATATTGTATTCTGTATTATAATTGAAATCAAAGTGTATATTATTTTTACTTACAAATATTTGCACTGTAAAAATGATAAACCAAGGAAATATTTTTCAATTCACTTCATACAAGTACTGTAGCGCAATCTTTGTCGTGAAAGTGCAACTTACAAATGTAGATATTTTTGTCACATAACTGCACTCAAAAACAAAACTATGTAAAACTTTAGAGCTTACAAGTCCACTCAGTCCTATTCCTTGTTCAGCCAATCACTAAAACAAACAAGTTTCTTTACATTTACAGGAGATAATGCTGCCCTCTTCTTATTTACAATGTCACCTGAAAGTGAGAACAGGCATTTGCAAGGCACTTTTGTAGCCAGCATGGCAAGGTAAACATTCTTATGCCCATTCATACTTTGACCACCATTCCAGAGGACATGCTTCCACGCTCATGATGCTTGTTAAAAAAAAAATGCATTAATTACATTTGTGATTGAACTCCTTGGGGGAGAATTGTACGTCCCCTTCTCTGTTTTACCCACATTCTACCATATATTTCCTGTTATAGCAGTCTTGGATGGTGACCCACATATGCTGTTCATTTTAAAAACACTTTCACTGCAGATTTGACAAAATGCAAAGAAGGTGTCAATGTGAGATTTCTAAAGATAGCTACAGCATTCGACCCGAGGTTTAAGAATATGAAGTGCCTTCCAAAATTTGAGAGGGATGAGGTGTGGAGCATGCTTTCAGAAGTCTTAAAAGAGCAACTCTCCAATGCAGAAACAGAACCTGAACCTCCAAAAAAGAAAATCAACCTTCTGCTTGTGGAATCTGACTCTGATAAGGAAAAGGAACATGTGTCAATCCACACTGCTTTCAATTGTTATCGAGCCAAACACATCATCAGCATGGAAGCATGTTGCCTGGAAAGGTGGTTGAAGTATGAAGGGACATATGAATCTTTAGCGAATCTGACATGTAAATATCTTGTGATACCGGCTACAATAGTTCTAGGAGAATGCATGTTCTCGATTTCAGGTGACATTGTAAACAAGAAGCAGGCAGCATTATCTCCTGCAAATGTAAACAAACTTGTTTGTCTGAATGATTGGCTGAACATGTAGGAATGATTGGACTTGTAGGCTTTAAAACAGGGGTGGGCAAACTTTGTGGCCCAAGGGCCACATCTGGGAATATAAATTGTATGGCAGCCCATGAATGAGGGGTCCAGGGTGCGGGAGAGGGCTCTGGGCTGCAGTGCAGGGGAGTGGTATGTGGGTGGGTGAAGGCTCAAGCTGGGGTCCAGGCTCTGGGGTGGGGTTGGGGATGAGGGGATTGGGATGCAGGAGGGTGCTCTGGGCTGGGATTGAGGGTGTTGGAGGGTGGGCCAGGGATCAGAGCTGGGGCAGGGGTTTGGGCATGTGGGAAGGCCCAGGGGTGCAGGCTCCTGGTGGTGTTCACCTCAGGTGGCTTCTGGAAGCAGCGGCATGTCCCTTCTCCAGCTCCTATGCGGAATTGCAGCCAGGTGGCTCTGCACGCTGCCCTGCCTGCAGGCATCACCCCTGCAGCTCCCATTGGCCGCAGTGTCCGGGGCAGGATGCAGCATGCAGAGCAGAGCCCCTGGTTGCCCCTACATATACGAGCTGGAGTGGGGCTGTGCCGCTGCCTCCGGGAGCCGCATGGTGTGGCTTCCGACCTTAATCTTGGTTGGAGTGCTGGACTGGGGCAAGCCCCAAACCCCGCTCCCCAGCGGGAGCTCGAGGGCTGGATCAAAACGGCTGGTGGGCCAGATGCGGCCCGTGGGCCATAGTGTGCCCACCTTGCTCTAAAATTTTACACGGTTTTATTTTTTAATGCAGGTTTGGGGTTTTTTTTTACATAATTCTACCTTTGTAAGTTCAATTTCATGATGAAGAGATGGCACTACAGTACTTGTATTAGGTGAACTGAAAAATACCATCTCTTGGTTTGTTTTTTTTTACAGTGCAAATATTTATAATCTAAAATAAATATAAAGTGAGCACTATATACTTTGTAGTCTGTATTGTAATTTAAATAAATATATTTGAAAATGTACAAAACATCCAAAAATATTTACATAAATGGTATTCTATTATTGTTTAACGCTGTGATTAATGGTGCAATTAATTGTGATTTTTTTTAATTGCGTGATTAATCATGATTTTTTTTAATTGCTTGACAGTCCTACTCACAATGTCTAACCTATTTCTCCTCACAGCCCCTTGGTGAGATAAAATAGTGCTCTTATCCCCATTGTACAAATGAGGCACTGAGGCACACACAGACTAAAGGCCAGATTTTCAAAGGTATTTAGGCACCTAGTGGGATTTTCAAAAGCGTATAGAAGGTTAGGTGCTTTGTAAACCCTACTAGATGCCTAGCTGCATCTTTGAATGCCTAAAAGCTTTTGAAACTCTGTCTCTAAGGTCATATGGGAATTCTGTTGGGGGCAGGGGGTTAGAACCAGGTCTTTCAGAGGTAGCTCCCTATCCTCTGGACCAGTCTCTCTCTCTCTGCTGCATCTTGAAAAAAAAAAAAAAAAAGAAAAAAACACCACCAAGAGGACTCTGATAGATAACCAAACCAGTTTTCTGAGACTCCAGCAATCGCTCTCAGAAGGATGTCATGGTTAACAGCTTGAAAATCAGCACAGAGGTCAGGAAGGTTGAAGAGAGAGATGATGAGAGGAGATCACATGACACCCAAGGGGTGGTAGCTTCTGCCCCAGGCTGGGATGCAGAGCAATACCTGCTGTGCGATTTTAACTGAAAACTATTGTCTGTCATTTTTTTGTTCTGAATTCGAGAAAAGGAAAGAATTAGAAAGTGTTGTATGGGTATCAGATCTGCCTGTGCCTCAAATTCTTAGGGATTCAGTTGTATCCAAGCCAATTCCAGAATAAGAACACAAATTGCATCCAGAGTCCATAAAGTCTATTATTGTCATGATTTGTATTATTCACTGGTCACCATCTGTGTGCTCAGCACTGTTCAGAATATGCCAGAAAATGTAGTCCCTGAGCCAATGCATATAAGATGCATAGACCTGGATAAGATGGCTCAGATATTAAAGTATGAAGTGTACAGTTATTGAGCATGTTATCCCATGTTCACTGTGATGTTAATATCTATGAGTGGAAGGGCTGATAGCAATAGAAGTTTTACTTGATAAAGGACTAGAAGCTTTGACCCAACAACTTCCTTTTAAGAGGAAGAAAGAGCCCCTGTGCCTGTTTATTTTCCCTTCCTGCTTGTTGTGGCTCTGATGTACCTCAGAACTCTCAATATTTTTTTTCTCAACTTTAAAATGTGGAATTTTCTTGGTGTTTGGTTTTAAATATTCTCCTGTGAAAACTGCAACTCAATCACTGCAGCATTGTATTTAAGATCTTCAGGAAAGTAACTACTCTTTACATAGTAGTAAATAGAAGTGTTGCAAACTCTCAGGATTTTGTCATGAGTCGCATGATAATTGTTTTCCTTAAAGCCCCAGTTCTTGGAGTCAAGTGGATATGTGATCCTTTCAGCCTTCTTTCTTAAAGAAAAATGAAGTTTCTAGCCCTTGTCGCTGTGGATCAAGCTTCAAAATGTGACCCCAGTGCACCCTTAAGAGCTCAAAAAGCAGAAAGCAAATTAGAAAAAAACAAAATATATTACTTTTACATACATAATCTCATTATTTTAAAGCCAATCTCATGATTTTTGGTGAGCCTGATTCATGATTTTTGAACATTTGGGGTTGGCAAAACTATGAAAGTGATTTGAAAGTATCATTTTCACTTTTGTTTGAAGTCAGTTTCTATCTATTATTTATAGTGGGGTAACACCCCTAAAGCCCCAGGCAGGTGTGGTATAAACTCACAAGGCCTTGCTCAGGTAGTGTTGTCAAAAGTTAAGTTATCTATTCCAAGACTGGTGAACTGGAAAAAAAAGTGATAAAGTAATCTAGATTTTTCTACAATTGGTTCAATTGTTGTATTGAAGAATTAGTAACAAAGCAAGAATATACATTACAATTTTAAACCTAACCAGTGTCCCTTAAGTGACTTGACACAAGTTGTCAGAACATGTTCGTACTAGAGCTGAGTGGTCTAACATTTATTTATTTTTCTTTCTTTATATAGTGCCCGTGGTAGAAGGCTCACAGCCGGGGTAGTGGGTGGTGATGGGATTTATTAGCATACAGCCAGGAAGCTGCTGATGCAGGTGGGAAGAATTGAGGGTGGGGCACCTTATGATAATTCTGAGAGGGACATAAGGGTTGGGGAAGTGAGACAGGAAAGCTAATTTTCTTATCCCTTGATTTAGAATCCTAAAGATGAGTATAGTATGTCTCAGTGCCTAAGGCTTAATTTCTTTTTGAGATTGCCCATTTATTTCATTTGTAACTGAGGTAACTGTGACTTAACCCCACTTACCCATCCAGTTGGCAGACATTTACCTCATTCATTGCTGAGCCAATCTACTTCACCATTCTGCATGGGAAAACTGCTGTCTGAGAGGAGATAGCAAAATATGTTTTTAGCAAGAAGCTAGTTGTTCTTCACTTAGGCATGTCACCCTGTTCCACTACAAAACATAATATAAATATCTGAATAGCCAAGCCCAAACTTTAAAGATATTGTAGATTGTGTTGCAGATATTGTATTTAAAGTTGCAGATATTTACAGCTGATAGAAACCACTGTCCCCGACTCCTTCTCCCTTATATCAGGTGTTCTAAATGGGGAAAATAAACCAGGCCTAGAACTAAAATTCTGTGTGAACTATATGGCAACTATGTCTTATGCCTTAGACACTGCATAATGTAAAGTGTAGGGCAAAATGTGTATACGTTTCTGCAAAAGGGAAATTGTACATAAATGCTCACTTCTGCATTGCACCTGAAAATGCTCACATAAGTGTTCAAATATGGGTTTTCATAGGGCAAAATAGACTTTTTTTCTGGTGCAAAATAGGTGGCCAGTTTTGAAAATCCAGCCCACTGTGTCAAATGTGTTGTCAACTCATTATAATATAGACTCTATGTGATGAAAATGTACTGCATCACACAAACAGTTCTTTATGGCCTCTGATTACACACTGGATCAAATGATGAAACATGTCCGTATGAAAACAATAATGTTATATTGACTGATATTTTAGTTGTATTGTGAAAAAAATCAAAGGAACTAAAAAGCTATATTGTGAAAAGAAATGTTAAGGATTTATTGCACTGTTCATGTACTATGGTCTGCTTTTCAAAAGACCGCTGACCCCCAGGGTTACTTCCAGAAGAACAAAGTTCAACCAAGACTCAAATCAAATAATCTATAATCATGTTTTTAAAATAGTTTCTAGTTGCAGCATATGGTTTAACAGTTGTGCTTTCTTTGCAAGACTGAGTTAACATTGATGAATTAACAAAGATGAATTTGTGACACCAACACTGGCTCAGTGACAAAATCTTTGAAGTTCAACAATTTAAATTATTCAGGATATGCAAGGGAAACAATGGTTATTTTCTTATTTGTTTTCAGAAATACTGAATTAGGCATAAGGGACCATTCACAAAAAGTAGAATATCTTGGGCCTAATCCGATCCCCAGCAGAACTTCACTGATGTCAGTGGAACTGCACCAGGGATGAATTTAGGTCTCATGTCACCATGGTAAGTAAGGTTGTGTGTACTTTTGTACCTTGTTGCTTAGGTACTTTGTACCTAGCAGGTGATGAGTAATCTTTACTTCACTCCCATTGACTTCAGTGGATCAGGCCCAAGCTAAGAAGTTGCATTCTAGCATAGGCCTCTTGAAAACTTGTAATGAGTATTGAACAGATGGACCCATTGCAGGATCAGAACCTTGTACCCTAAAGCAAGTCTAGCAGCCTGTCTTTTTAGTTTGCATTCGCTTTTTTATTCTACATTTATAAAGGCACCAAATCACTATGCTGTCTGTGATGTGACAAATGGCTTGTATGTGGACTAGTGTGGGTAAGTACAAGATCTGTTCAAGTGTTTAGCCAGTCCTTCTGTTGACCAAGCTAGTAGAGATGCTTCTTTGATGCATTGGCGATGTGCTTCTCTTTTTATGAGATGCTCCTGCATGCTGCAGGCTGACAACTATATTACCTAGCTGTCAAATAGTTGTATTCAGGGAGGGCCTTGAAAACAGAACTCAAGGTTTCTGCTGATGGTATCCGTATGCATGCAGCCTTAGGTATCTGGTCTATAACTCCCATGAACATGTGCACAGAAGAGAACAGATCCCCATGAAATAGACAATTTACAAACCATTGAAAGAGAATGTTCAGAGAAATTCTAACTCCTTATTGCCAGTTTTGATGTGCTATAAGTAAAGCATAAAAACTATATTTAATAGAAATTATATACATTTTTGACTGGATATTTTTTCCTGCTAAGTGAGTTTTTTCACAACAGAATTTTTGTTATGGGAAAATATTATTTTTCACATTTTTTCCATAGGAAATGTCAATAAAACTAGATAACTTTTCTTCTATAGCAAATTGAAATTTTCATTTAATTTTGATTTTCAAAATGTATTTTTGTTTTGTTCTAAAAGTTTCCTGTGGGGCAAAAGGAGAAAGTTGGGAGGGGCGGGGAGAAACCACTAGATGTTATTTGTTTTATTGCACTTAACTACACAAAAAAGAAAACAGATTTTTTTTAATGTCAAGTTTTGGGGTTTGCTCCTTTCTCTCTATCTAGCTAAAAAAACAAAATGTTGAATGAAATGTCATGACAACTGCCCCATAATGTTTCTAACAAGGAATCAAAGTAAGTGGACAGAAAACTACCCAGTTTGACATTCAACCAAGCCCTATAGTTCCGAGTGTTGGGGCCATATGTTTCCTAAAGAACTCTCCCCTCCTCTGTGGCACCAAGCAGACAGTTTTTAGTCCTTCCACTGAACACATGTGCCAAAAGATGGGGAATTGAGGTTAATCTCTTGTTAATCAAATATAAATTAGTCTCAGTGCAACTTGAAGTGTTCCTACGTATTATTATAACTTTGTGTCACAAATTCATGACACTTAACAGCATCTCTATGTCCTAACATGTCATAGACAATGGGTTAGATGTAGCTTTAGTGGTGTCCAGTGTACTAGATTCATCCCAATGTTCCACTGTGATCCTAATAGAATGTCAGTACAGTGTAAGGATGCTGCTGCCACATAGTAACTGAACTAGGGATACTAATAGAAAAGCTGTTAAATTTTGTAATCCAGTGTGCACCCATTTCAATGCTAGTTGAAGGCCAAAACAGAACAGCCACTAAATTCCATTAAGATCTTCAGATTATGTAGGTCTATATTTTGAAACTTACATATATTTTGAAACTTGCATCTGACGAAGTGGATATTCACCCACGAAAGCTCATGCTCCAAAACATCGGTTAGTCTATAAAGTGCCACAGGATTCTTTGCTGCTTTTACAGATCCAGACTAACACAGCTACCTCTCTGATACATAGAGAGAATTTTTCAAAATGTATATTATTGACCTGAGACTGCCTCTGAAACCAATCCACTCAGATGTGTCAATATATATGTATTCAACTGTGACCGGATCCCCTGGGGTGCCACCTGGAATTGGGGTACCACTGAGCCCTCTGACCCACCAGCCTGAGCTCCCTCTCACACTGTGTTGCTGTGACAAGCTGCAGACTCGCTCCCTCCAGCATTCACACAGGTAGTGACACACCCAGATGCAGTTACATTCAGACTCTGACCAGCCACTGCATGAACCAACAATAGATAGGCTGCAGCCAAAATAATCACCAGCTTCCCAGCCTAGGACCTCTCCACAACTGGAGTATAAATGTAATGGGACTGTTGCCCCCTTACTAACATTCAGTGGGAGTGTTTGGTTGCTAGCTCCACGCACTAAATAGGGAGAGGTTGATGGGAAATCAGGAGCTTGAGACTGACAGTGGAGAGGCCAATGCTCCAGGTCAGCCTGATTGACAGGGCGGGCAGGCTAATCAAGGAATCAGGAGGCCAGGGGGGTCCCGTCCACCCTGTGAGCTGGAATTGCCTGGGTCAGACAGAGTGGGGCCAAGCTAAGGAGAGAGCAGGGGCCCAAGCTAAGCTGCTGGGAGCAGAGCCGCAGTCCAAAAAGCCAGAGCACAGCCCAGAGAGAGAGACCTGCCCTGGGAGTGGAGCTGCAGCAACCAGAGCCAGAGGGGCCAGACAAGCAGCCCAGGAAGCAGGTGAGAGCTGAGAGAGAGACACAGAAGCAGCCTGCAGAGCAGACCTGCCCTGGAGCAGAGCTGTAGCAACTGGAGCCAGAGAGGCCAAAGAAGCAGCCCAGAGAACTGAAGACAGAGCAGCAGCAGCAGCCCTGCTGAGGCAGTGTGGAGCTGGGGCTGGAGCAGTCCGGAGCTGGGTGCGGTGAGCAGCTGGGGAGAGCGAGGGGGACCCTGGGCAGTGGGCCCAGCACAGGGAGACGCGTCAGTCAAGAGGCTCTGCAGGCCAGACTTGGAGGGGGATTGTAACCCTGACAGAATGGGGGTGACACTGGGGAGAAGGGTCCTGCCACCCAGAGCCTGAGAGAGTGTGGCCACCGCCAGAGCAAGTGTCCAACCCGCAGCGTCCCTGCAGCACAGCCAGGGCCTGAGAAGGAGGCCTGGAACCTACAAGGAACAGACTGTGAAGTGCCCTGATGTCCAGAGACACTGTTTGTGATAGTCCCTGCCACAGAGCAGGGTGATGTGTTTTCCTTTAACCTTTCCCATTTTTCCTTATTCCTTTTTTTAAGATCAATTGTTAATTAAATAACTTGTATTTGCTTTAAGTTGTATGATGTGATCAGTGGGTCATGGAGGTGCGCAGTGCAAAGAGAGTACCCCAGAGTGGGGACACCCTAGCCCCTGTCCTGGGTGACCACAGCAGGGCTGGGGGTTGAGCCCCCCAGGAATCCTGGGCCCAGCCTTGTTGGGGTTACGAGGACACTGCCAGACAGGAGAGTGGAAGAGGAGTCCTCAAGGGCAGGGAGGCCTCTGGGTAAAGGAAGTGGGAGCGAGGACTCAGATCCTTTCACTCGCCCATTTCACTCGGGTAGTGCAGAAGCCAGGAAAGTTCCCCACAATAGCGGGACCATTCCCCCGCTTACATAAACTCTAAATTATACCATCGTCAGTGCACAGGGAACTGTACAGCGTAAGCTCATAGAGTTTGCCCCTCCTTCAGTGTGGAGAGGAAATGCAACAGCCCCCGAGCTAAGATTCCAAGCACTTCACTCCAAATTTACTGGTTTAGATTAAGACATAAAATAAATTTATAAATTACAAAAAGATAGATTAAGTGATTATAAGTGATAGCAAACAGATAAAAGCAGATCACCTCGTACAGCAGTTCTCAAACTTCAGCAACCCAAGGACTCCCTTTTGATTTCAAATTTTTCAGAGACCCCCAAAAACCCCCGCTCAGCCCCAGGCCCTGCCCCCACTCAACCTCTTCCCCCCCCCCCAAGGCCCCATCCCTGCCCCACCTCTTCTTGTCTCCCGCTCACTCCATCCCTCCTCCTTCCCTTGCTCTCCCCACCCTCATCAC
The DNA here is from genome assembly GCF_025201925.1 of Gopherus flavomarginatus. NCBI lineage: Eukaryota > Metazoa > Chordata > Testudines > Testudinidae > Gopherus > Gopherus flavomarginatus. The sequence continues at coordinate 32,316,105 of NC_066620.1, read as the reverse complement.
GTTCACTAGGCTGGGGTAGGGGACTAGGGTGCAGGAGGGGATGCGGGCTCTGGGAGGGGGTTTGGGTGCAGGAGAGGGTGCAGGATGCAGGCTCTGGGAGAGAGTTTGTGTGCGAGGGGGTTTGGGGTGCAGGCTCTGAGAGGGAGTGTGTGTGCGGGGTATGGGCTCTGGGCTGGGGCAGAGGGTTGGGATGCAGGAGGGGGTGAGGGGTGCGGTGCTTACCTCAGGTAGCTCCCAGAAGTGACCAGCACGTCTCTGGCAGTGGCTTCTAGGTGAGGGGGGACCAGGGACAGGGCCAGCTGCAGGCACCAGCGAAGGAAGCAGGTGCCTGGGGCGGCCAATAGAAAGGGGCAGCAGTCCATCCATTGTTCGGGCGGCACGTCCTGGTTGGGGGCAGTGGCACTTCAGCGGCAGTTCAATCGGTCCACTTCAGTTTTCAGCGGCAATTTGGCAGCGGGTCCTTCACTCCCTGTCTTCCTCTTCAGCAGCATTTCAGTGGCAGCTCAGTCGGGTTTCTCTTTTTTTTTTTGCTGCTTGGGGCGGCAAAAAAGCTGGAGCCGGCCCTGACCAGGAGGGTCTCTGCATCCTGCCCCTGCCCCCAAGCGCTGCCCCTGCAGCTTCCATTGGCTGCAGTTCCCCATCTCCACCTATGGGCCAGAGGGATGTGCCACCCATTTCTGGGAGAGGTGCGGAGAAAAGACAGGCAGGGAGCCTGCCTTAGCCCCGCTGCATGTCTGGAGGGGGAAAAGTTGATCAGGGGTCTGCAGATCCCAGTTTGAGAAACACTAACCTAGTAAATAAACAAAAATGCAAACTAAGCCTAAAGTACTAGAAAAATGGGATATGAATTAACACATTCTCACCCTGGCTGATGATTCATGCAAGCTTCGGATTCCTAAGGCACAAGCTACACTCGTTTTGTAGCTTGGAATCTCCAGGTTTTTCACACAGAGGGTAGAAATCCCATTAGCCTGGGTCTAGCACTTCCATCAGTTCAGTCTTTATTCCTCAGGTGTTTTCAGGAGTACTCTTGCATGGGGAGTGAAGAACAACAGATGATGTCACTCCCTGCCTTTTATAGCTTTAGCATATGGCAGGAACCCTTTCTCCCAAACTCAGTTTGTGGAAAAAACACTGATATCCCACGATGGAGTCCAGAGTCATGTGTCCTGGTCACATGCCCTTGCATACCTTGCTGAGTCATAGCAGCCATTACTTACAGGCTGCCTGGAATGTTTACAGGAAGATGAAGTTCTTCCAGGGTCCATTGTCTTTGCTGATGGGCCACCAGAACTGTCTTCTTCTTCATTGTTGTACCAGAAAGGCTAGTTGTGGGTGTTACTCAGAATAAGCACATTTAAAATACAGATACATAGTCAATATTCCTAACTTTAGATACAAAAATTATACATGTATACAAATATTCATATTGAAAAATCATATTCAGCAAATCATAACTTTTCCAGTGCTACTTTACATGACCTGTCTTGCACAAAGTGCATAATAATTATGCCATAATCATATCACTGTGAAGAATATGGAGTGCAGTGTCACATCAATCTTTAAAAATAAAGTTCTATGTTGTTAATTACCCAGTAGATTGAGCAGCTCCTCTGGAACCATTGTGAGCTATAATGTAAATAAGCATGAAAAAAGAATTCAGAACATGCCTTGTTATTTACCCAACAGATTGCACTTGCTATTAGTCAGAACTCTCTGCTACCTTTAGATGTTTTTTTAAAAACATTGTGTGAAATCCTGGGCCCACTAATACCAATGGCAAAACTCCCCTTGACTTAACTGGGCACAGGATTTAATACCTTGTAAAAAAAGCCTTTGTGAAATATGGTAAATGTGAATGAGGCTTGCTTTTCAGCCATTTTATTTTCAAAATCACAAACGTGGGTAAGGCTACTTTTAATGACATCAATTTTCAAAAGGTATTATTTAAAATTATTCTTTATTTTAATGAATAGTTGTTCCCTCCCCCCAGGCAAGAGAACTTTACAAACATAGAGCAAAAGACAGTCCTTGCCCCCAAATAGCTTGTAATCTTATTAGATAAGACAGTCAGAGGATTAGGGCAAGGGATATGACGTACTACAATAGAAAGTAATTCAATAATTTGACTGCACCATGATTTTTTTTTTTTGAGGGGGAAGGAATAAATGCCTTGAACTGGTTGAGTGATACTATTTTCCTCTACTGTACTTAAAAATGAATGGACTGATGATTTTAAATATATGCAGGAAAATGCTCATCTTTTGGCATCAGCTTTCGGCTCAGAGCCTTTTTCACGGTTTAGAAATAAACCGCCTAAAACAGGAAGTTATAATGTAAATGCTGATGCAACATCAGCAATAACAGCAGTAGCAGGTGACATTCTAATAATCAGCAAAGCCTATTTCGTGAGGGATCTTTCAAACACTTTAAATGGCTTAAATCTGTTTATAGCAGTGTTTTTTAGTTCCAAAATTCTATAATGGGAAGCTTGCAAAGAGTTGCCTTGTTAGTTTGATCATAATCTAGCAGAATGCAGACACCAAGATCAATGTCTTAAATTATTTATTTAAAGGCAGGAGCTTGGAGGCTTCCCCCCCATTTTGATACAGATGATAAAAGCCATATAGGCAAGCTAAAGAGTGAGTGTTTAGAACTCATTTCCTAATCCTTGTGTAGGAAAAAAGTGCATCTGTGTATATGGGTGACCAAAATCAGTGCTAGCATTAGCAAGTGTACCCACATCAGATCTACATTTAGCCCTATTCAGACAACACCGTATACATTCTGGAGTGTTCTGCGTGTTCTAGTTGAGCTGTTATGCATAGATTTGTCTTTAGGTAGGTTTTCCCTAGTCATGCTTCTGCCCAATATTCCCTCAATATCTCTGTCTAAATATGGGCTTTTTTGTTAAAACATAAAGGGCCAAATTTATGGCTGGAAGCCAATGAATTATATTTGGAGTGATTTTGATTAAACTACCAAGTAGAAGTGCAACCCCATGTAAAAAGCTTGAGGGGAACCAGCAGTGAGAATGCAGGAGTCCTGCCTCTGCCCAGATGTGGGTATCGACAGTATAATAAAATGCCAGAGAGGTTAAATTATCTCCTCCTCTCCATTGTAGTTGTGCCTATGCAGCCAGGTGCTGTGCTTTGGGCAGACTTGCTACTGACATCTCTTTATTCAATACAAACATAATACAAGCTTTCCTGGGGAGAAAGACTTGGTTTAGGTCAGAAATAAATAATGCTCAACTGTAACAGCAGAGTCGAAGCTGTGGGTATGATTCTGCATGCTTTATGCAAGCTAGGTTCTTATTTAACCTCAGTGGAAGCTTTGCCTGAATAAAGACTGCAGGATTGTTCCCAGTATCTCCAGCATCAGTCTGAGAAGGAGGAAATACAAAGTGGCCAATACTACAGATCATAACATGCCAATCTATGGGGAAGTTGGAACCAATTCCAAATCCTGGCCCATGCTGAACAATACAGGTTTGATCCTGTAAGGTGCTGACCTTCAATGGGAGATGAGGGTAGTCAAGTGTCTCTTAAGAGACACTCAACACCTCTTAATATAGGATCCCATATTTGTCTCCATATCTCATTTCTTATCCATGATTGCTATAATTGCAACTTACATATTGCCCAAAACCATTGTACCTACATACACTGCAACTAGGGTGAGCAGAAGTCCTGATGTTTGGGTTTTTCTCTTATATAAGTGCCTATTACCCCCGACCTCCATCCCGATTTTTCACATTTGCTTTCTGATCACCCTAACTGCAACAATATGTTTGGTAACATTTAATTAATATAGAATTAGATGATACATGCTGTACCTCTCAATCATGTAGTGTACTTTGGCTACAATGAAGGCTCTAATAAATTAACTTGAAGTTTTCTCCTTAGCGAACTCACAACCATCCATAGTGATTTAAAAAAAAAATTTTCTTGTAAAGTTTTTAACCTTTCTAAGCTTTTAAAAATGCTGTACTTCAGATTTAATGTTGAGTAAACTTTTTCTGGCCTTTGGTTAAACTCTTTAATATAAGCTCTGTTTACAGTGTACACATGTTTAATATAGACAGAAGAATCAAATATAAAATGCATGTGAATTAATGCTAATATAGGAGATAAAATATTGAGAAATTATACATAAGTACTGTGGAGAGATTAGTAGGTTCAGCATATCATGCTGTGACAAAGTTCCTCCTCTACCTTGGTGGGTCCTGCGCTTATTGGCAGATTTGTTCACCTCAGAGATCTTCCCTTCTGGTGGAATCCGCAGTCTGGGTCAACTCCTCCTGTGTTGGATCAGGGGTTGGAGGTTTGGGGGGAACCCAGGCCCACCCTCTACTCCAGGTTTCAGCCCAGGGCCCTGTGGATTGCAGCTATCTATAGTGCCTCCTGTGACAGCTACAACTCCCTGGGCTACTTTCCCATGGCCTCCTTCAAACACCTTCTCTATCCTCACCGCAGGACCTTCCTCCTGGTGTCTGATAACACTTGTACTCCTCAGTCCTCCAGCAACACAGACACACCACAAACTGCAGTGAGCTCCTTTTTAAACCCAGGTGCCCTGATTAGTCTGCCTGTGTTCTAATCAGCCTGTCTGCCTTAATTGGTTTAGCAGGTTCCTGATTACTCTAGTGCAGCCCCTGCTCTGGTCACTCAGGGGACAGAAAACTACTCATCCAGTGACCAGTATATTTGCCCTCTACCAGTCTCCTGTACCCCACTGGTCTGGGTCTATCACAATGCTAAATTATTCATATCTTTTCAGTAGTTACTTTATTATGATGAATTGGAATTCCATTTTTTTATTATTCTTAGCAATCTCCTTCCTTTCCTCTTCCATTTTTTGCAATGCCCCTCATGTCTTTCAAAGTCATGGTACTGCTAGAAGGCTAAGTTGTCTTTGACCATATAACAATACAAATATCTGTATGTCCACTAGAGCTTTTTCTTTCTTCTTCTTTTTTTCTTTGAAAGAAAGAATGATCATGGTGAAAAGGGAAAAAGTCCAGAAAAGATCATTTTTAAAAGTAATGTTGCAAGCTTTTTTTAAAATCCAAAATAAACTTTATGCAGTGAAAATAACAGGACGATTGCATCAGTTGTGACAATGTGAACAATTCTAAAACTGTAGTAGCTGCCGCATTTTGAAAAATACATGTTAAGTGCCTGACCTTATAAAGGCTTTTTCCGGTTGCAAATAATATTCATGAGTAGTTCTATTAACTCCATTAGGAGTTCTTATGTGAGTAGCATTACTCAAGTGCATCTATCTTCACAAGATTTGGTCCTAACATAGCTGGAAGTAAATATTCTGAAACTCATATTCTTTTGAAAGAGAAAAATCTATGAAGACTTAAGGTTGAAGATTAATACAGGGTGATAGCAGATAACAAATCAACATCATTTGCAATGATATATATCAGCAAGTCTGGGGTGCATAGATAGAGATGGTGTGTTGCAGAATGGGGAATTAATGTAAATTAGCAGGGAGATTCTAGTGTTACCATGCTTAGATTTTACTATGCTCTGTTCACTTGTAGATGCCTATGTAGCCAGGTGCTATGCTTTGGGCAGACTGAAAATTATACACAAATTTGGAATAAATTCAGAAAGTAGTAATCCCAGGGCCTAGAGGCAAGATTAAAAGAGCTAAATATGTATAGTTTGGCTAATGGGAGACATATGAGTCTACAAATATTTGAAGATTATAAATATCAACTCAGAAAAAGAAATACTTAGAGTGGTCCAATGGCTTATATAGCAATAATGGGTTGAAATTAAGATAGGGAAAATGTAGAGCTGAGTAGCTGGAAAAACACATAGGCAGTGAGTTCTCTTAGTATGTGGAACTGTCTTCCAAGGGAAATGGTGAGAAACTCATCATTCAGAATAATGTGACTGGCAAATGCACTTGTTACGGTAATGTGGAGTGCCATCCTGTATGTGATAGAAGTGGTCCAGGTCGTAATAGGTCTTTTTCCAAATCTAATTTCTATTATTCGATTGTACTAGAGTCAAGCTTTATAAACGCCAAGCCAGCTCTCTCGTTTTCTTGTTTGTTTGTTTTTTAGGGTTTTTTTTTTCTTGATTGCATTTTTCTTTTTAACCATGTGGGGAAAGAGGGAAAAACAAATCCCACAACCTCCTCATTAAGGAATAGAAACTGTCAATAACTCATTTCCCTGGATCTTTGGGCACCTTGAACACTGGTGCACATTGGTCCCTCCTATTCTGTGCCTGTGGCACATTATAGTCTAATCTCCTGTTGATTGTAGTATTTTGGTCTCATTTCAGTTGCTGAGTTTAGTGTGTGGATAGTGTTGGTGAATTGTGATATATGGAATTAGAATAGATAATCTAGTGGTTCGTTATGGCCTTAAACTCTGTGATTCTATGACAGTTAGAGTTCAGGGGTCTGGGGCTTTGTGTCACAGCAACTTTGTCACTGAACTGTTCTCCATTAGCCTCCCATTCAGTCTAGTATTAAGCTTTGCAGCTGTCGTTTGATTGATTGATTGACTGTTCACCATCATGTTTGGCCACTTTCATGCAAAAATCCCCAGACATCCAGAATGCTGAAAACTGGGGTGGGGAAATCCCAGGGAAACAGGAAAATCATGAAATCCATGGTAGCCCTAGCAACATTAGCTTTAGGGCTCAATTCTGCAAATACTTGTGCATATGAGTAACTATGTATGTAAGCAGGGAACTCATATTAGTAAAGGATACACTATTTAATGTGGTTTTAAATATTATTTTTAATAATGACATAACTAAACATCCTAAAAAAATAGGCATTTTATCCTGTGAAAAAAGGTTTAACGTTTGAGAATTTGGAAAAACAAATTAAAAATGATGGATTGTAGCCCTTGACAGTCATGCCCTAGCTTCTTCCTGGGACAACTTCACTTACCTGTTCTATTGCTATTCCATTTATACGATTGTCAAGAAAGAGAACAGATAAAAGAATTTAAAGAAATCACTAAGACCAGCATAATTTATTAATTTTCCAAAGCAGATCAAAATAGAAAGGTATTGTTCTAGGCTTGCCGATATAGATCGTGAGAAGAACTGAGGCCCTGATTCTGCAAAGGCACTGTTAGCCAGTGGTGTGAGCAAAGATAAACGTGGGTAAACAGAGTTCACCCACTTCTCATTTGGAGAATATGGAGTTCACTTTAGATGTTTACTTACTTTTTTTTTTTTTTACTACTACATCACTGTCAGCACAACCCTGGATTTGACTTCATTTGGACTCCACACAGAGTGGATCCTTTTGTAGGATTGGAGCCTTACAGAGTTGGACTAGATGACCTCTTGAGGTCCCTTCCAACCCTGGTATCCTATGATCCTATGTAGGGCCCTTCTAATTCCAGTGTTGTATGTCTTCAATATATGCTCGTTGATTCCCTTGCACAATTAGACAATGGGATGGCTGCTTGCTTCTTGCAGTTTGTCACTCTCTTAGTAGCATATTCAGATACCCTTTGCTCATCCACGCACTGCTTATCCCAGCCATCTGTCTAAGCTATCTACTACTCTAGGCAGAGAGCTTTCATTAGTTGAAAGGAGTGATAGCTGGGTAGCTTGCTCCTTCATTGAAGTTGTTATTTTATTTATTTTAAAATATCATTATATGGATTGCAATAATACATAGACTTAGATGGAGTTTACCACCTGCTTTGGGCTGCATTCCCAAGCAACTCGACTCCAAGAAGACCCACACCATCCAAGGGTACCTCTTAACAGTTTCACGCCCTCCTGAACTCATGCCGGGACTGGGTCTTCTTGGAGTCGGGTTGCTTGGGAATGCAGCCCAAAGCAGTGGTAAACTCCATCTAAGGCTAAATACTGGCACAAAACCGATAGTCAACAATAATACATAGGTTCCCGATCCATGAACCAGGAGCCCTTTGTGCTAGGTGCTGTGTACAAACACAGAACACAAAAGACAGTCTCTGCCCTCACAGAGCTTCTAATCAAAGTCACCATATGCATTGGAACAGTGAGAAATATCAGGAGAAGAAAAAAATATATTACCAACCTGCTAAACTAACATCATAAACTCTATTTTGAACAGTTTCAGTAATAGATAAAGCAATGATAAACTTTCATTTAAATATGATTGTAGATTGGGTTAAAATGTGACTTCATTACTATATCTGTGTAAGATTCAATTTTATTAAATCACATATAACATGTTTTTTGTGAATACAAAAAGAGAAAAATACACAATCGAAAACAACAGCAGCATCCATATAATACATATAATACATTAAATTGTCAGTTAGAACCTAATAAAAATTATCTTTGGCACAATGCTAAAAGGGCAAAAATTGCCACCAATTTGATTACTACCAGGGATTGAGAAATAACTAAAATCATTATTTTTGAGATGGTGATAAAAATTCTTTTTGTATATACAAAAGAGATAAAATCCAGCATGCTCTCAGAAGCTGGAAAATTCTGTAGTCTAATAGATAATGACAGCTCTTAAAACGCTCCATATTTATGGGCAAAAATGAAGATGTGAAGAAACTTTTGCATATCTACTATGAAGGACAGCAGTTTCCAAGCTTTGGAATCTTAACTGATTTTATGTATCTTAATGCCTTATGTAAATGAGAATTTGATAATTCATTCAAATACTGTTCAAAAACATGAGCCATCCTCAAAGTAGAAAACCAAAAGGCAAATTTAGATTTGGGAATCATAGCCACATCCTCTTGTTGAGTAATATTTGTCGCTCTCTATTTAAATAGTTGATTAAATTCATTCAAATATGTTGTCAATATGTGACTAATAGAAAACCCAGCCTGGCTGCAAAAAGTTGGAGGTCTTATACACTGGAAATAAGGAGTACATAGGTTGTTCATGAAGGCAAAGACAGGGCAATCTATAATCTGGAAGAGTACAGCTCTTAGACCAAAATTTAAGAAAAGCAATACAAGCGCTACTACTTACAGAAAAAAAACATCGTCTCGACATGTAAAAATGAGGTAGGGGAAGAATTTGAGACAATTCAAAGTCTCCTCAAAAATTATTCTAAGGCTGAAATTTGACTCATAAACCAAACTTCAGATGCATAGACATCTGTAATATTTTTCCATTAAAAACTCTTAGTGCTTGGGCAATTTTGTTCCCACCATATGAGAAGTAATTGCGCACCCCTTGAGCAGAACTAAGAGCATTTTGTTTCAAGTTGTTATGACCGGGATCAACGGACAGAATGATGAAACTGTATCCCTAAATAAATAAAAGCAGAGACTTATTCTACAGGGTGGCCTTCTACCACACAATTTGAAGTGGGTTCTTCCGAAAAAACATAAACTTGATCATCTTACAATTGAGAATCAGGTCTTCAGAGTTTACAGTCAGAGGAAAAATGAGATAACAAGGAGATGGCTCTTGGAATTTGTGATAAAACAACCATGTCATTGGCATATAACAACACCAGGATAGATCTACCCTTAATTTACAGTGGAGAAAAATTATATTCCTTTAAAATATCCACCACATCATTAATATATAAATTAAAAAGAACAGGTGCTAGAAGGTATCCCTGCCATACTCCATTAGAAATATTAGGTTATGACTGACATTTTAAAGAATTATATGTATTATATGGATGTTAGTGTTATTTTAGATTGCATATGTTTTTTCTTTTTGTATTCGCAAAACACATATGTTCATTCTCCATTAACTGATTTCTTACCCTAGCCACATTAGCATGGTATAGCTCCTCCAAAATATGCAAAAGCCTTAGATCAATACCCATCCTTAATTTCACTCAAAGTTTATCTCAATAGCATCAAAAGCCATCTTTAGATCTATAAAAGCAGCATATACTCTGGCACCCTTGACCACAGTATATTTATAAATAATTTAAGATAAAATAAAACAATTATCAGTTATGGCTTCACTAACCCTAGAGCTGGACTGCTCTTTATGTAATAAATTATCCTCTGAAGCCCATCTTTTAAGTTTAGAAATTAAAAATCTGAAGTAAATTTTCCCTACGACATCCATCAGACTAATAGATCTTTATGAAGCAGGGGTTCTTTCATTCCTTTCTTTAAAACATAGGAACTATACTACTGAACTTTCAGCCAGATGGAATCCATCCAGTATGATTAATAACAGTAAATAATGAAGCCAAGATTGGGTACCACTAATTAACATTTTACTGAAAAATTTCAATGGGAAGAAAATCTTCCCCTGGATCTTTTTTCTATTGTTGGTCTACAGTAAATGACTGTACTTCACTGTCCATTACTGAAGGCCAGAGTGGCAAACAGAAGAGAGGATTCCTCATTGCATCAAATATGTCAGAATTAGATTTAAAAAACTGTCGAAGGGGGGGTAGGGTAATCATTAAGGACCTGACAAAAGTGTACTATTCAGGCTTTATCATTACTATGGGGTTCTTCAGTTGGTGTATATCTACCAGAGCCCAAGCCCACCAACTTTTAAGTTACCTACTGCTCTTATGGGAGAGATTTTTATTAGTTGAAGGCTTTGATGGCTGGGTAGCTTGCACCTTCATTAGTTATGATTTATGATTTATTATTATTTATTACTATTGTTGTATCCTTGAGGGCAGCAGTTTTAGGAAGAAATCACTTGAAACTCAGAGAGCTGTAGACCTTGAAAAGCAGACATTTATTGCCACACACTGAACTAACCAACAACCAGTCAAAACCAGCTGGGCTATCCCCATATAAACTGACTCAGTTGCCATAGCAACAACAAGATTCTATTACTATGACAACCAAATACACGACATATTCCTCCCCCCTTAATGAGAACATCCCCTAAATAAAACAAACACCAGAGAAGGAGGGTAGACTGCCTCCGTTCCCAGCTAAACTCTGGGGATTATTTTGCCCTATAACCGTGGGGTCACCCAAGCTAAAGATCCAGCCATTGGGGAGGTCTTCTGTCTGAGGCAGACTTCTGGTGTTGGTGCACCCTAAAGTATCTTGGGTGCATGCCTGACAATGGGCTCAGGGTTCACAGTGCGAACGGGTGAGGATGTAGTATCAGCTCATTCAGAGAAGGGGTGTATCTCTGCCGCAGGCAGTAATGGATGGGGAAAGTCAGGAACAGGTGACTCTTGATTCGGTGTCTCGCCGGAAGTGGTGAAGTCAGGCAACTCAACTGAAGATGTGTCCTGGGGACTAGTATGACCTGGCAACAGCTGATCTACATGTCGCCGCCAGGTGAGATCCTCGGCAGTCTGGAAAATGTAGGAAACAGGTCCTGTTTGAGTGATGCCAGAAGCATAATTCTGAGCCAAAACCAGCTGTCCCGGGCTAAAGGTTTGGTCTTTTGCTCTGGGTCTACAACTGAAGACTTGATCTTGCTGCTGATCTTGCACAATTTGTCATGGTTTAGAAGGTTTCAGCAGATCAAAGCAAGTGTGCAACTGTCATCCCATCATTAGAAAGGCTGGGGATGCCTTGGTCATAGCATGAGATGTGTTTCTGTGGTATAGTTAGATGGTGTCCAGATGCTTTTGAATGGATAATTGTCCCCTCTCCAATTTCAAAGCTTGTTCCATTGTGTGCACAAATCTTTCAGCCAATCCATTGGTGGATGGATGATATGGTGCTGAAGTGCTGTGGTGTATCCCATTTTCCTTCATAAAATTTCCAAACTCCTGAGAGACAAACTGCAGTCCGTTGTTTCTCACAAGTTGTTCTGGCAGACCAAAACAACTGAAGAGTCCCCATAGTTTTGTATAGTACTCTCTGAAGTAGTGGACTGCATTATAGTGACCTCTCTCCATTTAGAATGGGCATCTACCACCAACAAAAACATGCTTCCTTCTAGTGGACCAGCGACATCAACGTGAATATGCTGCCACAGGTTTTCAGGCCAGTCCCATGGGTGTAGGAGTGCCCACTGGGGTGCATTCCTCACACCCTGACATGACATACAAGCTCTTGCCTTCTCTTCAATAGCACTGTCCAATCCCAGCCACCAAAAATAGCTTCATGCAATTTCCTTCATGTGCACTATTCCGCAATGACCAGAATGTAGCTGTTCTAACATCTGTGATTTCACTGGTGGTGGGATCATGGCACGTCTTCCCCACAACAGCCAGCCAGAATCAACCGATAACTCCATTCTCCTGGACTTGTAGGTAACAAGGTCAGGTGAGACCGGAGAGGTTCATCAAGATGTTCCATGCATCACCAGGTCCATAACTTGGGACAATACTGGGTCAATGCGAGTTGCTTTCTTTACCTGAGTAGCAGTGATGGGTGTATTCTTTACCTGTTCAAAGTAATATTCTGGGCAATATCTCAACGTTTGACTGGGAAAGGCAGCCTTGAGAGACCATCTGCATTGCCATACAGAGTGGATTTCCGATACTGGATTTCATGTATGTGTGTGGAAAGCAACAATGCCCATCATTGCATACAACTAGCAGCTAATGGGGGAATGCCTGTATGTGGTCCAAAAATTAAAGTCAGAGGTCAATGGTCTGTGAGAAGTGTAAACTTCCATCCGAACAGGTACTCATGAAACTTCTCAAGTCTGAAAACAATTTCCAATGCCTCACGTTTGATTTGGGCATAGTTAGTTTCTGCTTTGCTTAGGGTGCATGAAGCAAAAACAATAGGACTCTCTTCTCCCAAAGGCATAATGTGTGACACGACAGCTCCCACTCCATAAGGGGAGGCACCGCTGGCTAACTAGAGGTAAGGATGGATCAAAATTTGTCAGATCTCCTGAATTTAGAAATGCACCCTCAGCTTTGTTAAATGCAATATCATAGGCTTCAGTCGACTTCCAGGCCTTGTTCTTCCCCAGGAGTTTGTGAAGTGGTTTTAACAGTGTGGCTAATTGTGAGATGAACTTTCCATAATAGTTCAATAGTCCTAGAAATGAGCGAAGGTGGAGCCTCCACAATAGCCTTAACTTTTGCAGGGGCCTTACGAAGACCCGTCGCATCAATGATGTGTCCCAAATATTCAACAGAGGGCTGGAAGAATTCACACGTGTCTTTGCGAACTCGTAGGCCATACTCTTCCAGTCTTTGTAGGGTAGCCTCTAAATTCTTTAGTGATCCTCCTCATTCCTTCCAGTGACCAGGATTTCAACCAGATAGCACTGGACTCCTGGCAAGCCACACAGGATCTGGTCCATAGCCCTCTGGAACAAGGCAGGAGCAGACGTTATTCCGAAGGGTAGGCGACAGTATCAATAAAGCCCTTTATGCGTCACAATAGTCTGCATCCCCCACACACACCTGGAGCTATAGTCCTGCTCCTGGCCCTGACTCTGGGCGGTTGAGGGGGGCAGACAGGGGCAAGGGGGGAGCACAACCCTAAAAAGTTTGGGGACTGCTGGTTTAGACCTTGCTGGTGTACTCTAGAAGTTACCAATACGCTCAAACATATTACTATTTCAAACAGCACCAGCAAGGTCTACATCAGGGGTTCTCAAACTAGGGATTGTGATGTCTCAGGGGGTTCCAACGTGGTTACATGAAAGTCGTGAGCTATCAGCTCTGTGAGGCTAAGAGCTCTGATCCCTCATTAAATTAAATTATCCCCTCCTTTTTTTTTAATATATAAGAGGAACATACTCAGGCTTGCTGTGTGAAAGGGATCACCAATACAAATTTTTTTTAAACCATTGTTCTACATGGACCAATTAATTTGCGGCATATTAGTGAGCTTTAGAAATCATACTACCCTAATGTGCATTACCTCACCATGTAGACAAGCCCTGAATCTCATTTTCAAAAAGGATTTAGCTACTTAGAAGCCAAAATTCCATGGACAGTCAGTAGTATTTAGACTCCTAAGTACCTAATGCCTTTGAAAATGACTTGGGCTCCTAAATCAGTTAGATGTTGTAACACTGAGTGCAGAAACGCTTAAATATCATTGGCTAAGTTACTTGACCTACATCACATAGTAAGTCACTAGTAATGCAGAGGATCAAACATAAGTCTCCCAAGTTCAAAGCTAGGGCCCAAAGCACTCACCCATCCTTCTTCTCTCATTAATTGAGCCTTCCTCTAAATGGTTTTGTGGGGGCAAGGGAGATTAAGGAAGGGGTTAAAATACTCTTTCTATTCTTTCTTTTTATGAGAGCAGAATGCTTGAATAATGTGGTGTTAAAGCCTACACACACTCTTTAGTTACTTGTCATTACCAGATATGCATTTGCAGTAGAAAACAATCAGAATGTCATGCTTGCTGAATGCTGAGATAATAATATCCCAGGCACAATGGCCATGCACTATAGAGTAGGGAGGAATTAAAATATCTCATGCTGTCTAAATCAATGATAAAGGGTGTGCTTAAATGGAGACTCCAAATAATGTAGGATTAGTAAACAGTTTTATGTCAACTGGAAGTAATGAGGTAACCTTAGCCAATGCAAAAGTTCCATTTAGGTGCAAAACAGCAGACAAATCTGTTGAGTCTGAAGAATATTAGATCTCTGTGTGTACAGTAACTAATGGTTGACTGGACGTTAACGGCAACTATGCCTAGAGAAATATGAACTGCTCATTGGAGTGCTTTATTATATATTCCCCTGCATGTATTAGCCCAGGTGGAATGTTACCAATTATTATCACAGTTAAATTAAGTAGTTTATTTTCCTTCCTCGACCACATGCATAGAAGTGTGTTGTATACAAAACAACACTTAATCCACAACGCAAATAATTCGATACTCATACTTCTGATGTTAGATTGTATTCTATGGTTTTTCATCCTGGAAGCAGCTCAAACTTTTGCGACTACTTTTCAAGGGAGATCAAGTGAACAGACCCACTACTTACATCTATAGTATCTTGGATTTGTACAGAAAATGCTGCTAAAGATGAATTAGGGGAATAATAGATTTTACTACCTCTGCTTTTGGTGTGGATAGAAGAAATGGGGCATATTTCACCCTTTTCTTCTCGCACTCTTAAAATAAAACTTGCTTACTAAAGAAAACTTGAAATATACAGTACTGAAAATGAATGTCTCTCTTGGTTTTCACAATTGTTCTTGCCTTTTAAAATAAGTTTAAAAGATATTTGTAGCCAAATTACTGTCTCAGTTACCCCCAGGTAACCCCATTGAGTTCGTTGGAGTTGCATAGACATGAATGAAGGCAAGATTTACTGCTTCATATTTAAACAATTTTTGTCTCCTTCCTCCCCTCTTCCCATTTGTTCTGCATATCAGATCCTGCTGTGAAGCCCTTGGATATTATCACATAATTCCCTTTCATTTGAATGTGTGTATTAGAGGACAGAATTTGGTTGTAATTCTTAGCTTATATTCTTTCCAGTGCAACAGACTTTGATATTATAAATAGAGGATTGTGGTAACAATGCAGGCTATTGGGGGAAGAAGGTTTTATTAGAGAACACACGTGCATGCACAAAGGTAAAGGGAAAGGGAGGTAAAAGTTTACCTCAACATTCTAATATGTGTGTAAACAACTGCCTTGTCCACACCAGTCTTTTACCATGTGTTATGACATCTTAGGTAACATGTCGTTTTAAAAAAATCCCATGTTTTCCTGTTTGGATTCACAGCATACACACAGAGAAATGTGATAAAAAATATGAAATCTTCTTGCTCAAAGGTTGACTGTAACATTACTTCATTTCTTAAAATTGAGAATTCTAACATGCCAGAACCCTAAAACAAAGAGGCACAATTTACACTAGGCTGGCTCTCTGCAGACTGAGTCTGCATGACCCAGATTGCACACTCCCCTACAGAATTCTCTAGTCTGTGTTCAAGACCCAGGAAAAAGCCCTGAACATTTAAAGTGATAGCTTACAATTGTAATAGCATTTTCAATACATCACATTAATGCAAATGCAGCTATAAATTGTGTTTTCAGTGATAAAAAAGATGAGTCTTTTATAAGGAAACAGCTAACATAAGATAGTTATCATTATGTAACCCAAGTGAAGACAAGGTAAAATGATCACTTGTCTAGTCTTCACTAGGATTTCACAATTAGATAGTTGTCTTCTTGTAAATGACAATTTTTTCATATTAGTAAAGACATTTTCCTAGTGTAGACACTTTTACCATTGTGTTAAATGGTCATGTTAGAGCCTTGGCTCCAACTTAGGTTACAATATGGTCAGGTCATACAATTGTCAAGGTGCTAAAGCGTGTCAACATTAGATGTCAAGGCAGGGTTTCAGTCATGTTAACTAAATTGAGTTAGCAAACTCAATTTTTAAAAGCACCTTTTTTCATGGTGTAGACGAAGGGTTGGCAACCTATGGTACGCATGCCAAAGGTGGCATGCGAGCCGATTTTTGATGGCATGCGGGGCGGGCTGAGTTGCTCAGCCTGCCGCTGCTCTGGGGTTCCCGCTGCTGGCCCCTTACCAGCCGGGGTCCTGCTGCCGGTCCCACTCAGCGCCCGCTGCTGGCCTGGGGGAAGGAACCTCAGGCTGGCAGCGGACTGAGAACCCAGCTGGCAGGAACTTGTGGTGGAAACCCCAGAGCTCAGCCCGCCACAGCTCTGGGGTTCCCGCCGCTGGCCCCTTGCCAGATGGGGTCCCCCCCACTGCAGCCCCACTCAGCGCCCGCTGCTGGCCTGGGGGAAGGAACCCCAGGCTGGCAGTGGGCTGAGACCCCAGCTGGCAGGAGCCAGTGGTGGAAACCCCAGAGTGGCGGTGGTGGAAACCCCAGAGCTCAGCCCGCCACAGCTCTGGGGTTCCCGCCGCTGGCCCCTTGCCAGATGGGGTCCCCCCCACTGCAGCCCCACTCAGCACCTGCTGCTGGCCTGGGGGAAGGAACCCCAGGCTGGCAGTGGGCTGAGACCCCAGCTGGCAGGAGCCAGTGGTGGAAACCCCAGAGCGGCGGACCCTTGCCAGCCAGAGTCCCACTCAGCACCCGCTGCTAGCCAGGGTGAAGGAATCCCATGCTGGCAGCGGGCTGAAATTCCAGCTGGCAGGAGCCAGCAGCTGAAACCCCAGAGTGGTGGCGAGCTGAGCTGCTCAGCCTGCTGCCACTCTTGGGTTCCCACTGCTGGCTCTTTCCCTGCTGTGGTCCCACTCAGCACCCACTGCTGGCCTGGGGGAAGGAACCCAAGGCTGGCAGCGAGCTGAGACCCCAGCTGGCAGGAGCCGGTGGTGGAAACCCCAGAGCGGTGGCAGGCTGAGCCACTCAGCTCCGCCACTGCTCTGGGGTTTCGGCTGCTGGCTCCTTGCCATCTGGGGTCTCAGCCTGCCGCCAGCCTGGGGTTCCTTCCCCCAGGCCAACAGCGAGTGCTGAGTGGGACCAGTGGTGGGACCCCGACTGGTAAGGGGCCAGCAGCGGGAACCCCAAAGCGGCAGTGGGCTGAGCGGCTCAGCCCGCCCCGCGTGCTATCAAAAATTGGCTCACGTGCCACCTTTGGCACGCATGCCGTAGGTTGCTGACCCCTGCTTTAGAGCCATTCTCTACCTAGATGTCACTGTTATAGAAGTAGGCCTACTGTAGGAAAATACTACTTGGGCTGACAATTTCAGCTTTCTGTAGAACTCGGCCTCCCAAAATACTTGTCAGACAGAATAGTTTTTCTAGAAACCAACATCCATCACTTTGTTATCATAGGTAAATAAGCAATAATAATACTTTATGTGAAAGTTTACAGCTTTAGGTTACAAGCATGGTTTACAACATTATTTTACATTGTGTACAGATTTGTCCTTACCCTCTATAAAGTGCTATAAAAATGTCTGTTTTTATAAAATATTACCAGTCATTACATACATTTTATGATCAATTAACTACTGAAATCTGTAATTGATCTGTCAGTGATGTACAGATAATAAATCAAAACAGAAACACCTCTAAGATTACTGGAGATGGCAACTTTGTTTGATAAATTGATAAGCAAGTTTAATAACCTGCCTCATTAAATAGAAGCAAAAATTAATCTGCAGAGACATTTACATGTAAAAAGAGGAGTTCAATTGCATTGTGGATTTTTTTAAAATTATCATCGCAACTATATTATCAAATGAGGCAGTTCTTTTGGCTATCCATCTCTCAATTGCACAGAAGCATCCTGTTTAGTACAATGAGGTTGTTTTAACAGAGCAGAGAAAATGTGCAATTTAAAAAAAAATTATAATCAATTGTTCCTATTTCCTTCTGAGCCATTTGGCTCTGCCAGCTTCCTATGACTCTTACTTGTCTCAGTAAACCTGGAAATTTCATAGCCAACAACAAAAGCAGGTTTGGATGTGATTTAGAATTCAGTTAACCAAGCATTCCCCAATGCTGATGCAAACTAGCAAACCCTAAAGGGAAATACTAGCTTTCTGTTGCTTCTCTGCTTTTTTCTGGTGCCCCCTGCCTTTTTTTTCAAAGAGATGGGAACATATGAGATCATAATAGAGAGAATGTTGAGAGAAGTTATTTCATTACTCATGTTCATCAACTGACTATTTCAACTTTGTAAATTGGTGCTAAAATAATCAGAAAAATGGGATTTCAGGGTGTATTTTTTGTTCCCCTTTTGGAGTGAATACATATACATGTGTGTGTGATCATAACAGATACACATAGGCTAAAACAACTCATGGAGGCACACAAATATAATATATGCTCTGAATTTGTTCTAGAGTTAAGAAATAATAATTGTCCTTTGTCCTGTATAAAAGCAAAAGAAATTTGAGAAAATGTAATTACTGCAAAATAATCACACAGCTGAGGATAAAGGTACTCACTGTGACTTCTAACACACTTAACACTCTACAGGTGTGATTGTCTCTTGATAGCCACACCGCCTGTTGTGACTTAATGCTTAATTAAAGAATGATGTATCCAATATATGTGTAGACTAATACTTGTTAAGGTTGAACATCAGAATGCTCAGCATAATCTGGCCTTTTTTCAGATCTGCAGTTTTTAAAGAGACCAGAGGCAAGAATTTGACTTACTTTACTTCTTAGTTGTATAACTAGCCTAGTTATTCATACTGAGCTAGTCACCATAGTCTCTAGCCTATAATATTACAAGCAAGATATATTAAACAAAGGAAAGTTAAGAAAATTGTAGGTTAATGTCTCCACTTTTCAAAGGCAGATATATACATAAAAGAGACTGTTTTGGATTAATAGTGTTTTGTATAGACTGTACTGTGCACACAAAATGCATAGTGTATGCAGCCCTGTTTGCAATCAATGGGGATACTTGTGTGATTATGGTGAGCAGGCACTGACCCATAAAAATTCCTTTAGGAAACATGTTCTTTATTTTTTACCTTTATTTATTGGAATTGCAACATATTATACAAGAACAAATCTTTTTATGGACGCTGTAACAGGTGGACAAACACCATGCTAACTGACAATTACATCCTAAATCTGTGTTCATGGTTACATCATCAAAAGCAATATTGAAACAAATGTTCCCAAGCAAATCTGAACTATTAAAAGCCTCATCCACACTGCAAAAATCTACTAGGCCAGTTGAAGCCCAGACTGTACACCTGGGACATCCCAGCAGTGGGAAAAGTTACAGCAGCAGAAAACGTACCAAATCTCCATACAGCTGTGGGAGCCAGCACAGCCAGAAAGGCTGTGGTTCAGGCCAGAAATGTAGCATGGCCAGGTTTCCCAGAAGATGTGCTCATTCTATACACCAAGGGTTCTCAAACTGGGGGTTGGGACCCCTCAGGGGGTCTTGAGGTTATTACATGGGGGGTTGTGAGCTGTCAGCCTCCACCCCAAACCCCGCTTTGCATCCACCATTTATAATGTTGTTAAATATAGTAAAAAGTGTTTTTAATTTATAAGGGGGGTCACAGTCAGAGGCTTGCTATATAAAAGGGGTCACCAGTACAAAAGTTTGAGAACCACTGCAATACAGCCTCCTGAGCATGAGCAATCTTAGCTAATGGGGCTCTTATGGAGCCCTGAATGGAACTTAGACCTACATTACCCTGGTTGAAACCTTGAGAGAAGTTGATATCTGCCCACTCTAAATGACTCTTCCCTGGATTGCATGACGATTTGCTGACAGGGGTGAAGGTGGTGATGAATTTCATCTCCTTGCTCCAGTCTGAGTCAATTTGTACCCTCTATGGTAGAGTATCATGCAGTATAGACCAAGTTAGATAATTCATCAATGTGCTTCCCATTCAGCAATACCATTGTTGTGGTTCCTACTTTTATGTTAATAGAGTATACAAAAAGCAAAATTATCATCATCACAGTTTGCAAAACAAGTCATGCTCAGTCTTGCAGCCCTTAATACTACTGAGAGTTTTGCCTACATAAGGACTAAGGATATGATCCCTGAAACAATTCAGGTACCTAAACACCAGAGTTAAGCACCTAAGTCTCCATGCACAGCAGCACTGTGATGCACAAAACTCCAGCTTGGCTGCCATCTGACCCTTGTAGGTGCCTAAATTCATTCAGCACCTAATTTCCTACTGTAAAAATTCCCTAGGTACCTAAGTTTTAGACCCTTGGCCATGCACTGTACCTTGTAGGTGCTCACGTCCCAAAATAGTTCACAGACTGGAGGATGATAGGTATTCATCCACCTAAGTAAAGTGTAGAACCTGATCTGGTAAGCAGCTGCTTATCATGCCTACCAGAGCTGGTCCTATTAAAAATCCAGGAGGAGGTAGTGGGATGGTGGTGTATACCTTATAACTTTTAACCTAGTTGTTAGAGCACTCACTTGGGATGTGGGATACCCAGGTTCAATTACTCCCTCTTTGCCAAAAGGGAAGAAAAGATTTGAACAGGGGGGTCTCACTTTTCAGGAGAGTGCTCTAACCACTGAACTATGGGATATTCTCTTGTTGAAGCTCTTCCACTCTGGATAAATAATGAAAAAGAGATTGGAGTAGGGTGATTGGGCCCTGGGTTTCCCACCTCCCAGGTGGGTGACCTAACCGCTAGACTACAGAATCATTCTCACACTCTCTGGCCCAATGATTATATAAGTGTTTATCCACAGTGACAATAGTCATTGGGCCAGAGAAGGTGGGAGGGGAAATGTGAGTGCTCTAACCACTAGGCTAATAGTGATCAGGTAAGCAGCACGACTACCACCACCACCACCTCTTCCTCCCCTCATGTTTTATGTGAAGCCAGGGAGATCCCTTACTTGTTCCCCTAAGAAGCAGGTTAGGCCTAAGCTGCCTAACTACAAGTGGCTAGTTCTTGTTTGTAGATTGCTAACAGAGATAGGTGCCTCCCTGCAGCCCAGACTTAGGCGCTTATCTCTGACACAGGGTCTGGACTTACAACACACCCCTTTGGTTGGCATCTCCCACTGAATAGCTTAAGTGATTTCCCACTTAGAGTGTTGGCTTTTGTGGGTCACATTCTTAGGGACCTATCTGTTCATTTTATAAGGAGCCTAGGCACCCAATTCAGCTATGTGGAGCACAATGTTGTTTCTGTAAGAGCAGCAAAGAATCCTGTGGCACCTTATAGACTAACAGACGTTTTGGAGCATGAACTTTTGTGGGTGAATACCCACTTCATCAGATGTATTCACCCACGAAAGCTCATGCTCCAAAACGTCTGTTAGTCTATAAAGTGGCACAGGATTCTTTGCTGCTTTTACAGTTCCAGACTAACACGGCTACCCCTCTGATACTTGACACTATATTGTTTCTGCGATTTTCTAAGTGTCTAAATATTAGGTGTTCTGACATTCAGCATTGCACCATGTAAGTCCCTTCATGGATCCCACCTTAAAGAACTGGGCCCATTGTTTGGGTTTTTTTAATTGATTTTATTGACTTTGTCCTATTGTCTATCAAGTTTTCCACAATGGTCTATTCTGCATCAGTCCTCTGAAGAGACTGGTCAAAATTGGGGAGGAGGGGGCAGTTAGGGAGTAGAACTCAAAAGTATTTTTTCCATATTTTTTTAAAACTAAGTGAAATTTAATCAGAGATTAACTGCTAAATAGTTTTTTTTCCTTGTCTGCTTTCATTACATTTGCATTATGTTGTTACTCAGTTCCAATCATTGCATTATTGTATGCAGTCAATGTTTGTTAAAATGTTATAAAATACTAAAGTATTAATTTCTAAATTCAAAACCTCCCAGGAATTCATAATGGTTCTGATTGTTTTAGAAGTAATTGGGGGCTTAAAAATACCTAGAAAATTAACAGGACCTGTTTTGAAAATACCATTAGGAGCAATCACAAATCCCCCAAGGAAAAGCTTCTTAGGACTGTGCACTTCAGCTGACAATTATTTCTTCATGCTGTTCCTGTAATTTTAGCCGTCATCACTACTAACTGAATTGTAGCTGAACTTGGCATTCACTTTTCCTACCTTTCATAAGTGCTGCATTTACTTGCAAAGAGCTAGAAAACACAAAGGTCAGGAGTGGAGGGGACAAGATGTCTTGCTCCCATGCTGTTTCTAGAGGGTTAAACCATAAGGCCATGACTAATACTGGCCAGTATGGGGCATGGCCTACCTTCATTTTGCACACAGAACTACCATTGTCATATCATCAATGCCCTTGTCACTGGTTCTGTGCAAACATTGATGCCCTATTGAGAGAGGATGAGAGAAAACTGAACTGGATAGCAATTAACAAGCAACTGATTTCACTTGACAAATTAAGGCTCCCATTTAAAGGAATATAAAATGTTTTGATCATATGATAGATTTGCTGGGCTCTGCATAAAATCCTGAGGGCTGAATCATTTCCCCTAGCAGAAAGGCCCCTCTCAGTGTGTCTACACTTGCTCTTTGGCATAGATAGACAGATTTACTCTAGAGGGGCTCAAGATTGCATGCTAAAAATAGCCAAAATAAAGTTATGGCTGGGGCTCTCAAGCCTAGGGGGGTCAGGAGAGCTTGACAGCTTGAGCTACAGCCCCAGCCACAGCTTCCACGCTCTTATTTTTAGTGGGCTAGCTTGATCCCCACTAGCTCAAACCTGTCTACCTGGGCTGGGAGGCTCACCCCCAGCTGCAGTGTAGACATACCCTGGGAGGGGGCAAATGGGAAAGCCCTTTCATCAGTCTTCCTCCCACCCATCAAAATCCAGCTGAGCAACCACGGAGTCCCAAAGTGGGGATCAGTTCTACAAAAGTGAAACTCTTTCTCTATCCCCTTTTGGTCATCTAAATTCCAAAATTAGAGCATGCATGTTGCTGTACTGAATGAGATCAGTGGTCCAGCTAATCCAGTATCCGACAATGGCCAGTACCAGCTGCTTCAAAGGAAGTTGTGACAACCCCTGCAGTGGGCAGTTATAGGGTTACCGGCTCCCAGGGAAAATTTCTTCCTAACCCCTACTATCAGGAGGCTGGCTTATGCCTGGAAACTTGAGGGTTTATGTCCCTTTTAAACTCTTGTTTTCATTCTTTAATATTTACTATTATAACTCCAATTATTTTTGTTTATTCCAAAGTCTTAGTAGTGGAAATCCACACCATTAAACAGTTGTAGCTGTAATACAGTTTAGTAAAAGTTCTGTGTAAGCATGAAATTAACCAATGGGAGAAATCAAACTCTGCTCTATTACATCGTTACATATCAAGAGTAACTGAACTGACTTCAGTGGAGCTCCCCCAACCACCACCAATTCAAATGAGTATAACTTGGCCCACTAGGGTTTCCAGTTGCCAAAAATCCAGCCTATCATTAAATAAGCCATTACAATTAGGTGTGCAGAATATTTATTTCAAATAACCACAGACTAAGAAAAGGATGGAGAGAAGTTTGGGAGAATCACTGTTGAAACTGTAACCTCATCAAGCAAAAATATCTGCACTCCAGCCTGTGTAAGTGAACCTGAATGTGAGGACATGACCAAGATCCCAGGTGAGCCAGCTGAGGTCACTCAATTAGGGTGAACTGCAAAGAATGGGGCAGGCAATCCCCAAAGCTGGTGGATATTCCAATACTTAGATTTACCAAGCTAGCACAAAGAAGCTTTTATCATACCTCGCTGGTTACTCAGAAGTCAACAGCACAGTTCCCTTAAAGTAATCCAGCCTCTGGCCTCCACCCAGATACCCAAGTCAGATATAATGAGGATTTCTGAAAATCTTATTCATCATATAAAAAAGGTTCTACCAATCCTCAAGGATTGGACACATTACCTCCCAGGTTAATGAATATTCCAGATGTTCCCTAAATACATGCTTACAGCCAAATCTTATTAACTAAACTAAAATTTATTTAAAAAGAAAAGGGAGATATAATTGGTTAAAAGAACAGTATGCATACAGACATGAGTCATTCTTGAGATTCAGATTCATAGCGGAGATGGAGACCTTTGTAGATGCAAAGAGTTCTTTCAGAAATAGTTCACAGATTATAGTCCAATGTTTATATTCAGGGTGGTCCAGTCAGAACTGGGATCTCAGTCCTTATGGCTTACACTTCCCCGGCATGAAGCCTCAAGCAGATCTGAGATAAACAGGATCAGGACCCAAGGCATTTTTATACCTTTTCAAGCCTTCTTTGACAAGTTGGAGTCCCTCGGCGAACAATAGACACTCATTGCCTGTTTTCCACTATTCGCAGATGATTTGCTATACATTTCAAAGAGAGATGAATACAGTGATATTCTATGGTTACAGTTCATTTAAATGTTACGATGTTCTTTTGAACTTTGAATTAACAGAATACAGTATAGACAGGGATTGTTTGATTATGTTGTTGATCTCTACCAATATATATGTAAAGACACAAAAACGCAAACATTATCTACCCATAAGGGTTGAATTTGAGTAATTTATCCGGCAGGATACTTAACTCTTTCTGGTCATACATCACAGAGGAGTTAGGCTCACTTGACATATTACTGCAACACATAGGTAGGGTGACCATATGTTCCATTTTGGCCAGGACAGTCTCTTTTGTAAGCCCTGTTCCTGCTGTCGCAACTTTTTTTTGCAAAAGTGGGCATTTGTACTGTTTGCTCTTGCCGACTTGATCAACTGGCAAGAGCAAACAGGACAAATCCCCACTTTTGCCAAAAAAAGTGGAGAGCTGTGCAGAGGAACATGCAAAGGGCGAGCAGAGATGTCAGCCCCCCTCAGGGGAGAAGGCAGGGCTGTGAGGGGAGGCAGCATTCCAGCATACAGGGAGCTGTCAGGGTTCCAGCAACTGGCAACAGCCTCATAGTGGGATGTGGGGAATGGCTTGGACAAGAGACTGGGGTATCCCATTTTCCTTTTGGGACATATGGTCACTCTACACATGGGTATTGTGTCATGGCACAACTGTTTGTCTCACAACCTAAATGATGTTATGTCCTGCTGCTGCACTAGAAGAGCTTTTCAGTCTGGAACCCCATCTCTACCTATTATAATTAGTTGAAATTAGGTTTTTGCGGTCATATAAATAAATAGAGGGGAAGGGATTGGGATTGCCCATCTGCAGAGAGACAGTTCTGCATATTTTCATTCAAACGCAAAGCTTTCCTTTCCTATATTTACAGAGTATTTTTAAATCCATCAGACATAACATTTTATTTTGTTAAATAATGGGCCAGATTCTCATGTTGTGTAAATTGATGTTGAAATCAGTGGAGCTATGCCAGGTTACACCAACTGAGAATTTGACTCAATATATTTTATATTTGATGCTATTGAAGCAAAGATGTTATAATAAGAAAACAAAGAATTACTTCTTACAAAGAAGAGTGAATAAGAAATAGCTAGAGAGAAGCAAGTTCTAGGTAAAAGGACTTTTGCGTCTAATCCTAGGTCTGACATTGACTCCCTTTGTCAAATAGCAAGTCTCTGTGACCTTGAATAAACTGTCAAAACTTCGCGCCTGAGTTTCTCTATATGCAAAATGGGGGTGGTAATACTTATTTGCCCTGTCAGGGGAATTGTGAGAATGATTTAACTGTTAATGTTTATAAATCAACTTGATGATGAAAAATGCTATGTAATTACTAAGGCTATGTCTTCACTAGAAGCTCTGCAGTGGTTAGGGTGACCAGATGTCCCAATTTTATAGGGACAGTCCCGATTTTTTTATCATTTTTTTAAATAGGCTCCTATTACCCTCCACCCCCATCCTGATTTTTCACATTTGCTGTCTGGTCACCCTAGCAGTAGTCAGGAGTGGTGCCAGGGTTTCTGGCGCCCTAGGCAGAATTCGGGGGACAGCATTTTGTGCGCTTCCCATGGGGTGCACGGGAGCTTCCGGTTCCGCTCCCATCGCACCGCCGAAGAAGGACCCTCCGTCGAAATGCCACAGGCGACAGCGGCAGTCATTGAGCTGCTCAATTGCCTGCCGCTGTTTTCTGCGGCACGTCGGCAGAAGGTCCTTCTTCGGCGGCATGACGGGAGCGGAACTGGAAGCTCCCGTGCGCCCCATGAGGAGCGCACAAAATGCCACCTCCCGAATCCTGGAGCCCTAGGCGATCACCTAGAGTCGCCTAATGGAAGCACCGGCCCTGGCAGTAGTGCCACTGTAGCTCTTCAGTATAGCTACTCACTACAGTAATAGGAGGGGTTCTCCCATTGCTGGGGTTAAGCCACCTCTCCAAGAGGCAGTAGCTACCTACTGTCTACACCAGGGGTTAGGTCGACTTAACTATGTCGCTCAGCGGTATGGATTTTTCACACCCCTGAGTGACATAGCTGGGTCGACCTAACTTTTTAGTGCAGACCTGGTCTCAATATTATTTCTGAATATACAATCAAATACCATTATTTAAAATTTGAGGAGCTATTCTAGTTAATGGACACAAATATCAAAGTTGTAATTCGAGGGCCTGATTTAAAAAAAAGGAGGCTAAAAGGCATAATGCCACTGAAGTTGATGGAGTTGCATCAGTTTAGTTATGTGATTCACACTGTCTGAGAATCTGGCCCTATATGTAAATAGTGTGAGGATATTAGAGAGAAGTACTGAGGAAAGATAGAAAAGAAGAAACAAGAGGGACTTGGCAGATGTTTGATAGGTACTGTTACAATTTAAACCTGTCACTGCTTATGAACTATTCTCAAGGAAAAAAAATATATATTTTCTTTCACAGGGCTATGTTGTAAACAAGATTTAATGCCAGCAATCATGCAGTGCTAGACTTGGATATTTAAAATATATTACAGATGTTTCTGGGACTTACAATAAAGCATGTATTTAGTAAAGAAGAGTTAAACTAGCCTAAGTATTCAGTAATTGTTTAGTTAAACTGTTTCTGAAGATTGCCTTTCTTTTTCCGTTCATTTAGTAAATTGCACATTAATATTAGATTGTCTTGATATGTATTGCCTTAGTCAGAAAAGCTTGTATGAACAGAAGCTTGGTTGGGGACTGCTGAGCATCTCTAAAATGCTATGAAGGGTACATAAACAAGACATTCGAGCTCTCTTTCTCTCTCTTTTTTTTTTTTTTTAACTACAAAGCTCAGTGGTCTGCTTTATAGATATGGTTCTCTGACCAGCAGTCAATACTCAGCCTGCTCAATACTCAAGATGAATTCTCAGGGAGGCAGAAAAGATTTTGCTTTG
Organism: Gopherus flavomarginatus; assembly: GCF_025201925.1. Lineage (NCBI taxonomy): Eukaryota > Metazoa > Chordata > Testudines > Testudinidae > Gopherus > Gopherus flavomarginatus. The sequence continues at coordinate 32,288,629 of NC_066620.1, read as the reverse complement.
TAATATGATGGACAATGCAACTTGGTTTTGTGTATGTGTGTTTGTATACCCATGCATGTAAATTTTAAATACCATATACTGGAAAATAGGGTGGGGAGAAGACAAAAAACCCAGCCCACGATGATATTCTATTGAAACAAACAGTGCTTGGCTTCCTAGAAGCCAAAAGGAAAATAATGACATAATAATGGTTCTTGTTGAGTAAACAAAGATTATATTTAATTGGACAGTTATGAATCAATGAAATTGTAAACTCTCTTATGCAGCTTGGAGAAAAGTCAAGCTTCTGTACAACAAATCAAAGCCACATTGTGTATTTCAGACTTTAGTAATGTAAACAAGACTATTTCCTGGATTTTTTTGACCTTGTGTATTTCGGGGATGGGACAAAATTATCTTGTTCTTTCTGTGCTTTTAATTTGAAATATATTTCACCCCATTTTGCTGCAAGGAACTTTTGAAAGGGGATTGTCAGGCGTTTCCCAGTCCCTCCCCAGATTAGAGAAGCATCCTCATGTTTAACTGTCAGTTCCATAATGAGAAAATAAATAATTGTGAATCTTTGGGCTTTGTTCTCATGTCACTGGATTCCATTGATGGAATTATAGCCCCCATAAATCAAAACGTTCTTGGTTTTTATTTTGTAGGGCACATGGATTCAAATTCTTTTCTACTATTTCCTTTCTGTCCCTATTTCCACTCTTGTCCACCTCCTCTGATGCCTATCTCCCCACCTTCCCTGGTGGCATCCTGTTCACTGATTGAGAAGTTTTCCATCATACTGTGGTGATGCTGGCTCTTGCCCTTAATGGGTGTCAGATTGCTCTTGTAAATTTGATCTGAAATAGTGAGGTTTCTCTGGTGTGTCAGTTGTTCAGTGTTGCCACTGCAACCCCTATATTATTTAGGGGCTTTTCTGTTTCACTAATAATATTATAGTGGTGAAGGATCCAAACTGAAATTGTAAACCACAATTCATTGTTTTTCAAATCAGTGTTCAGAGCATTGCAAATATGTATTGTAAAGCCATTACAAAAGGTTTCTAAAGAGGCTCACATGCCTGAAAAGTCTATTTTGAGATATTTTTCTTAGTATATACAATGCAGCCATCAGCAATCCAAGGAAGAGTGAGTTGCAACAGGTCTATTTTATGTTACGGTATGGATCAAAGAAACCATTTATTTGAAGAAAGGAGAAAGTGGGGACTACAGACAAGAGCATCCCACTGAAAGGGTGTTCAATAATCAGAACTATCTGTAAAGAGATTATTAATTGAGGACCAAATCCTGAGACAGGCCTTGCACAAGAGAACTCCCGCCATCCCTGTGCACTGCAGAATAGCTCTCGGTGAGAGCTCAGTGCAGCTCACCATGGAGAAGGAGAAGAAATGATGTGTTTGGAGGCATGTCAGGAGTGTGGCCAGCACTGACCCACAGAGATGTCAGCCTGTGTAGGGAGGGAGCATTGTACTGCATTCACTCTGCAACAATAACTAGACCTGGTTAGGGGCTCTGGAACAATTTGTATAGTGGGCATACTGAAAGCCATTGACCAAAACTGTAAACCCTGTATATGATGGAAACTGTGCATTTGGTTACTATCATTACTTCAAGCAGGAAGTATTGCCGCATACCCAGGACCCCTAACTCCAGTGCCCCTGGACCTGGTCTGGCTCTGTAGCTGCCGCATGCCCCATTTTTTGGTTGGGAGTGAGAATTACTTTTCCTTCAGCTCCCTCAAACAAGCAAAGTTGTTTTACTCAGGCTTTGATTGTAGGGTTAGAATTGAGCCTTGGAGGTCATTTTTGAGCCTCAGCCTCTAAAGCTGCAACCACAGGCTTGAAGGTTTGCCTTCCAAATTAGGCATTCTTTCATTCTGTGTATTCAAATAGCCACTTATGTCTCCGTATGGGACCCCCAGGATGTCCAACTACCTGATTTACAAATTGGGCCTGTAGTTTTGGGCCTCCAAACTTAGTGCCCTAGTTTATCTATCTCTTTTATAAATAAGATCAAGGGCAAGATGTAAGGACTGCAGAGGTAAATGTTGACTAAAGAAAGTCAAAACCAATATTTTTCTTGAAAACATTTTGATGTTTACCACAACAAGAAATTAATAAAAACAATAATATCTAGCATTTTCAAGTTCAAAATGTTGTGTAAACATTAATTATTGCACATACCGCCACTGAATCATAGAATCATAGAAGATTAGGGTTGGAGAAGACCTCAGGAGGTCATCTAGTCCAACCTCCTGCTCAAAGCAGGACCAACCCCAACTGAATCACCCGAGCCAGGTTTTTGTCAAGCCAGGCCTTAAAAACCTCTAAGAATGGAGATTCCACAACCTCCCTAGGTAACCCATTCCAGTGCTTCACCACCCTCCTAGTGAAATAGTTTTTCCTAATATCCAACATAGACCTCCCCCACTGCAACTTGAGATCATTGCTCCTTGTTCTGTCATCTGCCACCACTGAGAACAGCCTGGCTCCATCCTTTTTGGAAACCCCCTTCAGGTAGTTGAAAGCTACTCCCTCCTCACTCCTCTATTCTGCAGACTAAATAAACTCAGTTCCTTCAGCTTCTCCTCATAAATCATGTGCCTCATCCCTCCAATCATTTCTGACGCTCTCCACTGGACTCTTTCCAATTTGTCCACATCCTTTCTGTAGTGAGGGGCCCAAAAATTGGCACAATTAGATGTGGCCTCACCAGTGCCGAATAGAGGGGAATAATCACTTCCCTCGATCTGCTTGCAATGTTCCTGCTAATGCAGCCCAATATGCCATTAGCCTTCTTGACAACAAGGGCATACTGTTGACTCACATCCAGCTTCTCATCCACTGTAATCCTCAGGTCCTTTTCTGCAGAACTGCCGTAAAGGTAATATTAGCTCTCCAACATTACATAAGGGGAAGTTGAAATGACTTTCCAAAGGTCACACTGCAGGTCAGTAGCAGAGCTGGGATTAGAACTCAGGAGGATTTCCAACAGCCAGCCTTGCTAGCAGTCATCCACGCCATCTCCCTACAATAGCTATATATGTACTTGTACACATGGTGAATGTCATCAGAAATATTGCAAATCTCATCATTATGGCCAGACATTTCAAAGTATAATGTTTGTCCTTTTGAAATTAGTATTCTAACAGGATATGAAGTTAGATGTCTAGGAATGAAGAAACAAACAAATAAAAGGACTATTACTTACCTGCTGTGAGCTGTACTGAATAATAGTTACCACGCAGTTCTCTGCAGCTAATCATTTTAGAAATCTGACTACTTTACATGGTCCCAAACCTTCCCAGTATTGCCACATGGAGAGGGAAGAAACAAAATCCTTTCTGACACATCAATAATTAATTTCAGCCAATCAAGATTTTTCTCACATATGTAATAATCTTATGAGTCTAGCTGCCCAAGTCTGCCCAACTCTAGTCAATCCGAATTTAGCTATTGAGAGCAAGATGGGCCCATACTGTTTATAATTCATAAAGCTCCTCTGATATAAGATGCTATATAAGTGCAAGGGAACAATAATAAAATAAACTGTATGTATTATATAGCTTTACTGTATGTATTGCAAATAGACTAGTTGAAGTTCTCCCAGATAACAGAAGCTCCCTTAAAAGTTATTCAAGTTTTCTGTTATTTCCCACTGTACCATTCAATAACTCATTACCAATTTAAAACGTTGATATTATAATGTATATAGATCCCATCTCCTGGAAGAATTCCATGAGAAGCAAGTACACTTGCAGGGTATCCTCTATATGAAATGGGTCTTTATTTTAATGATAAGAGCATTGCTCTAAATCTCTTTTTGCATTAATAATAAAGTGATCATTAGCAGAGGAGGTGAGAATAAAAATAATGTTTAATAATTTATATTTCATATGATTGTACTGAGATATTTTAGCACTAAGATATTGGCCAAATCCTGGGCTGGTGTAAATTGATGTAATTCCATTAACTTGAAAGGAGCTACCCAGTTTCTCATCAGTAGAAGATCAGTCCGTTAGACCCTTAGGTATAATCTATTCAGTGCAGAGCCACTCTGCTTTAGAGCTCAAAAGTATTTTGTCAGTGTAAACCTCACCTCTATGTGCTCTGCCATTCATAAACTATTGGTATGACTTTAGCTTCACCTTCACAAGTCAGACTGGAGGAACCATTCTTTGTTTTATTATTTAAAATTAATGTATAGGATTGAAATCAATGGGAGAAAGGGGTTCTTAGTATTTGAATAGTTACTCTGTATCACATCATGTTTAGTCTCTCAATGCCTCCGATTAGAGTCTTTCCTGAGTAAGAATTGAGTGAAAACTAAGAATTTCAGAGTTTTGACCATGATAATGATGGTGTAGTATCGGCTTATGTATACTTACCCTTCTATGAAAAGCACTACATACGTGCTAAATATTGTTGTTAAGATAACTCCCAAAATCAGCAGCATATGCACCACAACCCTGTGCAGCAAATAAACAACTGCTCTGAAAGGATCAGGGATATGGAAACAGCATAGCAATCCATACTACGTGTGCCACCCAATTCTTGTGCATAACCCTGGTTAACTTTACTGGCAGTTCTTTGTGCACATCAAAGTGGAAAAGGCTCCATGGATTGACAGCCTGTTAAATGTGAAGGAACTATAATAGGCTATTGGGGCAATATGGTGTTCTTTGAAAACTTTCTAAACAAAAAGACAACTTCTGAAAGTTTATCTGGACAGCAATACTGAATGTAATATAACACAAGTTGGCCCCTGAGCCTGTATTTCTAGTGCACCCAAAACTCCCACAGAAGTCAATGGTCGTTCTGGGCATGCAAGGATTGAAGGATCAGGCTCCAGGTTAATAATATAAACGTGGGGTCCAGTTGGTTTTCTATGGGAAGCAATGAGAATTTTGCCATTGTCTTCAATGGGCGCTAGGATCCAGCCCTTGGTACGTCTTTAAAAATTAGTATTATGGCAGCATTTTAAAATTCTGTAATTTGTGCATTTCTCTTGGTACCCGTATACATATATCTCCACAGCCCCACTACTTCTATTATTGTTTTGACATAAACTGAGAAAAGCAAGTAAAATTGAAAATCCTTAAAGATGAAACATCCTTTATTACATTTTTTAAGAAACTGGCAAAATAAGGCAAATTTGGATTGAGACATACAGTCATAGCTGAATTTTCTTGCATTTTCTTTTCTGTCACAACTTCTTATAGAACTAATTTGGGTTTCTTTTATTTAATTGTACACCATGTATGCCAGATCTGAGCCAAGAAAATGTGTAACTTCCTTAAACATGACTCATTTTTAAAAAAAGCCGAAAATGCAAATATGGGATAAGCTAAATGAGTTTCTGTCCCCAAAGTCTTTATATGTACAACTATTATTTGAATTCATAACTAGGGAGGATGGGCTTGATTCTACAAACCACATTTACACAAATAGTTCCTTCTCATATTAGTCTCATTAAGTAAGGGTAAACAGAGGTTTGCAGGATTGGGACCTTATACTTTCCTATCCATAATTAATTCTAAAATCGATGGGGGCCCACATATCAAAGGGAATACTAAGTATAACACTTATTGTCCAGTTATCTCAGAATACTTCAAACATCGTATTTAGCCTCACACTGTGAAGTACTTACAAGTTGTTATCCCAGTTTTACAGATGACGAAATTAAGGCACACAGTGCCTGATTGATGGCAATTGGAAATTTTATAGGAATATTCAGCTCCTTCTAAGAATTGGGCCCTAGTGGTCCGATTCTGCCAATTTTTACCCATGCAAGTTGTCCTCACTCATGGGAATAATACCACTGACTCCTCTTGTCAACTGATTCTTATATGAGCAGTGGTTTGCAGTGATTTGCCCAAGGTCTCACAGGAAGTCTGTGGCAGAGACAGGAATAGAACTCATATCTTCATCCTACTACCATAGGGATGCTTAGGTTCATATTATTAAAAAGCATGTTATGTATCATCCATAGACTTAACAGAATACAGACAGAGGAGCAATTAACTTTGTGGTGCCACTCGTTTGGGAAAGCTTGTACTGTACTAGTAAAACTTAGCTGGCTGGCTGTTTGAATGCTGCAACATAATTGTATATATTTTTAATATTAAAATCACCTATATTTGTCCTCAAGAAAGCAAGAGATCTCATGTATCACTTGAAATTCTTCCTTTTTAAGGTAATTATCTTTGGCTTGTGTAGCGGCTTAATTTTTCTTGCTGCATCAATAGGAATGCTCAAAGAAGTACAACATAAAGGGTTTTGTCTGTGCTATTGATTAGCTAGGACGGGATATGTTTTGGACTCAGTTACAGCTTCTCCGGAGTGTATTTATTTAAATTGGAAAAAATTCAGTATTACTTGAAAAAAAAATCTAAAACTTTCATTTAACAATACAAAAGAGGGCACTGCTTAATCCCTGAAGTAGGAAATTGCTTTTCTTCATGATCCATTGGTTTCATACTGTTTCTGGCTGCTGATGCTGAAGGAGAGAGAAACGATGCTCTTACTCTCTTTTCTCTGTATCTCTTTTCTTATCCCTCTGCTGAGGCATGACTGCTAAATTGTTGTTGAAGTAAATAAAAAAAAAGAGGGTTGGGGGGAGAGCTGGAAGCTTGACTATAAAATGCTCTTTGTGTCTCAAGTGGACAATTTGTTAAAACTGAAGCAAGGTGAAAATGTACATGGGAAAATGAAAAAAGAAATTAAGGATTTGATATACTGTATCAAAGCTGAAGTTGTATGTGTTGTAGCTATTCTTTGGAGTGCTGGTAAGGGTTTCTAACTAATTCAGCAGCACATTCCCAGAGATGACTTACTTAGGAAAGTGTTGGGGGGGTTGGTTTTGTTTTCCCCCTTATGTTCTGATCTTACACATGCGCGTACAGATGCAGATCTACACATACACAGTACATATCAAATCATAATTAACAGCAAAATATATGGCTGGTTGGAAGAGATACTGGCTTGTTTCATCTTACTGAAACTGATTCAGTTTGTTGGTTAAAAGCACCTATTGTTTTAATTATATTTTTGATATGCATTGCAAAAATGTAGCACATTATAGCTCAGGGCTGAGAAATCCTAATTGTACACAACTAAGGCAATGAACTATTTAACATTTAGAAGCTACTATCTTTAATTAATGAAGTTTTGTCATTGTCAGTATGGAGATTTTTTTTTTAAGTTAGCATACCAAAGGCAACAGTTATTTTCTTTCCAAGCTGTAGCAGCACAAAATTGCATTTTTTTCTCTCTTCCCTTCACTGGGACCTCCCTTGTTTTTGTTTTTTTGTTTTAAACTGCCGTTACAGAATTGTTCTTCACTCTAATTTAGTCCTACAAGGTAAACAAAATGGCAGAGTATTGTGATCCTTAGCTTTTGATCTATTTATGTAACAGGAAAGAAACCTGTATATTTTATTTCAAGCTCTCGCGTGTGTAGATATTGAATAAAATAATAAGACCATACCATATGCCCAATAAAATCTTCATTAAAAAGGCATTAGTCAATTAATCCAGCTCACTGTGTGGTTCATTTTATTTAGAATGAAATAAAGTAAGTTCATTAGTTTGCAGATTTAATGTTTTCTACTGTACCTCAAAGCAACCAGTAACAATTCCACCGAGACTCTGCAGATCTCACTAACACCTGTCAAGATAAAGACATGGCTCTCTAGGGGAATCAGTTTGGCAACATAAGTGAGGAAATTTTGGAAAAAAGTAAGGGTTCTACACAAAATAAATAAACACATAAATACATAAATTAAATTGGTGCACAGTATAAACCTGATTAACGATTTTTTCATGTACCTCTCAGGTCATATATATCTTTTGAAAGAATGTGTGGGGTGGGAATCAAATATTCTTCCAAGGATAAATATTTTAGAACATACAACACTCCATTTGAAGGATATAGAATAATTATGCAATTTGAATGGAGCCACAGAGAGGTTTTCTGAAACCAGCAATCAAATCTTCATCCCCTCGGGGCTAATATATTAGGTTATATTGGCACTATTTGCATCACTACATTTAAAATGTCATCTCCATTTTAAATCCCTATATTTAGGGGTTTATAACTTAGATATAGACATTTGCTTGGTGCTACAAGCTGGAATGCCAAGTCTTAGCTCGATAGTGATACTTTTTAAAAAGCAAATTTGAAACAAAAAAACTATATTTGAACATTTTAAAGTTAGAAGTAATTAGTGGTCTCTCCTTCTTTTTTGCCTCTCTTAATAAACTACATATTTGTGTCCTATTTGTCCACAATATTGACTAGTGCTTTCTGGGTGTGTAAAATAAATGGTTGTATTGTTTGGTTTAGCTTAATTTTGCTGGTCGTGTAGACTAACATTTTCCAACAAGAATGTACATAGATTTTTTGTAGCAGACTTGGTGCCTGATCTTAAAGAAATTAGATACTGGTACGATTGCCAGGGTGGAATTCCAACCCATTTTACATTACACATCCCTCTGCCAGAAGTAGTGACACTGCCATATTGTTTCCTTCCAGTTTTATTGGAAGAAGACAGCTAGAATCTCTGCCTGGGAAGACTCGAAAGAAACCCCATTAGGAAAAGTTTCTCAGAGGATATGCTGAATCATCAATTCTTGGCTACCCTAGCTACACTGACTCCCTAATCAGCATGGTCTGTTCTGAGGTTATTCTGGCTATCTCTGCACCCCCATAATGAAGCAGAGGTCATGGCAACTTCTTGCCACTGCAACTTCCTCCCAGTGGACTTTCCATCTAGGGAGACTTGCACCTGGGCTTACAGTAGCCTTTGATTTTATTTTAACTGACAGCATAATACCTCACTTAATGTTCCAATAAATGGTCACAGAGCCCACAGCCTGTATGCAGCACATGATATGAAAGGTGCAGTAATTCATATATTGTTCCTATTGTTTAGAGACCTTTAAACAATGAACAGGGATTGTGTATAATTAGGGTGTTCATACTGAATATATATTTAGCAGTGTCCCACAACTCTGGATTCTAGTATAGGCATCTACTCTTGAACTTCATCAATCTACATGATGATTAATTTGCAAACTGTTATTGCACTTTTTTCTAGCAGGAGCTGAGGAGTCCAAATTAGTAGAATTTTGGCTGTAGTCAGGGATCTCATTCTTCTGTGGCGCTACAGTACCAATTTCTTCAGCAGTGTTGGGAGAATCAAAGATCAAAGCTAGCTCACGTATGTCTACACATGCTGTACTCATGCCTTCCAGATGAATTGTACACACACCCTCACTAATTTAACTGGAATGAAAACCCCATTTAACACCAAAGCAGACATGGTTTAACACTTTTAGCTTAATTATAGCATATGCTATTTGTACACAAGACCTAGGTATTGAATAGGGGTTTCCATCCAATTAAATTAGCTTGACAGAGCTAACGCTAATAAAAAATAAATCCCTTATTTTAACTAGTTTAGACAAGGCCCATATTTCCAGCCCTCCTGTCACCATAGTGTCTTCCTTCAAGTGAGGCCACTGAAGTCTGGCATTACAACATAAATATCAGCAAATTGGGTTTAAGTTCAGGGTTCTCTGCTCCTGAGAATTAAAACCACATCCATTTCAGCTTCACCTATCCTATCCTAAGTACACAGCTAACAGGGATTCATATTCCACTCATGTCAATAGGAGGTAAAAATGACTCTGAAATCCCCCAATTTTAAATAAGAAATGTTGCTTTCAATAGGTTTTAACAGTGCTTACTCACAGACACTTTTAACTTTTACTTTTCATTAGAAAGCTTAACTCTGAGTGTTAAGAACTCCCAATTAGTTTTTTTTAAATAAAACATTAAAAGACTGGAAGTCTGACTGCCACAATTTCCTTCAGAATAGAGAGAAATGTCTGCCCCAGTTACAAAAATGAAAGAGAGAGGATTTTACCTCTTGTCCTTTCCCTACATTCTTTCTACTTGTTAATCTCCTTTTCCTCTTTCCATCCTTCTCCACCTTTCATGAATTCTTTCTCCCTTTTATTGCTTTCTTCCTTGCCCTTCTCACTGCTGCTCTTCTTTCACTTTCCTTCTCCTCTTTACCATTCTTCTTGACCTATTTTCCCCTTTTTTCATCTCTTCCTTTCTCTTCCCACCATTTCTCTTTCCTGTGTCATTCCTCCTACCTGCAACCTCTTTGTTGTTGTTAGTGGCTTGTTTCCTGCATGTCTCTTCTAGGACCTGCATTGCAACACCTTTCCCAAGAACTTGGATACGTTTCCTCTTGGCTTCTCTCTGTGCTACAAGATTCAGAGCAGAGTGATGTAAAGTGTCATTTCCTCAAATGAGTCCAACATTAACTCCACGCTGCTCCCAGCCAGAGGGATCAGGCAGCAAGAAGCCATGCTCAGAAATCAAATCTGTGTCTCTTGCATGGCAGGATGGAGAAACCGTGTTTTATTGATTTTATTTAAATATAGCATAACTCACAACAGCCATCAGAGCATGGTGTTGGCTGCAGAATGAACCTCACCTTCCAAATTGGAAAATGATCTTTCAACTCTGCAACCTCCTTACACAATAATTCCAGCTACTCTACATCCTACAGAGTTACTGGGACTGTCCAGTCCCTTTTTGTTCTTTCAAATATGTTACTTGTTACTTGAGTTGTGAGCTTTAGCTGATGTCTCCAAGGAGAACTAAGAAGCTAGGAGAGGAGATGGAGTGAGGGATGGGGATTTTAGGAGCACAAAGCAAGAGCATGATCCTAGTGTTGCTGCTAGTTTTTTATTCATTGCTGTAGGAAGCCTGAATTTCATGGAATATCAGGAAGTTAGGAACAGCAGAAAGTTCACCTACAGTGAGACGTGTATTTCAATATTGTGTTGAGAATTTTTAAAGTACAAATTAACTTGCAACTTATGTCTTTACTTTTCAGATATCCCTTTGTGTTCTTTCAACTATTATGTCCTTAAGAAGCCTGAAAAAGTTAATACAGGCTCAGATGTTGTGATGATGGCAACTTGTTGATGTTAAGAGCCTGCACTGGCTAGCTGTTTGGTACTCTCAGTACCCATAGCTCAGAGCTTGAATATACGGCAGTCAACTGATCTATAGATTTGAATCCCTAGATCCTGATAAACATGATAGACTGTAACACCTAAAAACAAGTCATTATGGGCTCTTTCCAAGTAATCTCCAAACACAGATTTGCACTAGAAACTAGCAGCAGCTGTATATGTACACTGCAGAAATAGTATACCTTAGCACTTACAGATCTTTTTCATCTTCAAGGTGTACTGTACAATAATAGATGAAGTACCTATCATATTATTTTGTTCATTCATACCTGATATCTAGGTAGTTTATAAAGGCTCCTGAATGATAAATGAAACAGCAGGTCCAGTAGTAAGGATGTACACTAAGGCTCTGATCTTGCAAAGGAATCTACAAAGAGCCTTACATCCACTCCAAGTTCTCTAATAGCCAACAGGGCTTTGCACAGGTTGAGGGGGCCCTAAGGAGGAAATCTGTTGCAAGACTGAGACCTAAGAGACCTTCAACTGGGGCTCAATCCTGTTCCCTTTTAAATTAATGGCAAAAATGTTGTCCATTTAATCTATAATAGAGTTGGTTTCCTGATGAATGACTGAGAGAGAGAGAGCCCATTCAACATTTGTCAGCTTTATATCCATCTGTGCTAAATATTTATCTGCATGATTGATAATAGTGGATTTCCATATCCAGTCATATCCATTTTAAATTACCCATCTGTAGAATGGTTACAGTCGTTGTGAGCAGTCAGGAAAATAATGGATGTTTTTAAAAACTGCAGTACTATATGTGAAAAGGTTATTGAAAGGTTAGTTTCAGTGACTGGGAGGAATAACTTCTTTTTGTGGAGCTGTTTCACCAATTGAATAATGATCTGGCAAAGTGGTAGCAGATACAGGAGGAAATTTTGGAAACAAAAAATAATTTATACAAGTAGGTAATATACATTAGTGTTTGTAATGTAAGATTGTATTGCAGATTCTAGACAACCACTTCCTTTAATTTTCTTTTTCATTTTCCTTTCTCCTTCTTCTTTTTTATTTTTGCAATTTCATTATGGCTTTTTCTTCTTCTTCCTGCAGTCTTTTCGGTTTCAAAAAGTTAGGAAGTATGGTCCAGTGGCTAGGGCTCTAGTATACTCTTTGGGAGACCCAAGTCCCTGCTGTGCCACAAACTTCTTATGTGATCTTGCGCAAGTCACTTAGTCTTGCATCCACAAAAGTATTTAGGTGTTGTGACACTCAGGGGTTGTCCTCAGTACTAGAGAAAGTCAATCTAAGTTATGCTGCTCCAACTACATGAATAACTTCACTGGAGTTGACTTAACCTATATCACTTACCCCGGTGTCTTCATTGTGCTGTATTGATGGGAGATGCTCTCTGGTCGACTTACCTTGGGTGGAGAGCCACTTAAACTCCACCGCTGCGAGAGACATGACTCTTTAGCTGAAGTAGTTAGCTTGACATGGTGTCAGTGTAGACACTGTGTTGCTTTCATCAACTACTGCTGTCTTTCAGAAACCATTCCACAGTGCCCCATACTCGCAGTTAAATCAGTGCAAGCACTCCTGGTGAGGACACACATTGCGGAGACAAGGAGTATAATGTGGATATGTAAAACTGATTCAATTACTACAGAGGGCCCAAAAGCAAGTTATTCCGATGGTTAGGAAAGATAGAAGATGTGGCAAAAGACCACCTTGGCTTACCCTTGAGATCTTGCGTGACCTACAAAATAAAAAGGTGTCATATAAAAAATGGAAACTAGGTCAGATCACGAAGGATGAATATAGGCAAATAACACAGGAATGCAGAGGCAAGATTAGGAAAGCAAAGGCACAAAATGAACTCAAACTAGCTATGGGAATAAAGGGAAACAAGAAGACTTTTTGTCAATACATTAGAAGCAAGAGGAAGACTAAGGACAGGGTAGGCCCACTGCTCAATGAGGAGGGGAAAACAGTAATGGGGGACTTGGAAATGGCAGAGATGCTTAATGACTTCTTTGTTTCGGTCTTCACTGAGAAGTCTGAAGGAACTCAAACTAGCTATGGGAATAAAGGGAAACAAGAAGACTTTTTATCAATACATTAGAAGCAAGAGGAAGACTAAGGACAGGGTAGGCCCACTGCTCAATGAGGAGGGGGTAACAGTAACGGGAGACTTGGAAATGGCAGAGATGCTTAATGACTTCTTTGTTTCGGTCTTCACTGAGAAGTCTGAAGGAATGTCTAGTATAGTGAATGCTTACGGGAAGAGGGTAGATTTAGAAGAGAAAATAAGGAAAGAGCAAGTAAAAAATCACTTAGAAAAGTTAGATGCCTGCAAGTCACCAGGGCCTGATGAAATGCATCCTAGAATACTGAAGGAGTTAATAGAAGAGGTATCTGAGCCTCTAGCTATTATCTTTGGGAAATCATGGGAGACGGGGGAGATTCCAGAAGACTGGAAGGGGGCAAATATAGTGCCCATCTATAAAAAGGGAAATAAAAACAACCCAGGAAACTACAGACCAGTTAGTTTAACTTCTGTGCCAGGGAAGATAATGGAGCAGGTAATCAAAGAAATCATCTGCAAACACTTGGAAGGTGGTAAGGTGATAGGGAATAGCCAGCATGGATTTGTAAAGAACAAATCGTGTCAAACTAATCTGATAACATTCTTTGATAGGATAACGAGCCTTGTGGATAAGGGAGAAGCGGTGGATGTGATATACCTAGACTTCAGTAAGGCATTTGATACAGTCTCGCATGATATTCTTATAGATAAGCTAGGAAAGTACAATTTAGATGGGGCTACTATAAGGTGGGTGCATAACTGGCTGGATAACCGTACTCAGAGAGTAGTTGTTAATGGCTCCCAATCCTGCTGGAAAGGTATAACAAGTGGGGTTCCGCAGGGTTCTGTTTTGGGACCGGTTCTGTTCAATATCTTCATCAACGATTTAGATGTTGGCATAGAAAGTACGCTTATTAAGTTTGCGGACGATACCAAACTTGGAGGGATTGCAACTGCTTTGGAGGACAGGGTCAAAATTCAAAATGATCTGGACAAGTTGGAGAAATGGTCTGAGGTAAACAGGATGAAGTTCAATAAAGATAAATGCAAAGTGCTCCACTTAGGAAGGAACAATCAGTTTCACACATACAGAATGGGAAGAGACTGTCTAGGAAGGAGTATGGCAGAAAGAGATCTAGGGGTCATAGTGGACCACAAGCTTAATATGAGTCAACAGTGTGATACTGTTGCAAAAAAAGCAAACGTGATTCTGGGATGCATTAACAGGTGTGTTGTAAACAAGACACGAGAAGTCATTCTTCCGCTTTACTCTGCGCTGGTTAGGCCTCAACTGGAGTATTGTGTCCAGTTCTGGGCACCGCATTTCAAGAAAGATGTGGAGAAATTGGAGAGGGTCCAGAGAAGAGCAACAAGAATGATTAAAGGTCTTGAGAACATGACCTATGAAGGAAGGCTGAAGGAATTGGGTTTGTTTAGTTTGGAAAAGAGAAGACTGAGAGGGGACATGATAGCAGTTTTCAGGTATCTAAAAGGGTGTCATCAGGAGGAGGGAGAAAACTTGTTCACCTTAGCCTCCAATGATAGAACAAGAAGCAATGGGCTTAAACTGCAGCAAGGGAGATTTAGATTGGACATTAGGAAAAAGTTCCTAACTGTCAGGGTAGTTAAACACTGGAATAGATTGCCTAGGGAAGTTGTGGAATCTCCATCTCTGGAGATATTTAAGAGTAGGTTAGATAAATGTCTATTAGGGATGGTCTAGACAGTATTTGGTCCTGCCATGAGGGCAGGGGACTGGACTCGATGACCTCTCGAGGTCCCTTCCAGTCCTAGAGTCTATGAGTCTATGAGAGGCTGTATGTCAAAGTAACTTAATTTTGTAGTGTAGACTTGCCCTAAAGTTACACATGTGCGTAAGTGTTTCCAGGATTTGGACCTTAAATCTGTATGTATTTTTCCTCACTGTGCTTTCGCCATCTTATTGCTATCCTTGTGCATGTTTATCTTTGTACCAAATAAAACTCTCAATAAACGTAGGGCTAGATTGTGACATTACAATTTGCTCTGAGAAAGGAACAGTGCATAGCTGCACATACCTCCCTTCCCCCATGAGATGACCAGAGAAAAAACTGCGACTCCCGCCTTGCTCTGGGGAAAGAGTAGAATACTGTGTTTGTAGACTAGAGTTTTTTGGCCAGGTTAATTATCAGCTTACACAATTTTAAATGCAATTGGAGACACCAGTTAAAACTTCTGTTTTAGAACAATCTGGTAGCGATGCACCCTAGGGCTGAGCAAAAGTTTGTATAGTGACTGCATGAGAATTCACAGTGGTGTTAGTTGTTTGACAGTCTATTAACTCATTACAATACTAGAAAATACAATCAAGAAAAGGCCACAGTTCAACCTTGCAACCATCCATCTGGGTATGTCTACACTGCAACTGGGAGGTGTGGTTGCAGCAGGTATAGAATACCCAAGCTACCTGCTCTCTCCTCTGACATCCAAGTCAAAACCTTTCCTGGGAATAGAAGAGTTTCCTCTGTCCCTTTTACTTCCCCTGTGGATCTAAGGGCTTTGACGATATAGACCATGATAAATTAGAAAGTGTCTAGGAAAACTTATACTCATAATAGAGTTCTTTTCAATTAATATTAATGTATATATAAATATTAGCTCTGTCGATTAATCGCAGTTAACTCATGCAATTAGCTCAAAAATTAATTGTGATTAAAATATTAATCGTGATTAATTGCTTTAACTGCACTGTTAAACAAGAATAACAATTGAAATTTATTAAATATTTTGGATGTTTTTCTACTTTTTCATATATATCTTGTATTCTGTGTTGTAATTGAAATCAAAGTGTATATTTTGATTACAAATATTTGCACTATAAAAATGTTATCAACACCTAATACAAGTACTGTAGTGCAATCTCTTTGTTTGGAAAGTGAAATTTACAAATGTCCTGAAAGTGCAATTTACAGATTTTTTTTTTTGGTTACATAACTGCACTCAAAAAAAAAAAATGTAGAACTTCAGAGCGTACAAGTTCACTCATTCCTACTTCTTGTTCAGCCAATTGCTAAGACAAACAAGTTTGCTTACATTTACAGGAGATAATGCTGTCCTCTTCTTATTTACAATGTCACCAGAAAGTGAGAACAGGCATTTGCATGGCACTTTTGTAGGTACATTGCAAGGTATTTACGTGCCAGATATGCTAAACATTTGTATGCCCCTTCATGCTTCAGTCACCATTCCATGCTTCCATGCTGAGACGCTTGTTAAAAAAACAATGCGTTAATTAAATTTGTGACCGGACTCCTTGTGGGAGAATTGTACATCGCCTGCTCTGTTGTACCCACATTTTGCCATATATTTCATGCTATGGCAGTCTCAGATGATGACTCAGCACATGTTGTTGTTCGTTTTAAGAACATTTTCACTGCAGATTTGACAAAATGCATAGAAGGTACCAAGGTCCAAGACTGTAGCATTTAATTTCAGAAAGGGGAACTACACAAAAATGAGGAGTTAAACAGAAATTAAAGGGTACAGTGAAATCTATGCAAGCTGCATGGAAACTTTTTAAAGACACCATAATAGAGGCTCAACTTAAATGTATACCCCAAATTAGCAAGAAAACCAAAAAAGAGCCACTGTGGCTAAAAAACAAAGTAAAAGAAGCAGTGAGAGGCAAAAAGGCATCATTTAAAATGTGGAAGTTAAATCCAAGTGAGGAAAATAGAAAAGAGCATAAACACTGGAAAATGAAGTATAAAAATACAATTAGGAAGGCCAAAAAAGAATTTGAGGAAAAGTTAGCCAAAGACTCAAAAAGTAATAGCAATTTTTTTTTGGTAAGTATATCAGAAGCAGGAAGCCTGCTAAGCAACAAGTGGAGCCACTGGACGATCGAGGTGATAAAGGAGCACTCAAGGACAATAATGCCATTGCGGAGAAATTAAGTGAATTCTTTGCATCGGTCTTCACGGCTGAGGATGTGAGGGAGATTTTCAAACCTGAGCCATTCTTTTTAGGTGACAGATCTGAGGAATTGTCCCTGATTGAGGTATCATTAAAGGAGGATTTAGAACAAATTGATAAATTAAACAGCAATAAGTCACCAGGACCAGATGGTATTCACCCAAGAGTTCTGCAGGAACTCAAATGTGAAGTTGCAGAACTACTAACTGTAGTCTGTAACCTATCATTTAAATCAGCTTCTGTACCAGATGACCGGAGGATAGCTAATGTGCCACCAATTTTTAAAAAGGACTTCAGAGGTGACCCTGGCAATTACAGACCTGTAAACCTGACTTCAGTACCGGGCAAACAATACTGTCAAACATATAGATGAACATAATTTGTTGTGCAAAAGTTAACATGTTTTAGTAAAGGGAAATCATGCCTGACCAATCTATTAGAATTCTTTAGGGGGTCAACAAGCATGTGGACCAAAGAGAACGAGTGGATATAATGTACTTAGATTTTCAGAAAGCCTTTGACACGGTCCCTCACCAAAGGCTCTTATGCAAAGTAAGCTGCCACGGGATAAGAGAGCAGGTGCTCTCATGGACTGGTAACTGGATAAAAGATAGGAAACAAAGGGTATGTATAAACGGTCAGTTTTCAGAATGAAGAGAGGTAAACAGACTCATAGACTTTAAAGTCAGAAGGGACCATTATGATTTTCTAGTCTGACCTTCTGCACAATGCAGGCCACAGAATCTCACCCATCCACTTCTGTAACAAACCCCTAACCTATGTCTGAGTTACTGAAGTCCTCAAATTGTGGTTTGAAGACCTCAAGCTGCAGAGAATCCTCCAGCAAGTGACCCATGCCCCATGCTGCAGAGGAAGGCGAAAAACCTCCAGGGCCTCTGCCAATCTGCCCTGGAGGAAAATTTCTTCCCAACCCCAAATATGGCGATCAGTTAAACCCTGAGCATGTGGGCAAGACTCACCAGCCAGCACCCAGGAAAGAATTCTCTTTAGTAACTCAGATCTCAACCCATCTAACATCCCATCACAGACCACTGGGCATACTTACCTGCTGATAATCAAAGATCAATTGCTAAATTAATTGCCAAAATTAGGCTATCCCATCATACCATCCCCTCCATAAGATTATCAAGCTTAGTCTTGAAGCCAGATATGTCTTTTGCCCCGACTACTCCCCTTGGAAGGCTGTTCCAGAACTTCACTCCTCTAATGATTAGAAACCTTCGTCTAATTTCAAGTCTAAACTTCCTAGTGTCCAGTTTATATTCATTTGTTCTTGTGTCCACACTGGTACTAAGCTTAAACAATTCCTCTCCCTCCCTGATATTAATCCCTCTGATATATTTATAAAGAACAATCATATCCCCCCTCAGCCTTCCTTTGGTTAGGCTAAACAAGCCAAGCTCTTTGAGTCTCCTTTCATAAGACAGATTTTCCATTCCTTGGATCATCCTGGTAGCCCGTCTCTGAACCTGTTCCAGTTTGAATTCATCCTTCTTAAACATGGGAGACCAGAACTCCACACAGTATTCCAGATGAGGTCTCACCAGTGCCTTGTACAACGGTACTAACACCTCCTTATCTTTGCTGGAAATACCTCGCCTGATGCATCCTAAAACTGCGTTAGATTTTTTAACGGCCATATCACATTGGTGGCTGATAGTCATCCTGTGATCAACCAATACTCCGAGGTCCTTCTCCTCCTCTGTTACTTCCAACTGATGTGTCCCCAATTCATAACTAAAATTCTTGTTATTAATCCCTAAATGCATGACCTTGCACTTTTCACTATTAAATTTCATCCTATTACTATTCCTCCAGTTTACAAAGTCATCCAGATCTTCCTATATGATATCCCGGTCCTCCTCTGTGTTAGCAATACTCCCAGCTTTGTGTCATCCACAAACTTTATTAGCACATTCCCGCTTTTTGTGCCAAGGTCAGTAATAAAAAGGTTAAATAAAATTGGCCCCAAAACTGATCCCTGAGAAACTCCACTAGTAATCTCCTTCCAGCCTGACAGTTCACCTTTCAGTACAACACATTGTAGTCTCCCCTTTAACCAGTTCCTTATCCATCTTTCAATTTTCATTTTGATCCCCATCTTTTCCAATTTAACTAATAATTCCCCATGTGGAACCGTGTCAAATGCCTTACTGAAATTGAGGTAAATTAGATCCACTGCGTTTCCTTTGTCTAAAAAATCTGTTACTTTCTCAAAGAAGGAAATCAGGTTGGTTTGGCACGATCTACCTTTTGTAAAACCATGTTGTATTTTGTCCCAATTACCATTGACCTCAATGTCCTTAACTACTTTCTCCTTCAAAATTTTTTCCAAGACCTTACATACTACAGATGTCAAACTAACAGGCCTATAGTTACTCGGATCACCTTTTTTCCCTTTCTTAAAAATAGGAACTATGTTAGCAATTCTCCAGTCGTACGGTACAACCCCTGAGTTTACTGATTCATTAAAAATTCTTGCTAATGGGCTTGCAATTTCATGTGCCAGTTCCTTTAATATTCTTGGATGAAGATTATCTGGGCCCTCCAATTTTGTCCCATTAAGCTGTTCGAGTTTGGCTTCTACTTTGGATGTAGTAATATCTACCTCCATATCCTCATTCTCATTTGTCATCCTACCATTATCCCTAAGCTCCTCATTAGCCTCATTAAAAACTGAGGCAAAGTATTTGTTTAGATATTGGGCCATGCTTAGATTATCCTTAACTTCCATTCCATCCTCAGTGTTTAGCGGTCCCACTTCTTCTTTCTTTGTTTTCTTCTTATTTATATAGCTATAGTGGTGTCCCCTAGGGGTCTGTTCTTGGACCAGTCCTATTCAACGTATTCATAAATGATCTGAAAATAAAAGGGTAAAAAGTGAGGTGGCAAAATTTGCAGATGGTAAAAAATTACTAAAGGTAGTTAAGACCCAGGCAGACTGCAAAGAGCTACAAAAAGATCTCTCAAAACTGAGTGACTGGGCAACAAAATGGCAGATGAAATTTAATGTTGATAAATGCAAAATAATGCATATTGGAAAGCATAATCCCAACTATACATATAAAATGATGAGGTCTCAATTAGCTGTTACCACTCAAGAAAGAGAGTCATTGTGGATAATTCTCTAAAAACATCCTCTCACTGCGCAGCAGTAGTCAAAGAAGCGAACAGAATGCTAGGAATAATTAACAAAGGGATTGATAATAGGACAGAAAATATCATGTTGCCTCTATATAAATCCATGGTACGCCCACATCTTAAATACTGTGTGCAGATGTTGTTGCCCCCTCTCAAAAAAGATATATTGGAATTGGAGAAGGTTCAGAAAAGGGAAACAAAAATGATTAGGGGTATGGAACGGCTTCTCTGTGAGGAGAGATTAATAAGACTGGGACTTTTCTGCTCGGAAAAGAGATGGTTAAGGGAGATATGATTGAGATCTATAAAATCTTGACTGGTGTAGAAAAAGTAGATAAGTAAGTGTTGTTTACTACTTTTCATAACACAAGAACTAGGAGTCACCAAATGAAATTAATAGGCAGCAAGTTTAAAAACAAATAAAAGGAAGTATTTCTTCACACAATGCACAGTCAACCTGTGGAATTCCTTGCCAGGGGATGTTGTGAAGGCCAAGACCATAACAGGGTGCAAAAAAGAACTAGATAAATTCATGGAGGATAGGTCCATCAATGGCTATTAGCCAGGATGGGCAGGAATGGTGTCCCTAGCCTCTGTTTGCCAGAAGCTGAGAATGAGCGGACAGGAGATGGATCACATGATAATTACCTGTTACGTTCATTCCCTCTGGAGCACCTGGCACTGACCACTGTCAGAAGACAGGATACCGGGCTTGATGGACCTTTCGTCTGACCCAGTAGGGCCATTCTTATTGTGATATTTGTAAAGCTAGCTACAGCACTCGACCCAAGATTTAAGAATCTGAAATGCCTTCCAAAATCTGAGAGAGATGAGGTAAGGTCCATGCTTTCAGAAATCTTAGAAGAGCAACACTCAATCAACCTTCTGCTGGTAGCATCTGACTCAGATGATGAAAATGAACATGCATCGGTCAGCATTGCTTTGGATGGTTTTCAAACAGAACCCGTCATCAGCATGGATGAATGTCCCCTGGAATGGTGGTTGAAGCATGAAGGGACATATGCATCTTTACCGCATCTGGCATGTAAATATCTTGCAATGCCAGCTACAACAGTGCCATGAGAACACCTGTTCTCACTTTCAGGTGACATTGTAAACAAGAAGTGGGAACATTATCTTCTGCAAATGTTAATTAACTTGTTTGTCTGAGTGATTGGCTGAACAAGAAGTAGGACTGAGTGGACTTGTAAGCTCTAAAATTTTACATTGTTCTATTTTTGAATGCAGTTTTTTGTACATAATTCTATATTTGTAAATTTAACTTGGATAGCTCAGTGGTTGGAGCATTGGCTTGCTAAACCCAAGCTTGTGAGTTCAATCCTTGAAAGGGCCAGTTCAATTTGTCCAGGGATTGGTCCTGCTTTGAGCAAGTGGTTGGACTAGATGACCTCCTGAAGTCCCTTCCAACCGTGATATTCCATGATAAAGAGATTGCACTACAGTACTTGTATTAGGTAAACTGAAAAATGCTATTTTTTTTGTCTTTTTTTAGTGAAAACACTTGTAATTAAAAATAAATATAAAGTGAATACTGTACACTTTGTATTGTAACTGAAATCAATATATCGGAAAATGTAGAAAACAATGGAAAATATTTAAATAAGTGATATTCTATTATTGTTTAACAGTGTGATTAAACACGATAATTTTTTTTACTTGTGTGATTAATTGCAATTAATTTTTTTAATCGCTTGATAGCCCTAATATATAATATATATAAATGTTTCTTTAACACCCACTTTTTTTTCTCTCACACATACTCACCCCATAGATCAGAACACTGCTAACAGCATAGCAGAAAACAGACAAAAGTCTAGAGTTGCTGGAATAAAGAAAGCTGAAAGTCTGTGTTTAACACACCCTGTTATGTCCAGGAATGGCATTGCACGGAATATGGGAATATGCTTCTACATCAGGTGGCTTCTAAAAAGCATCTGAATTTTTAATACGTGTTCAGTGAGCTACAATATACCTTGGGAATATCGTTTTCATTTGAATTATATAATTTCATAGTTAAACATTAAATTTCTTTTTATGGCTTTCTTTATATTGTTTTTAAGAGCAAGAGCATATGTGTTTATGTGCCTATTCAGCATACTAAATTCAGTATTTCAACATATTGGATTAAATCTGCAGCGATGCAGGCAAATGTTTTCTTCCATTGTTTTGTGCCAGCTGTTCCGGTATCAACCTATTTAAATCTCTTTCTTAGTTGTGTTTTGGTTTGCCTAGCTTTTCCCAGCCATACATTGTCAGGGAAAATGGGAACTCTTTGTTAGGAGTGATGTGTGTAATTACCAGCTCATCAAAACAGACGCTTGAGGAGATGGTTAGTGGCAAGCCATGGTCAGCAGACCTGGTTTGAACACCTGGTGGGACAAGTTTAGTCCAATGAAAGCCCACGAAGTCATTCTTTTTAAGCTGTAAGTGAGCTTTCTAGACATCGGCACATCCGACCCATCGGAGGAGGGGAATGGCGCCCCGCATTAGACTAATTCGTCATCAGACTCTGCTGGCAGTTTAGGAGGGGTCGTTTGTGTGTGCTCGCCGCACCGCCTGACACATGTTCCTTTAGTACATGGCGTCTGAAAGGAAGAGGAAAAGCGGGGCGAATGGTTTGGAGCTGAACTCAGCCTCCTTCTTTAACATAGGCTCGTCCTCTGCATTGCATCCAAGCTTCAGTGATTTGCTGTTCGGAGACTGCAGATTTGCATAGCACTTCTCTTCGCAAGCGTGGTTACCCCCCTCCCCCAGCGCGGCTTCTTTCATAAGGGTGCACTATTCGCCTGGAAACATCCTCGGCTCGGGTATTACTGTCAGCACTGAGATCGCCGGAGCAGCCTGCCTGCTTCTTGTCTGGCTCTGTATGGGAGTGCGTGTGCGAGCGCGCTGGGCGAGCTTGTTCGCGAGGCTCCCCGGGCCGGGGCTGACTGGAGGGGCAAGCAGCGGGGTGAGCGTCTCCCCTTTTGTGGCGCCGGCCGGCGGGCTGCTGCGGATCTCCCGCCCCTTTTCCTCTCGTGGAGCACAAGTGTGGCCTGGCTGGTTCCCCCGTGGGTTCCTGAGGAGGCGGAGATGCTCGGCACACTTGTAACTGGGGAGCGTTGTCAGTGAGCAGGGACGCTGGGAACTAGCAGTTGGTTGAGTGGGGGGTTGGTTTTGCCCCCGTCCCTCTCTGCGAAGTCTCGGAACTGACTGGCTTCTCCGCCTCTGACGATGTTTCGGATTGTTTGGGGTAGAAGGCGACCTGGACCCAAGGATCCGCGGAAGCTTTCCCCGAAGGGAGAGACGGCTCCCCTGGCGAAGTGAGCTGCGCCCGGCGCGGGGTGCCTCTGTGCGCGCCTCTCTCCAAAGTTTGCCACCTTTGCTGTGGCTGCTGCTCCTGCCGGGGACCCCGCGGGCCGGCGCGCCGCGGAGCAGAGGATGGGGGCGCTGCTGAAATGCAGCCCGGAGCCGGGCCCCGCTAGCAGTAGCAGCGGCGCGGGAGGGCGCCTGGCCCTGCTCTGGATAGTTCCACTCACTCTCAGCGGCCTCCTCGGGGTGGCGTGGGGCGCCTCCAGTCTGGGTGCTCACCACATTCACCATTTCCATGGCAGCAGCAAACATCATTCAGTGCCTATCGCTATCTACAGGTCACCGGCTTCCTTGCGAGGCGGACACGGTGGGTTCGCTGCCGGTTCGGTAACCCCGAACTCCGCAGCAGGTGTGCATGTTGCTGGTGCTGTTTGTCCGGCCCATTGGCTGTCCGTGAATCACGGTCCTCTTTGTCCTAGTGCCAGTGAGCCATGGGGGCAGGGAGCTACTGTCAATGGTCCACAGGGGTCAGAGTTCCATAGCGGGCAAGGATCCCAGTGCCAGGGGTATAGAGAGGGCAGAGAGCCACATTGGCGGACGCGTGGAGGGGGGAATGCGGGTCACATGCCCCCCCATTGTCCGTGGACACGCCCCTGGGGTCGGTCTGAACATGGGCATGTGGGGGGCGGACTTAGGTGACTCGTATTTGTAAATGAACCCTCCCCCCACCGCTGCTGCTCAGAAGGAGGGGGAGCCCCAGACCAAAGGAGTCCCCAGCGCAAGGTCCCAGGAGACGCTGTTTGGCTCGGTTGAGTGGGAGCTCCCTCCCAGCTTACTGCAGCCCAGGCTGGGCCAGCTCAGCGGATCCATCACCTCCCGGAGCCAGATTCTCTTGGCTTGGCTCGGCTCCGCCGCGAGGTCCGGCCACATGCAGAGAACGAATCGCGAGTCTGCTGGGCTGGCCCGGTTCAGTTCTGGTCTGCGTGTGCCCGCTGGGATTCCTTGGCCCTCTCCGACCCTCGTGCTCTCACCCCCCACGCCAATCTTCCCTTCTCCGAATCATCAAGTGTCCCTAGGATAAGAAAACTGCCTTTCATTGGGCACCACAGGAGGATGCGGTGGACATTATTCCATGTCACCCTTAGAGTTTAACATCAGTAGAGTCAGAGCCAGTGAAACAAAAGATCCCCCAAGTTCAAATGAGCTGGGGACGGGGCGGGGCGGGGCCGGACGTATGTATTGTTTAAAAGACGTCTAATTATAATGTTTCTTCCAATTAATTACTGTATTTTAGTCTAAAGTACATGAACTAAAACATGGGGCCACTGATTAGACAAAGGATCAGCAAGGAAGTAAACATCCAAATATTGAGAGGGGAATATAATGGGTATGCACACCATGACAGCCAGGGAAGGGCAGTAAAGTGACTAAGATGAAATTCTTTCCAAGTCCAAATAAGCTTTTAGTTCAGAATTTACAATGATAGAGAATGGTTTTAGTTTCTAAAGTGAGATATTCCTTTGTACCACACTATGTCCCTGCCTGTCTATGCAGCACTCTTCTGGTTTTTGTTTTGCAAATACAAGCACATGACTATAATATCCATAAATATATGAAACATTAAATATATATTTATGACTAATAAAATCAGTATAAAGACTGCTAAGCATGCAGGTGTATTTTAAGGGTTTGAGCGAAAGTCTCCCTTTGCTTGAAAACCCCTGACTTTTGATTAAATTATACAGCTTCATTCTTCATTTTCTCATCTTGCTATGCTTCATTTGCACTATCATATGGTGTCATTTACAAGCTTTACAAGGTAACAAACGGATCTTATTGTTACCCTTTGTGTCTTTGTGCAAACTGCCCAGCTGCAGAGATTAGGCAGTTAGGCTACATTAGATTTTTACCAACCTTTAATAATGTCAGTAAATAAGTTTCTAGCAGTTATTTTTAAAATGTCATTTTATGTCTCATATACTTTATTATTAAAGTGTGTAGTAATTACTTTTATACTTTTTTGCTAATTAAAATAGTAACATTGAAAGTGTGGTCTAAATCCAGAATAGCAAGGACATTCAGAGCCCTGCTCTCTTCAATATACCTAGAAATCTCAGAATACTGCGTGTTGTACTTAGGTGGGGAAAGCTGACTAATATCTCTTTCTATTCTATTATTGGACACTTTGTGAAATCATGTAAGAGCTTCTTAACAAATTTAGAGATAGATGAAGGGTGGGGAAAAAAGGAACAAGTAATCAAATCGTCTCCAAAATAGATTTCATTAGGGAATGTTTAAAGATGACATACCTTGCCTAATTTTTAAAATTAACTTAAACTCAATTGTAGGTATGTGGTGAACAAGAGCGGCTCTGCAGGAAGGGAATAAGTTAGGATGAGTACTGTAATAATAATATTATAATATAATAATTAATAAATTAATAAGTATTATTATTAATAATACATGGTGGAGTTGCCAACCTTTAGGGGGTTGTGATTTTGCAAGATTTAGGGTAGTACATGTCCCACATATCTTGGTGATCAGAATGCATTTCAGAGTGTTTGCCTTAATCCTAAATTACTTTGCTTTTGTGCATTTAAAGCAGACACTCTATCATTTCTCAGTATTTTAAAAACATTTAATTTCTATCATTAATAATTCTCCACTTTCTTCTATAAGCTTCACTGAGGCATGTTGTCTTCTGGCTGAGCAGGAATGGATGTAGCCCCTGAAGAGCTCAGCAGTGTAGCTTTGAGCATCAGCCAAAGGGGATTGCTTTTGAAAGAGAGACAGACTAGGCCCTCATTCCTTACCCCAGGGGCTGAGTGAATTTCCTCTACAGTGCTTATAGCCCGTGCTAGCTTGGGGGTGAGGCAGTGAATTTTGATCCTCAAACTTGCTTTCCTTCAGCAGTGGACTTTGGAATTAGCTCCATTAATTCTTCAGCAGTATTTTCATTCTGATGAAATGTGAACATGTGTAGACATTACAGTCCTTATGGTGACCTCATAACAGTCTTTTTGGCACTGTTACTTGGGTAGTGTTTTCATACAATCACAGAAATTAGAGATAGAAACCACCTGTTAGGATAGGTCAGCTAGATGATCCCCTGTGAGCAATGTTCTTTCCAATATTGTAATGTTAGGAGTATCAGAAGAAATAAGGTGAGGCCACATTGACTGTGTCCAACAGACTTTAACAAAGCCACAACCCTCACTAGCCGCGCCTGCCCCCCCATGGCTGGCAACAGACAGCACTTCACCCCAAAAGAACATCTTATTTCAATCCTATTCCCCCAGCCCCTCTCAAACCATACCCACCTGGGTCTTGGCCACTCTGGTTTTAAAAGATGCAAGCAATGGAGCCTTTGCTTTTTGGAAGACAATTCCACAGTCTTGCAGCTCTCACTTCCATGAATATTTTTGCTGGAATTTTGCATTGTATTTTTATGACACATTAACATGTTATTTTATTTTTCAGAAGTGTGCTTAGTAGGCAAATGAGTAGAATTCCAACCGTGTAGTCATCTCTCACCCTTTTTGTCAATGAAACAATTGAATCCCAACCCCTATTAACTATTAAAGTAAAAATAAAAGCTAAAATTAATTCAAATGCTTAAGCAAAATTATGTTTTACCCTGTGTTTTGCTTCTCGTTAAACTTGTGTCTGTGATGGACTTCTAGAGGGAACCTTCCAGTGAGATTATTCCTCAGCTGTATATGGCAAGTTGAACCCCAGGCACAGTTAGCAAAACTCTGGATAATAATTCCTGTAACAGGAGGAGAGAGGGAAATTGGTGATCTCTCAGCAAAGGTGCTTCCAGACTACTTAGTGTTTGCCAGGGAAAGTGGCCTCTGAATAAGTTTCAGAGCATGAAACGCTGATGTTATATACTCACAACTCCATGTCCTATTTAAGAGGAAGGTTGTTGCATTCTGTTGTAGCTGAAGCTACCACACACTTTTTAAGGGAAAGTCCAACAGAGTTCATTTCAGTGTCTGTAGATTACAAAAGCACGGGCCCAGGGGGGCAAGGTCCACAATAAAAAGGAATGGTAACCTTAAATGGAGAAAGACAGCCTTTGCCAAAGCTGGTATGTGAAAATCCAGGAACAGTGATGGATCCGCTTTGAATCCAAGACTGCACATCACATTAGCAAAGATTGGACATATATCCCCTACACAGCTGCCACCATCTCTTATCTTTCTCCTGGCTGAAACGTCACCTGTATCTCAACTGGATTGAACCTGACCCCAGTTAGCTCCCACCAGCTTCTTCACTGGGTGAAGGCATATATCAAATACCATAGGCCAGATACTAAACTGGTATAAACTGGCTTGAGTCTAAGGACTTCAGTGGAACAATCCCTGTTTACACCAGTTGAGACTCTGGCTCCAATAGTCTGTAATTTCAGCTGAGTGATGCGCATCACTACATTTTCTAAAATAGTCCGTTGTGCTTGACCTTGGATCTTAGAACTTGCAATTTAAGGGCCTCCTGTGTATATTTTTGTTTAAATACAGTAAAAGTAAGAGATAACTAATTGGATCAGTGTGTTTTTGCACACACATTTCACCTTCAGAAATCTAGATTAAAAAATACATTTGGTGTTTTCCTAACTGAGCCTCAGTAGTTGTTTGCCCATATCATACGACTAGGCATGATTATGCTTTGTTTAGTTTTTCTGGAAGTTTTTTTAAGAGGTCCATGTTTTAGAGGCACATGTTTTTCAAAGGCACAAATCTCCCTCTAGAATCCTAAGCGTGTTACATGTCTGAATTGTGATACACTAGTAGAGCAGTAGAGGGAAACTTGCTCAATATCTATCTGCACTATGACTGTCTCTATTATATCAGCCCCTGAGTTTCATGTGCTCTCGATTTTAAACTGCAGCAATTTAAAAAGGCATCTATAATTGAATCACTATCCAGCCTTTATTAGTGTGTCACACTGTGGGCTGAATCATGCAGCCCTTAATCAGTCTAGATATCCACTGAACTCAATAGGGGTTTTGAGTAGGTAAAGACAGTTGGATTGGGATTATACTACTTCAGTAAAATAATTATAATGATACTGTGAAAAATGAAATCAAAACAATTTTGGAAGGTATGCTTTCGATGCACTTAAAGCATTTTGTATTCCCTTATGTTTAACAATGAATAAGAAAGTTAGAGATGGACTATTTTATTAGACTAGGTAAAATAATAAATTTATATGGTCACTCTTTCTTAATTTTTTATCTATTGGGATAACCTGATTACTACTTCTACCTATAGTAGTAATAAAATGCATGTCCTCAAACTAAATGATATTTTTCAGCTATAAAATTTATATTACATTTCAGAACAAAGTTTACACTATAGTTACAATGCTAAATTTGGTATTAAATTTAAACATTTCAGGGTTTTCTTGCATTTTAAAGCAATGTAATGTGAAGTGGAGATATTTTTCTTGCAGATTGGAATTATTACTAATTAATTTTGGGGGTGTAGGGAGAGGTTCCAGAATGAGTTGTGTATAGTTATAATAGTTTTTTCACTAACTCATTTCCAAATACTTACCTAGGTTGCTGGTCCAACTAGTATTCATGCACAGTTGAAGAGTATTCATTCTTTCAGACGGTAACATACAACCATTTTCTAAATATGGCTTTAAGTTATGCATTTTTCTATTCCCTTTCAAAATTTCCAGTATGCTATATCACTCATTTTTCATGTCTACTGCCAAAGTATTAACATAAGTTGGAATACAATGAATAACAAAGCAATCTCAGTCAGCAAAGTGGTTAATTGAGTATGCTGTTAAATATGCATATTATGTAGTGTGGTTTCTACAATATTACTCCTGTCAATGTGGCTTGTTAAAGAGGTATACAATCTTTGGTGATGTTGTGAAAAGTCTGTAGAGGATTGTAATCAAAAGCGGAACACTGCTGATGGATTTCTGATAAATATCTTTACACAAGCCCTACTGCTTTAGTACATGCACTGTTATTGATTGACTGTGATGCCTTTACAAAAACTAAATAAATAACAACAGTCTATTGTTGCTTATCAGTAATAGCACTTTTGGCTCAGACTGCAGTAATCATTGTTTTAGATTTAAAACATGTTTTATTGTTTTTTAATCAAATATCATTTCAAATATCTTAACAGAAGAATTAATTTAACGTACAATATAGTGTTCTTCCTATTGGCTCTAATTTTCAAAAATGGATTTTTGCTGATAACAAACAGTTGACTTTGGTTTAAAGGGAAATTATCCTTCTTTATTTCTGACCAGTGGCAAATGGTATGCAGAGACAAAACTGTGACAGCAGACTATTATGCACAGTGTGAGTAAGCATAGCCAATTCTATAGTGGTAATTCAATTTTTTTTCATCTTCTCTCACATAGATGATCATTACAGTGGTTAACTGTAGTATGACATGCTTGATCATTTTAGTAAATTTTCAACAAAGCATTTAGCTCAAGGTTTACTTGCTCATCTTTCTCCTTTTTCTTGGTTGAAGACTGCAATAGCTCTTAACCTCATTAAATAATCAGAATGACACCACTAACCTCTTTTATGTCTATCCCTAGCATCACTTCAGTTTTCTTGCTGGCTGTTATTGAGTTTGATGTTCTCAGGTCTGTAGCAGTATTTATGTCAGATGTTTATAAACTGACAACTTCCATTCTAGTTTGCAAATATAGTCTAGGCAGAGCTGATAGATCTTGCCGTGATAATAGGTTGACTTCCAATTGTAGCTGTGATTACAATTAGAGTGGCACAGTCTGATTAGATAAAAGCAAGGTATACTATAACTATCTACACTATATTATAACATTCAAAGTGCTGGGTGCAAGTAAGATGGTCATGTATTTTTTCAGAACTTTAAAGATTTTTTCTTTTTCATGTTCATCTCTGTCTCACACACACATAGGAGCTATGCTGTTGAAGAATATTGTTTGAGTGTTGGGCTGAGGACAAGATTTTCTCCCCCAGCTTAAAAATAAAAGTCTAAAAGAGTTTTTAAAAATCCCTGCATGGGTACATGGGCTTTGCGAACAGATGTAAGAAACAAAAAGTTGAGTCAAATAGATTGGCCAGAGTAACAGACTTGGTTCTTTGGGGTCAGATACTCCCCTCCATCTCACTGGTGCAGATGAGACAAAGCCCTTGGAAACTGGGTGGAGAGAACAGGAGGAGCTGAGCAGTGATGGTGCTGCATATCATTCTGCAAAAATACCACAAAGCTGGGCTCCATGGGCTTGTGGTGGCAGAGAGGATGACATGCTTAGAAGCGTCCACCGTGCTGTCATGACCAGTGAGCAAAGCTCCATGACACAAAGCTGCAAAGATGCATTCAGCACAATTCCAAATCCACTGGAGTGTGGAGTTGCCCCACTGAGAGGAGAGGGCGGGGCCAGAAAACCAAGCCTAGGAAGGGATTGATAGGTAACACAAATCCCCAAATGCAGTAGATGAGCAGCATTCAGGCCCCAAGCCCCTGAAGGTGAGAGCAAATCACTGTTGAGGTGAAGGAGCCTGTGACAGTATGGTATATTGCCAAGAGGTGGAGATCACTAGCTGCTGCCTATCCAGCATAGCTGAGAGTTGTATAGTTGGGACAGTTACCTGCCAGTCTCCAGCCTGTTTCCTCACATTAGGATAATCTGGTGGATTGGGACCTAGTATTGGGGGGAAAAATGAAAACTGTTATCCACTCCTGCAGGTTAATTTTGTGGGAAAGGGTGATTAGGCACT
This sequence comes from Gopherus flavomarginatus, assembly GCF_025201925.1. Lineage (NCBI taxonomy): Eukaryota > Metazoa > Chordata > Testudines > Testudinidae > Gopherus > Gopherus flavomarginatus. Next base: position 32,257,360 of record NC_066620.1, on the reverse strand, counting down.
CCATTTTCCAATCAAATTAAAAATTAATTAGGGGAGAGAGAATGATCAAGTGGAAATCTACTTTATCCAGATCAACTTATGTGACATCATTAGAACTGTATTTTGCACCAATGAAAGTAAATGTCACACAACATCAAAGATGATTTTTCTTACTTTAAATATACAAGTCTCTCCAAAAAAAGCAGTTTTTCTAAGAATGAAGAGAGTGTGAGGGTCCAGCAATGGATGTTTTGCCCATGTGAGAACTGCAGCTTTGGAGCCTTAGTAGGGTACTTACATATCCATTTGGAGATAATAAACTGTTAGCCTTTTTCTTCAGCTTTTCACTACACAGAAGAATGCAAGGCCATGTCTGCTTATAAGTCAGCACAAGCACCCTCCGATTCCAAAATAGGCTGACTATTTTCCAAATGTTAGCAATCACATCCCTTCCCATATGCAGCAGAGTTAATGCTTCTCCAGTCCTTGTTTGCTCCTTCATTTAGCTCATATACAAATGTAAATTAGGGGTGTAATGGGATCCCTGGGGTGCAGTCTGGGACTGGGGGACTGCTGTGCCCTCCTGAACTCTCTCCAGCCTAGGCTGTCTCTCACAATGCCTTGATAGTGACCAGCAAACCCCTCCAGGTGCTGTTATCACTCAGCACAACCACATGTGGAGCTCCACACCTAGCTAGATTTCATGAATACTCCCAGAGCCACTCATGAATCACACAGAGAAAGGCACCAGAGCCAAAGCTCCCAGTTCCCTTCACTATACCTCAGGAATATACTTTCTTGTCCTGCTCAAGATGAGCAGTGCAAATGTATTAATTGGTTCAGCAATTTATCAGTGGAAGGTGGATATACACCAGCCTTTGCAAAACCTGAGCAGATTTACCACACACTTCAAACAAACTCACTGGTAAAGATAAACAGCTAAACAAATGTATTGACTACAAAAGATAGATTTTAAGTGATGTTAACTGGCAGGCAAAAAGTCAGAGTTAGTTACCAAAAGAAATCAAATATAAGCACGCAGTCTAACTCTCAAACCTATTAGACTGGGCAACATCTAGATTAAGCGGTTTTTCTCACCCCACTAGGTATTGCAGTTCATAGTGCACAGATTTCACCCTTGAAATCTGGGCCAGTCCCCTCAATTGGAGTTTTCAGAGTTTCCTCGTTGTTTGGAGCGTTGGTGGGTGAAGGAGAAAGGCAAAGCATGGGCCTGCTCTGTTCTGTTTTATACCCTCAGTCCCATGTGCTTGGGGAACACAAGTCCAGGCATGTCTGGGGTTTCCCCAATTTACAGCACATTTTATTGACAACCATACAACACAATTCTCATGACTTCATATGCATTAATGATACACATATATGGACAGAGAAATTACTTTCAGCAGATTATAACCTTTCACCTGATACCTTACAAGGCATGCTTTATATGCAAGATCACAGAGATGTGAAGGAAGTATAGGGTATGTTTGTTCTGCAGCTGGGAGGTATGACTGCAGCATGTGTAGACCTACCTGAGTTATCTTTGATCTAGTTAGATCAAAGATAAATCGAGTAAAAATGGCTGTGAAGCCCTGGCTGAACAGGTGGCTGCATGGGCTATCCCCTCCCTTCCCACCCAGGTCCCTGGGTACGTGCTTGAGCAGGTGCCACCCATGCTTCTGCAACTTCACTGCTATTGTTACTTGAGCTATCTTTGATCTAACCTAGGGGAACATCTACACTGGAGCTGGAAGTGTAATTATGCAATGGAGACTATAACAGCATAGCTGTGCTAGCACAACCCCACAGCATAGACACAGCCTATGCCAAAGGAAGGGGATATGCCAGTGTAGAAAAAACACCTCCCCAGATGACACACAGCATTCTTCTGTCAACACAGCTGCATCTGCACTGGGGGTTAGGTCGAAATATTGGTCAGGTGTATTTTTTCACACCCTGAATGACTTAACTTTTAAGTACAGACCAAGCCTAATTCTGCTCTATCTAGCATGTTAAACAAGCAATATGGCCAGAGTAGCATGGGCGATGGCTCAGGCTAGCCACCTGAGTATGTACCTATGATTTCAGACAGTCTTGTAATCAGAACATAACATAAGAACAGACATACTGGGTCAAACCAAAGGTCCAGCTCACCTAGTATCCTGTCTTGCAACAGTGACAATGCCAGGTGCTTCAGAGGGAATGAACAGAGCAGGTAATCATTCAATGATCCATCCCATCACCCATTCCCAGCTTCTGGCAAACAGAGATTACAGACACTTCAGAGCATGGCTTTACATCCCTGCCTATAACTAGCTAATAGCCATTGATGGACCTATCCTCTATGAATTTATCTAGTTCTTTTTTGAACCCTGTTATAGTCTTGGATATCACAACATCCCCTGGCAAAGAGTTCCACAGGTTGACTGTGTTGTGTGAAGAAATGTTTGTTTTAAACCTGCTGCCTATTAATTTCATTTGATGATCCCTACTTCTTGTGTTATGAGAAGGAGTAAATAACACTTTCTTATTCACTTTCTCCACACCAGTCATGATTTTATAGACCTCTGTCATATCCACCCTTAGTCATCTGTTTTCCAAGGTGAACAGTCCCAGTGTTCTTAATCTCTCCTCGCATGGATGCTGTTCCATCCTCTTAATCATTTTTGTTGCCCTTCTCTGTACCATTTGCATTTCTAATATATCTGTTTTGAGACAGAGTGACTACATCTGCACACAATATTCAAGGTGTAGGAATACCATGAAGTTATATAGTGACATTATGATATTTTCCTAATGATTCCCATCATTCTGTTAGATTTTTTGACTGCTGCTGCACACTGAGTGGATGTTTTTGGAAAGCTATCTACAATGGCTCCAAGATCTCTTTCTTGACTGTTAACAGCTAATTCAGACCCCATCATTTTATATGTATAGTTGGAATTATGTTTTCCAATGTGCATTACTTTACATTTATCAACATTGAATTTCATCTGCCCTTTTGTTGCCCAGTCACCCAGTTTTGTGAGATCCATTTGTAACTCTTCACAGTCTGCTTTGGACTCAACTATCTTGAGTAGTTTAGTATTATCTGCAAATTTTGCCACCTCACTGTTTACCCCTTGCACAAGCCTCCATGTAAATAGCATCACTGTTATTTTTAGCTTACTAGCTTGAACAGAGCTAGCACATGTACACCTACACAATATAGGAAGTACACCTTCTATCTGCAGAGTAGAGTTAGTCTTAGATCAAAGTTAGCTCAGGTATGACTATATGTGCTTCAATCACATCTTCCGATTGCTGAGCAGACCAACCATCAGGTGCTTTTCCCTCCCATCAAACCAGGTTAACTTGCATTCCTGGATCACAAGAATTGGTGGACTCTAGCACCAAGACCAGTACTAGAAATCTCATAGAGGGTGGGGAGAGAAATGGCCACCTACACTGGTTCCTCTACACTGGCTAGCAGAGGTAAACAGGCATGAGGAAACCACAGGGTGGAGAAGAGGCTCTTGCTGCATGTGTTCTTCCTGTGTTCCCAGAGAGAGTGGACTCAATAATGCTTCCCTCTGTAGTCAGTGACAAAATTCCCATTAACTTCAGTGTTTGTATGGGCAGATCTATTGTGCCTGCATCAGATACCATGCTTCTCATACCTGCTGCATGGGAGATACCTTTTCTTTTCCCAAAACAATCTAGCCTTAAATTAGAGAGTAAAGTAATGCAAATAATAGAGCAAATAGAGGAGTTTGGAGACACCTGGTTGATGTAATCAATTGGTCTGTTTGCTTAATTTCACAAATCAGGAATTTGGAATTAAAAACATTCAGGGAGAATAATGAACTTTCAGATTTCGGGAAAATACGTTATTCTTAGTTTAAATAAATGGTCTTTTTTAACGTCTTGAAAGTGCAGTGTTCCCCAAGAACAGCATGGGAGCACTAGACCCTTAATTTTGCGAAGAGGACAAACATTTAAGAAGTAGAAGACTGTGAGCCCCTCTTCTTAGTAACATCACTTACTCACTAATTTTCTCTTTTATATTTTCCATCACACAGACCTTAACTGCGTGGTCCACTCTAGTTGAACAGGCCATCCCAGACCTAAAACTGAACAAGGCCAGATTTCCAATTGGTCACAGTAGGCATGTGCCTAGGGCACTGGAGTTCTAGGGGCGCCTAAAAGTTAAAAGTGAGCTCCTGGCACAGATTGGTAGCTGCCCAGTGTGTGGGGCTGGCACACAGTGAGCATCTGAGTCAGCCCACCCTGGGGGCACTGTGATCTGCAGCCGGGTGGGGTGGCTGCTAAAGGTGCTGGGAGTGTTCCAGCCCCTTCCAAATCTTGGCTGCCCCACTGCCTGCGCCTTATGCCAGAGATGGAGAGGGAGGGGCGTGGCTAGTGTCCTGCATGGCAGAGCTGGAGAGTGGCTGCCACGCCGGGCTGTGGGAGAAACAGAAGATACCCAGGGACCACTTGCCATGCAGAGAGGTACAGTCCCTCCCTTGCACCTTACCTGGGGTGGGTGGGATGCATCCCGGTCAGGCTCTCATGGTGGAGTGTATCATGTCTTTCCATGGAGACTGTTCCCTGTCTGCCCCCGCTGCCCTTGGGCTGTTCTGCCCACAGAATGGGGAGCTGGGTTGGGCAGTGCTGCTTTGAGGGCTGCTGCGGAAAGGAACGGGGCCAGTATATTTTGGCCAGCACAGATCTGATACAATATGAAATAAGTTTCAGGTTCATATTGGTGCAGTGTCAGCTGTAAGCAGGGGGAGGGGCACTGAAAATGCTGTGCCTAGGGGTGCATAAGGTGTAAATCCGGTCCTGATAATGGCATTAAAATATTTATGTAAACATGGTAACTGATTTTACATGCTTCCAGGGTGAAATGCTTTCGACAGAAGGTCAGCATGATCCTATGTATCACTTATGGTGTCAAAATTGGGCTTAGGAGGGACTGAAAAGTGGTGCTTGAACCTCATGCTGGCCCTCCCTTGTGGATGAAGTTCAGCCTAAGTCTCTAGCCCACAGGATCTCAAAGTTAATAAATGTGCAAGATTCTGCCAGACTTATTCAAGCAGCTTTGGCTTCAGTCCCATTAATTTCAGTGGGACTGTTGTGAGACTTAAGGACTGCAGGATGAAGCCCACCGACAACGGAATGAGCAATACAATATGGGGTGTTGAATTATGTAATTTACTGGAAGTTTTTTTAATATTCAATGGGGCCTGGTACTGAATCTTGCTTTAAAGAAATATCCAGTACACAAAGAATAGGGATGAAGTCAGTAGAGTATTGTACTATAGAAATTGTTCTAAAAACAATTTGGAATTAATTGTCTATAGTCAAGGAATTCACAACACCGTTTTGGAGGGTGGGGTGAAAAAGACTTTAAGCCCTAAATTAGAACTGCCTTAGTGATGCATTAATTTGTGTTGGTTGCTAATGGCCCTAAGACAGCCAGGGTCAGCAGGCTACGGGAACTTTTTCTTCCCATGATCATGGCCCTAAGGCTGGCAGCCAGCGTGGAGGTGTTGTAGGAAGCTGGCTAATGGAGGATCCCCCTACACTGGAATGTTCCTTTTGCAGTCAGCTATGCAGGCTTTAAGTCTGTTTTATGCTCCAAGTGCCCAGACCCCAATGGAGAATCTAAGGCAAGGGTAGGCAAACTTTTTGGCCCGAGGGCCACATCTAGGTGGGGAAATTGCATGCAGGGCCATGAATGTAGGGCTGGTGCAGGAGGGAGTGTGGGGTGTGGGAGGGGGTGCGGGGTGCAGGAAGGGGCTCGGGGCAAGAGGTTGCGGCAGAGGAGGGGTGCGGAGTGTACAAGGCGGCTCAGGGAAGGGGGTTGAGGTGCCATGGGGGTGGCAATCCCACGGGCTGGATCCAAAGCCCTGATAGGCCAGATCTGGCCCACGGGCCATAGTTTGCCCACCCCTAATCTAAGGCATAACATTTAGCAGAGAATCATTTCTTTTCTATAAGTGTTTTTGACTATCCTTTAGGTTTTTGTTCCCGGGATGTAATCCTCCACGAAACTCCATACCATGGATTAAAACAGTTATAGAATAGTCATTATTTAAATTCTATGGGACTTTTCTACAAGGACTAATGTGCCAAATTACTTCTCAACATTGTTGGTATTTTTTCAGGTCACAGAACATCTTTTATCTTAAGTAGGCCTTCCTTCTGTACATAATAGGATATTAATATTGGTGTTAAATATTAATGGTAGAACATATGAGGGTAAGTAAAGCATTTTAAGGATTGTGAAAAGTCAGTAAGCAAAGTGAGATAAACTGGAAAAAAGTTCAGATTTACTTTAATGTTTAGGGAATTTAATTTTTAAAATAATAAATAATATTTTTTAAAGAATGTGAAATGGGAGTGTCATAAACAGATAGTAGGAGTTAATAGAACAGAAGTACTTTATATCTCTTTTGCCTGTAAAGGGTTAACAAAATCTGTGAGCCTGGCTGTCACCTGACCAGAGGACCAATCAGGGGACAAGATACTTTCAAATCTTGAGGGAGGGAAGTTTGTGTGTGTGCTGTTAGAATTTGGTGGTTGTTCACTCTGGGGGCTCAGAGGGACCAGAGGTGCAACCAGGTTTCTCTCCAATACAGGCTCTTATAAGTTCAGAATAGTGAGTACTAAGTAGATAAGGTGAGTTAAGTTATGTTTGTTTTCTTTATTTGCAAATGTGTATTTGGCTGGGAGGAGTTCAAATGTGTATTTGGCTGGAAGGAGTTCAAATTTGTATTTTGCTGAAAGGATTTTAATTTGTACTTGTATACTTAGACTGGGAGGGTATTCCCAGTGTCTATAGCTGAAAGACCCTGTACCTATTCCATTTTAAATTTACAAAGATATTTTTTACTGTTTTTCTCTCTTTAATTAAAAGTTTATTATTTAAGAACCTGATTGTTTTTTTATTCTGGTGTGAGACCCCAGGGGACGGTGTCTGGATTCACCAGGGACTTGGTGAGGAGAAAGGAGGGAAGGGGGAGAGAGAGGCTAGTTTCTCTCTGTGTTAGGATTACTGTCTCTCTCAGGAAGAGTCGGGGGGGGGGAGCAGGGAGAGAAGGAGAGGGGAAGGTGCATTTTCCTCTCTGTTTAAGATTCAAGGAGTTTGAATCACACTGATCTTCCAGGGTAACCCAGGGAGGGGAAGCCTGGGAGAGGCAACGGTGGGGGAAAGGGTTTACTTTCCTTGTGTTAAGATCCAGAGGGTCTGGGTCTTGGGGTTCCCCGAGCAAGGTCTTGGGGGGACCAGAGTGTACCAGGCACTGGAATTCCTGGTTGGTGGCAGCGCTACAGGTTCTAAGCTGGTAATTAAGCTTAGAGGAATTCATGCTGGTACCCCATCTTTTGGACGCTAAGGTTCAGAGTGGGGAATTATACCATGACAATGGTGTTTTAGTTCCTTCTAAAATTGAAAAAAAACAGTTTTTAAAATATTATATGCACAACATTTTTCCTTTGTAACTGCATAGGATTGATTATAGATTAACTTGTATGGGCCAAAATGCTGCTACTCATTTGCACTAGTGCTTCCTCACTGCCATTACTGCAACAAGGAAAAGGCCCAAATCTGCTCCCATTGAAGTTGGTGGAAGTTTTGCTGCTGATCTCAATGAGATTAAGATTAGGATTGAAGTGGCATCAGAATTTGGCCTTTAAATCCCCGTTCTTCAAACATTTCTGCATGCAAGTAAACATGTGACTACTCATATGCACAGGGTTACTCATGTGAGTACATGTGTGCGTGGTCAAGGCTTGAGGATGTACATTTTAGATTAAACCTATGTTCTTCCAAAACTAAAATGCACAAAAACATTTTTAATGATTAATTGGGGAGAAGGGAAATTCTAATGCCCAAATTGTTACAGTTATATTACACAGTCTCCAATGTTACTATTTCAAAATGCAGCAAAGTAAAACCCTAGCTTTAATTTTTGATCTGAAATAATAGGTTTCACAGTGATAATTCTAAAATAGCATTCAAACAGTTGCTGCTGTTCTCTTTCCAAAACATGTATTTTTAATACCGACATGCTTATATAAAAAAGCCATCATTCACCTAGGTTTGAAGCCAGATCATTTTTATGATGTTAATTTTTAACTTCTGAAACAATAATCTTTCTATTTTTTATCTTTAGGCCACGAAGTTTACTTCTCTTTGCTCAGCACAATTTGACAGCTTTAGCTGCTGATGTCTGACATAAGAGAAACTAGTAAAATCTACTTGATAACTAAGCTGCTATAGCACTTTGAAGAAGTTTATGAAGAAAGATCTATAGCAAAATCTGTTTTACAACAGAAAAAACGGTACCATTTTAAAGTAAGAGTCTAACTTTTTAGTGTAAAGGGCTTTGTAAAGCAGTATATAGTTAAACACAAACAGGTTGATGTCATTGCAAAAAAGAGACAGACAAATGTTTTATTTATTTTATTTACAGGGACAGTTATTTTAAATGTGTGAGTCCGATTGTCCAGTCATTTACACTGGTGTAAATCAGGAGTAACTCTGTTGATGTCAGTGGAGTTACACAGGTATAAAAATGGAGTGAGTGTGAGAAGATGCCCCACATAAGACCTCAGAGTAGGTGCACTGAGTTGGCGCATATGCTTTCAGTTAGCTCTTTACATAGAGGTGAATTTCACCCACTATGATCATATAATCTCTGTTAAAGAAATGCACACATAACACATGGCTCATTAACATAGATGTAATTGAGCAAATAAAAGTAATTTAGGATTTTGTAAATATTTTCTGTTTATATGATGCTGTTAATCTCTGATGGCTGCTTGGTACTCACCTTCCCCTTTTTCCATTTTACAGATGTGTGGATATTCATAGTTGGAAGTACAAGCAAAGATGATGTTTGATGTAGGAGTGGAGTTACATATGCAAATAATAGCTTGTGTGTGATATTCCTTTCTAATACCGATTCATTGCTACACTATAATTAAGAAGGGAGGAGGAAGAATATTCATTGTAGCTAAGTAATGCTCTGTATACATTTCAGCTGTGATCAGTACAGTGCTGCCAAAAAACAAAGTTTCCAAATGTCTGTGTTAAAACAAAACTAAGCTGCACACCCCAAACCACTGGCTTTTGGTAGATATTTTCTTCCTTGATTCTACCTGTACCTATGGTACTGTAGTATCTGAGCCTATATTGATACATCTATCCTCACAGGACCCTTCCAAGGAAGTATTATCCCTATTTTACAGTTGGAAACTGAGACACAGAGGATCAGATTCTCACTGGTGTTCCTTTTGGAATGGCTCAAAAGAGTCAGAAAGCTACTGAATTCTCCTCAGCTGAGAATTCCCACTGTGCCACTCTCCCACTTGGCCATGGTGTAGTAGTTATGTTAGGGCATTGCCAGAACATGTTATATTCAGTGGTGTAAGTTAGAGCAGACTCCAGACTGCTCTAGCCTAAGCCATGACTCAGGGTTGTGTAGATCTGCTCTGAGGGTCAGGGAGCCATAACCAACTCCCTGACATCCCCTTCTCTAACAGCTGTATCAAACAGAAACTCAGCAGAGCACAGAATGTAGGCTGGAGAAGTTAAGGACTAGATTGTGTAACCCTTAATTAAGTTTTTAGCAGTTACTCACATGTGCAGTCCCATTGACATGTGAGTAACTGTTTATCAACATGAGTGTTGCACAGTCTAACCCTAAGATCACAGAGGGAGTCTGTGACAGAGGCAGGAATTAAAGATCTCTTGAGTCCCATTTTATTGTTGTCATTTATTTGTATTGCGGTAGGGTTTAGGAGACCCAATCCTGGGCAAGCGCTCTGTTTTCTAAGCACTGTACAAACACCATTCTCCCTCCCTGTCAGCATGTGAGTTGTGTGGTGGAATTAGCAGGTGAACTGTGAGAAAGATGATACATGTAGATAACTGGAGAACTGATCAAGCAGCAAGATCATATCCTTGGATGCAAAAAAAAAAGTGCTTACATTAAAAAGAAGAGCTTCTCCTCTCACTTGGTTTGTACCTTTTCCCATATTATGCCTTTCCAATGGTTTGTATTGGTGTCCATCTGTATTATTTCTGAATAAGGGTATATATCTAGCTGTAAAAAGGATATAAAATACTACCCTTTGTGTATAGTAAATGAACAAAACAATTCTTCCAGGCCTTCACAAGTTAGACATACTCATCTTTCTACCAGTGGCAAATCTTTGCAAACTCAAGTTTTCAAAAGGTCATAAAGACATGTCATTAGTGTCGTAGTCTGCTTCTTGTCCTGCAGTCTCAGGACACATTCTACACGTTGTCTGATGTCTCTAATTTGAGAGGTGCAATCATGATATATTGAGCCTAGATTCAAATTGGTGGATCCGCATCATGGTTCTGCCACCAGAGGGTGTTTCCTGACACTGTTTGCCATTTTGCTGTTGTGTATATATTTAGTTGCTATGTTAGTTTGTGTCTCATAGTCAGAATACTTTGTATTTTCCCTTTTTTCCATGTGTAGATGTGAATGGAGTGAGGATTTCATGCAATGGCTACTTGCTTTGGGTCATTGGTTTTAGATGGTGATGACATTGGGACTTTTCTTTTCTCTGGCTTTAGGATTGTTCACAATCTACTACGATGATGACACAGGTCATTATTTACCCAAAATACTGGGTATGGCTGCATCATTTCTCTAAAACTCAGCCCTGTGGCTTGCAATAATTTTTGCATGACTTGCATGTGAAGAGCACAAAGTTATTGCTCCTAAGGTCAGCCTTAACTTTTGGTTGGTCTTCAAACACCTGATTCCTGGCTCTGAGAGTTTGTTTCTTTTAATCTCCTCCTATTTAAGTATATGTCTGCACTGTCCTCAGTTTAGCAGGACACTCTAGGCACAAAGTTAAAGATCCATAACGCTCTTCAAACAGGACTTATATTAGTTAGAACTACAAAGCTTTAAGTTCATGCCACCTGGAGGAGTTACAGCACAGCACTTTGGTTCACCCTGCTATTCACTCCCTCCCCCATAGTCTGAACTATGGGGCACGATAGACGTGTCCTAAGTAAAAGATGAGAAACAGGTAAATAGAACAGACAGACAGGAGAGCACAAGAAAACTGTCATCTGCTGCTCACAGTGCCCTGAAGAGTGAATCTCAGTAGTTGTGTAAAATTAGTAAACTATTATTGTCAAGCTAAAG